>NC_088101.1:66130224-66449891 GCF_036370855.1 Dromaius novaehollandiae
TTTGAATGCTACCCCTCAAGCCATCTGGGAATTATTTGAGTGTGAAAGAATGATGTGTAGGTGCTTTTTGCACTTAAAAAAGATTCAGTACTTCCTTCCTTAGTGACTTAAGTATGCATCAGACGGTGATGTTAGCAGTTGTACTATTTTATCCACTGGTATTAGCCATTCCAGAACTTTCATATCTGCATTAGCACGTTTTAATGAGAATCCCCAGAATGAAGAGGTTAATGAAACCTTTCCAGAGCTCCTACTGTTAACCCTAATGCATTTTTATTAGCTTACTGCAATGGGAAATTTCAATCCTTGCCTCAAGAAACGAACAAGAGCCTTTCAGAATTTTACAATGTCAGAATTTTCTGAGATCCACTCCATACTGCCTGTGCCTGCTGATAACTAGCTAGTGATACTCTATTCAGGGGCAGCTGTAGGCAATTTGTGGTACCTATGATCATGCTGAGCCAAGATATTTTCCAACAACAGTAGTATGAGTTTAAGTTTTAGTGCTAAGTGTGGGAATATTTCAATTACCAGTTTTCAGGAATATATGGTAAAGATATCATGGGGCATATTCTACTTTCAGTTATATAAATGTAAATTTAGGATAATTTTGCCAATGTGCTCTTACACCTAAGCTGAGATGAAAATTTGAGTTCACAATTTCACTGGTAATATTCATACAAAATGCAATTCCAAGTGCTTAGTAGGAAATGCTCTAAGCATTATTCTTCCCATGAGATGTTGTTTAATGGTCACACATTGGAAAGAGGGAAAGATCCCTGATTCTGTATAGCACTGGAATCAGAGCGGTAATGATGATATTTATATTAGAAAGCTTTTATGTACAAGAAAACTTTGCAAGTGTGAGAAAAACAAATTAAATCAAGATAAAAATATCCATACTTATAAAATACTATTTGGGATTGGTGGGTATTATTTTGCTCTGGGGTTTTTTGTTGTTTTTATGGATTTTTGTAAGCTGAGGCCTGAAATTAAAGACAATATAAGTCCATAAGTAATAGTGTGCACACAATCACAAGCCTAATGTTTATGAGTCATTTCTCTAAGTGTGTGCACAAAAAGATATTTGTGAATGCAAGCAGTCATTTAAAGGTCTAGTTGACTTTTTAACCATACATATATTCAGTTCTCACATAAAGCTGTATTTATTTTCCATATGCAAATATGTACATGCATATACATCTTGGCCAGTAGCTGTGACGCTTAAAATCTTTTTTTTAAATGCATTATTGGAATACACTAAAAGCCTTCTGAATGGACTGTAAAGCTATATCTATAAGAACAAACTAAGCAGGGTCATGGCACAGGTCCAGTTTCTGACAAGTGAACATTCATACCACTAAACTGTTGGCATGATCTTAATCACAGTTTTGGTTGATGCCAACCAGCACTCTCCCCAGTAATGCTGAGCCACAGCTCAGGGGCCATGGCAGGCCAGGAACCATTCTCAGTAAGTAGTTTGAACTCAGCCATCCCATTTTGGAGGGTAAGAGAAGTCAGCTCTTCGCACTTCACCTCTCCTGTGCTAGCTAGTCTCACGAAGAACAGTCTCTGGCCCATTTTATTACTATAGATTCCGCCTAGCAGATTTTAAAATGCAAGAAGGAGTAGAATCTTTTATGATTATTTTTAGAAACTGTGGTTTCAGAGTGGTATTTCTTTACGGGAAAAGGTGAGTGTTCATAAGCATTTACCTAAATAAGGGCCTAAACAAAGGGGAAATTACTAAAATTATATTTTATAACAGGTATGATCTTATGAATTGAAAAATGCTAATTAAATCAATTTTACATAAAAATATAAAAACCACAAAATGAAAAAATAATTCTAGAACATGGTTGCCAAAACTCTGCAGCAACAGTAGTGCATTAGCTACTTCCCTAGTACCTGGGAACCATGCCAGGGAATAGACTTAATCTTTTACTATATAAATGTATGTGTGTGTTTATATAAAACTGTAACCTCTCCTTTCTTTAAAATAATTAACTAACATGGCTGTTCATATACATAGATTGAAAAATGCAAAGCCCCAACATACATGGTCATCTTTTAAAAAGAAAGGGAAACAAGCTTCATATATCACTGGTTTAGAGATTATTTCAAAACAAATCAAAAGCCTCTAATTTTCTTTAACTCAGTATCAAAATAAAATTCAAAATAGATATTGCATTATAGGATGCTACACAGAATGCATAATGCAGATTATCCTCAAGTAGGTCTCATCAGAGGATAAATGGTGAAATTGCAATGAGTAATAGACTAACTTCTCTGGTATCCTCTGGGAATGTGATAACTTACAAGGAGACTATGCTGACATTTGTAACTCCTTATCACAGATACCGTATTAGCTATTCTCTTCCACTGGACTTTGCCTGCTGGGATTATTGGAGAAGAATGGGATACCCCTGAGTAATATCACAGTGAATTTCGATCACTTCCGAGAGCTAGCAGACAGATGCTTACATAAGGCACCTAAACAGTACCTGATCTTTTTTATAGTGGGTGAATTAAATGGTTATACAGTTAAATGGCTTGCCAGAAACTTTCCTTATGTAGGGCAATAAGAACTCTGATGTCCACAAATTTTAAATCATCACAGAAACTTCGAAGCACATCAGCATTCAGTAGCTGCTGGAAAGGTAATGAATTATTTTAATGTATTGTACTGAGACTGTGCCACCAGCAACCAATGAAACACGGTAGTGATCAATCAGTGCATAACATTCGGGCCAGAATTTGTAGCTCAGTACTCCGGCAGGCTATGTTTAAAAAACAAAACAAAACAAGGAGTAGTATAAACATATCATGTCTGGTGATCAACTAACGACAACGAGCGTCTTGTTTCGAACAGAGTCTACCTTACCACACACAAATTTACATACACAAATATTTATAAGTTTCTTTATGAAATGAAATGAAAATGTAACAGATAACACCTTTCATTTCATTGTATATCTCTGTAATACAGTATTATAGCAATGACATTAACAGCTACAATGGTAAAAATGCTCATATGACAAACCTTTTTCAATTCCCACTCTCTTCTCTCTCTGAAATATTTCTCATGCTTCCTCTTAATCTACAACCATTTAGCTTCAGAGTTAAAACTTCATTTGAGTACTTTTCTTTAACACATTAGGCATGTATGCCATTTTTTTATAAAAAATGTAAGCTTTGCAAAGTTTAAAGATAGTAAACTAAGTCTATGAAAAGAAAAAATAATAAATTGATGCTATACATAGGCATGTACACTTTTCAAAATTATCTTCTGCTTGAATTGAATGATTATAGTAAAATAAATGCTAATTAGCATATATGCATGTGGAGGTGCTAAGTCTCACAATTCCTTAAAATGTTATCTAATGATGGAAAAAACAGCCATAGTGGCACCCTTTTGATCTTTTATTTCTCTTCTCTTCGAAGTAATTAAGTGATTATAATGATTACTTAAATGATTAATATAATTAAATAAGTATATTTATATATATACCTATGAATATACATGGATAATTATTATAATGCAAAAATATTTTAATTCAACTTTGCAGAATCATAAATTTTTTAAAGTAAACAAAATGAATCAAACTATATAAAAGGTGGTAAATAAAAATCACTTTTCAATTAGTATTGGAGAAAAATATCACTTACTGAAAAAGCAGACTTTTTCAGCAATGAAAATAATAACTTGTGATTTAATTGTAAGTCTGACTACAATCAGTATATAAAAAATATTGAACTTCAGTCTGTAAACACGACATTCAGTAGGATATGTAGGACTGTGCCTTTCATTTCTTTCTATATCAAGTATTTCACAGGAGAACTTTTGTTTTTTAAAATAGGAGATAAAAATATTATAGAATTAGTCCTTAAAAAAAAAAAAGTTCAGTTCAAGATCAGAGGAAGAGAGAAAAATGCCTTTTTAAACCACTTTGACAGTCTTCTTTTTTTCCTCTCTCTCTCTCTCTTTACAGGTCACCCCCAATTTGAATGACAGAAACAGCAATGCGCTGGTCCCCAAAAGCCCTTTTGTTACACCAGGAAGTCAAGTCTGCATTAAAGCACCAGCTTGGAGACAGGCATAACTAAACCTTCTATATCTTGTCCACATCCACTAAATCAGGAATTAGCACAAGGGTGATGAAATTTCTAAGTGCCAGGTCTGGTGTTCTGCCTGGTTTCTGGTTCTGTAGGTGACAAATCAGCTAGAAAAGGAGCCAAAATCTGGCCTTAAAATTTAGTTCTCCAAAGACCAACATTAACATGGTATGTTAGAGGAACTGATCACAGTAACTAGGTACACACTTTATAAAATAAAGTTTATCAGTCTGAGGTCTATAGGCCTCTAGAAATGAATAGACCAAGTCTGAAAAGTTTGTGAAAGCCAACCAAGAAGAGGAGGCTTATTTATGTCATATACCCATTTATGTTTGAGAAATATCCAGAGGCATCTGTATTTGAAGAAATAAAGATTAAAGAAAAGTAAAACTGATGATTTGAAGACCAGGTAATCTATATATTATGCGTGGAGACCAAACCTACAGTCTATCTGTCATGCATAAACAGTCGTATTATGATAACCATATCCTGCCCTCCTACTCAACTAACAGGTGTGAAACAGCAGAGTGACAGAATCTGCTGCAAAAGCTCACAGTAGTGTCTCATTCCTTATTGCTGCCAGTACACTATTCTGCAAGGACCTTTCTGTAACAGCATCTTACTCTTCACAAAGGCGTACGCCATGACCTCCCAGAGAGCACCAATGTGCCACAAGGCATCATACGCTTTGTCAGGGACCGTTAGGGTCGCAGTTAGCTGGATGGACTCCCACTGAACCATTTCTGTTAAGATTCCCGATGCACCTCTGTATCCCTATTCAGACCCCCACTATATTCCTGCCTGCAAATACCTCCAAGTTTTTTTTTTTTTTCCTCTTGGAAAGAAAAATGCACACTTGTCATTTTCTCAGTTGAATCTCCTTGATCTACCCCATGATTTATTCTACTTCAAAACTGTCAGCGGTTGCTCAGCAAAGTGGGAGCAGGACATGACTTTGAATTTACAGATAAAGATTTTGGAAATATAATAATTTGACATTAGGAAAACTACAATTTTTCTATTTTCTGTTTTCAAAATGAAAACTTTGTGTATTAGAGAAACTGTGTTTCTGCTTTCACTTCATTTCATATTTCTACAAATAAATTACGTATTTTAAGGGTAAAAGAAGCAGTTTTTATAGAGTCACAATATAAAGAACACTGCATAAATTATAAGGAAACACTATACTGTGTTATCAGAAGGTCCAGGATAGCATGTTTTTATGAAACAGACAGTTCTCACAAATCACTTGCATCCAAACAGGGTTAATCCTTTACATAGGAATTTGGGTTTTTTTAAACTTCTTCAAACTACCTTAACAATTTCACTTTTTTTCATTATTAACTCTTGGAGTGTGAACATTGCTAATATTTGCTCCTCATTCTTGTTTCCCTTTTTCTTCCTGAAGAGGTTCAACTTAGAGATAAAATTCTTTCATGATCTTCGGCATTGACATTCTGATTAAAGAAGAAACACCACGCTATCAAAATCAGATGTTCCTAGCACCACCACCACAACAACAAAAACTATGACTTCAGTACATTTATATACAACTTATACACACATATCACAATATAACATTAATCTACCTGGTACTGTCAGTTGACTGTAAGTGTTCAAGCCATGTTTGTTAAACAAATGTGAAATACAGGACAAAACATAAAACAGTTAACAGTTGTGGCTGCTGCATGTTATCTGAGTTATTAGAAAGGCTATAAATACTTTCTACCATCTCAATTTGCATATTCTTCATTTTCTAGGCTTGAGTACAGAAACAGCAAAAGCTATCAATGTTATTTATGAGGTGTAATAAATACTACCTATCTTTTTTTTAATAAACTTTGATGTTTATTCACTACGAAGATTACCTGGAGCAAGAAGGACAAAATAAAATATCAAAATCCTCTGCAAATTCTTTGCAGGTGAAAGCAAAATCTGCATAAATCTTGGTGATGATCTCACAGCCTCTTGTATCAGGACAGCATCACATCACTGCTATCACTTCTGTCATTGTTAATACTTACTTAAAATAACTATGCTAAAGAGCAACTTACCATATTTAGAAATAATGCTACAACTTGGTATCGGGAGAGAATACCTATAAAAGCATCTGCATTTTGCCTACTTTCCCAACCCCCTCACCATTTCCCAAGTTTCCAGAGAGTATATGAAGCCACCTGGGGAGAGGGCAGAAGGATGCATAGTTGAATTTCTGGAGGTTTATTTTCTGTGATTCCATCTGCTGTCACAGTCAAATACACCTGTCTATGTTCTAACATAACATGTAGCACCCCAACAGTCAAAATATGCAAAAATACCTTAGAATAATTTTGTAGGACTGCACAGTCATTTGTACAGATTAAATATAATAAATCATAACCATAAAATCATAACTGATGCCTACTTCTGAAAATCATAGTACAACTGGAATCTTATCCAAATTTAGTGACTTAGAAGCAACCTAAGCCAGTCATTCTCTGTGATCAATGGAGAGAGAGGTCCAGGGGTACATACCTAAAATAGATGGAACAGTTTGACTTCTGAAGGTGCTTCTCCTTCTTCTTCGGAAATAACCCTAAATAAGTAACTTGGGCTAGATGATATCGTTCAGCAAGCTGAGATGAGATGAGTCCTAGTCTAAGGACTAAACTGGCATCTCTAAGTACCAAGCAACTTTTAAAAACATGATTCATTATTAAAATTTGTATTTGTACCTCATTCTTACCATGAGAACTCAACCTAATGTACATGTGAGGATCCAACAACAGTTCTGTTGATTGAAATGAATTCATACATATGAGTTAAGCATAATTCCACCCAGTTAGTTAAATCTTCTCAGGGAACACAGAGTTAAACTAGTGCAGGCAACTTTTGAAAACCTTATCTCTGTTCCATCAATGTGCATCAGGATAAGCCTGCTTTAATAGTACTAAAGAAGATCACTATGTTCTAATATTAGACTGAAACATCTATTATATTTTAATAACAAAATATAGATTGAGAACAAGCACAGTTGGATAAAGCTGGAGATCTTTTATCCTACTATCAACATAAATCAGTAAACAGGAATTGAATTCTGATGGACTAAGTAGGAAGATACTTCTCATCAGAATTATTTCAAACTGTCCTATAAAAACTGTCCTAAAATTTCTAAAATTTGAATATAGTAACCTTACAATTTGTGCTTAGTTGTACTTCCCTCAGGATATATGATGGCACAATGAAATCAGTGAACCCAACTCTTATGGCACTTGGACTCTGACTTGGAATCTAGAATCCACAGTGTAGATTAAACTCTACACTCAAAAAGAACATTGGTTCTTACCTCCATCTGAGCTCACAATATCCCGGTGAAGCAAAAAATACTACTATCCGTATCTTATGGACAGGAAACCAAAAACATATTACTGCAGGCATGTTTGGAATACTACAAAACTGAACCTATGTTAATAGAGGCTCATGTAAATAAGCTCTTAACAGGATCCTGTACTTCTTAGATGAGTTCCCCCCCGCCAATACAATTTTTTTTTACAGTGAGGGTGACTGAGCACTGGAACAGGTTGCCCGGAGAAGTTTTGGAGTTTGCAGCCCTGGAGATATTCAAAAGCCTCCTGGATAGGGTCCTGGGCAGCCTGCTCTAGGTGACCCTGCTTGAGAAGGAGGGTTGAACTAGGTGATCTCTGAAGGTCCCTTCAAACCCCAACCCTTCTGTGATTCTGTAATTCTGTGAATGGATTAATTTGAAGGTCATCTTGAAGCATCTGTTGTTTAGGACTAGCCCAAGAATTTGAACTAGTCTAAGCTCAGGATATAGACAGGTATAATAACACTGCATCATATAGTACTATAGTACATCATGCAGTAATGTAATGAACTCAGTTGCATTACTGGATACTATGCACTATAGATAGTAGTTTGCAATAATTTTTGTTACCTGTACTCCGTATTTTAGATGCTAAACATTTAGTCTGCTTAAACTCTAATAATAGGTCATCAGTATGCTTCTAGTCCTTTGTCTCCACCTTTCTTTTCTTCCTGCAAAAGTGTTAACAGATAATTTAATAATGAACTAGCAAGACGACGGGTAAATTTTCCCAGAATTTTCCACTCTATGTTCTTTTAAATTCTCTTAGCTCCCTCTAAGGATGTGCTGTAAACCCTAAACCTATTCATAGCTTGGGTCATTAATCAGTAAGCATATTCCTTCCTTTAAAAAGAGCAAGCAAAAGCCTAACATTGCCTCATTTTCCCCCTTCAATGTCAATTACACACAAAGTCACAGAATAAGCTTCTCGCAAATCAGGCTTCCCAGCTCTTGCATTATGGAAGAGTAGAGAATATGGGCACTATTTCATTTGTGACTGAAATGCTAAAGCCTCTTTTAGAAATAAAATGTTCATGAAAAACAGAATTAGACATAGAACTGACATTTCTTTTGTTTACTCTTTGCAAGGCAGGTCAGCCATAGGTGTCTGCCAGACTGATTCTAACATGTGATTTTGATTCATGATCACAGAACCAGCCTGATTTGAGGACTGAGGTTTTGGGGGTTTTTTTGAGTGTTTTTTTTTTTTTTTGGTCATTATTATAGCACAGGAAAGATCCCTCTTTGGGATAACAAGGTCCAAAAATGCATATGGACATGTACTACTATTCTGCAGGACAGGGGAATTCTATAAATAAAACTGGTTTGGGCCTTTGCTGTCTACCTTTTGCCATATATGCACAGACCTTCAAATACTTAAGGTTTTAAGACATAACTTAAAAAAAACCACACCCAAAAACCTAATAACAGTACCATACTTCTGAATCTCAAACACTTTCCACAATCCAGCAGAAAAAATGAAGTTTAAATAATGTTCAGTCTTCTCATTTACTTAAGATTTGGTTGCTTGGTGCTCAGTAGCATCTGACTCTCACTGTGTGAGAACACTAAACTGGTTTGGTGGGAAGAACAGAGGCTGAAGTTAAAATATAAAAATCTTCATGCTGCTACTTGGAAGGTAAGACTAAAAACCCAGGGCATGCTAACAGATTAAAATGCATATACTACAGGATGGCAAGGTACCTTATATATGAGTAAAATTCCCATATAAGTTAGTATTATCCTTTTAATTTCTGATCTACTGCCTCCTCAAGAAAAGTTCTCCCTCCAAAAAACAAATCATATAGCAAATTCACTGATTTGGCTCTCAAAACATCTCTCCAAAAAGCCAGCATATATAAGTGATTATTTTAAGGCTCACCAGATGGATTTATTTCATCAGAATCTTTGTGGTTAAAAAAAAAAAAAAAAATGAGAGGAGAAAAATCTTTGGAGGCAGTTGTTTCCATCATAGTTTCTCTTTCTGGTTTACTCCCTTATTTCTTCATAACAGTTAGCTAGCCTATGCTTCATGTAAGAGTCCTTTCAAAATCATTCCAAATATAAGCTTAGAAAAAACTGTAGGCAATCATAAAAGCATAGAAAGATGCAGGTTTCCTATCTACATCCCCCAGTGTCTTAAATGTGTGGTGCTTTTGATGAAGTGGAAAAGGAAGGTAAAGAGAATCATTTTTAATTGACAAAGTTCTCCCCAATTTTTTTTTTCAATTATGTAATAAAAGACCTGGCCAGAAACTACAGTGCTACAATGATTAAAAAATAGCTCTTCTTTCTGAACTTCAAGCAAAAATCTAGGAGGGGAAAAGAGAACTCTAACCATTCTCCTTTTCTATAAGAAAAGTCTTACTTAAATGCTAGACCTTTTCTTTGGGAGATAAAATAAATGCTTGCAGTTTTCCACTACAGAAAAAAGTGGTAGGCACAAAAATGTACTTACTACAATCTGGGTTTCTTTTTCTCAAAAGATTGTTTTTTTTATCTTCCGTATTACATCTTACAATGCCTTAAACATTGGATACACATCCAAACTAATCAGAAACTCACGGCAGTCAACAGTCAAATTGCCTGCTTATTGATAGATGCTTCACTGAGAGCACATGCATCTTGGATCTGCAATTCTTTCTTATTAATCTTGTGTGAACTATAAGCTGTTGATTGCAAAATATAAACCCCTGTCTTGTAAATAAACAAACTGTCATCGCTACAGATTGTAGAAAAGTTGGAGGTGAATCTCTATGATAATGCCAAAAAAGGAAAGACACTAAGATTTTTTCTCCAAGGACTTCAGAACTCTAAGACATGCCTGTTCCTTTGCTCCAGATTAGTATGACTTTGATGAAATTCTGAACATGTGGAAAAAAATTACCAGCTCAATAAGGATTCTAGAAAGGCTGGAGATGCACTCCTCAGAACAACAGAGATAAAAAATGGAGGTACTGACATTTCTAGACATATTTTTATTCAATCACTTCCTTTATTTGGGACATTTTTCTACTGGATGTCATAGGAATTTTTTATTCTCTGTTATGGCTATGAAATTTGAACCTAAACAGAAATCTTATAGTTTCAGCGTTCAGATTCTTTGTGTTGTGCTGTCTTATAATACACTGAGAGCTTCAAATTTTATCTAATTACTACTGAAATCCATGTCTGTTCCCATAAACTAAAAATGTGGTTGCTGATTTGAAACACTCTACTACATTGTGAATACTGCAGTCTCGAACGGAAGATATTATCTATCACATTTATATAACCATAGTTGGGGAGTACACTTTTTAGACATATTCTGTAATTTAGACTTTAAACATTAAGGTGCTTTTTAAAAGTTATAAAAACTTTCTGTGAAGCCTGAAGAGTACTTCCAACTTCTTTAACCCCAAATGTGCTAACCTTTCAGGAATTCCAAATTTGTTAACCTTTCAGGAAGGACCTTTCTGTATGCAAATACAACATGTTGTATACACAGTAGCGCTCTGTCCATCAACTCCTAGTATTCCTCAATGTACATGTGAGCAACCCACCAACACGAATGAGAGCTGTACAGTTCCATATGCACCAAGAAACATTCCAAAATATATTAACATTAGTATTACGCTTTTTAAAGATTATTAGCAGTAATAAAAAATGTTAAATTTTCAGTAAAGGTGAGAAGCATTTTATGACTTCAGGTTTAGGGGTATTTTCTGACCATCTCTTAGACTGAATTTATCAAGTTCATAATGATAAATGCATGTTGTCATAATCTTTCACTGTCACAGTGTACTGCTGCCCTAACAGCATCTACTTTTGTAAAACAGAACTGCAATCAAAAAGTTCAAAATTAATAGCTGTGAAATCTCAAGCACTCATAAGCATGTGTTTTTATCACTTCCACGCTGTGCGGATTGGGTACTCCTGTTATTTATTATTTGTGACAGTGAACAATTCCCACTTGCTTTAGTGAAAAAGCGAAGAGCTGTTTGCATAACTAGCAAGGTGAAAAATAGATTTCAAACTGTTGGAATCATTTCACAAGAACAATGTACGCAGATCAGAAGAAGAGCACTATAATGCGCTGATTACACTATCTGTTTTTATGTTTCTCTGCATCTCTGTTTTCCTTTTTTTAAAAAACACCTCTTATAACATGTTCTGCATTTATGAAGTGCCTAGGATGATGCAGTCAGGACTACCACAACAGTAACCCTCATCATCTTCAAATTGGAAAAATGTAGATGTTTATAATGTCTTAATGCATACATGGTCCATGGTTAGTAAGTGGTCTGCAGAGGATCCATAGATTACGCTGGGACCTGCCCTCGACGCAGTTGCCAAGCCCCCACTCTTCCAAGCTATAGTGATGAAGATACTTTCTGCTGCAGAACTCCATTTGTCAGACATGTTCCTCTCCACTCTGAACCAAATAGTAGAATATATGACTTTATGAGCAAATACTTATGTAAATATCAGCAGTACTTTATCTTCTATAGAAGCAACTGTTTTAAGAGGAGCAGCTAAAGAGAAAAGCATGACTATTACATTTTTTCTAGAGATTTTTCTTCTCTTTGTTTCTTTTTAGAAGTGAAACACAGAGATAACCTCTCCAAACAGTATATATTTCAAATTAAAAAGGAAAGGTTAAAGATAGTAACTGTAACTGAATTACAAAATGTCTCCATCTGATTTAATATTAACTTAAAGGAAAATCTATCATATACCAGGACAGCAAGAAAGATTTGCCTGTGGGCAATACCATTATCAGCGCACAATTAGTTGCAGATTGGAGACACTAGCCTTAGATCTGTTCTCATGCCAGTAATCTGTTTCCTAGCTGATTGAAAACCAACGTCTCGTGATGAAATGCTATTTATTTAGCTTCAGACAATTTGATTAAATGTAAGGGTAATAATAACAAAAGTAATAATGCTCAAGTCTACATGAAATAGTGTAGGTCATATTTTAATTGAGACATTTTAGTGAAGAATACAAAATTATTAAATGAAATGGGATGTGTTACAAGAGAAGCTTTTATAGCAAAGTCATTTTCCTCCAATTAAAAAAAAACTTCGCTAACATTAAAAAGTCTTTTCTACTGTCAATTACTATAAACCCATCACAAAGTATGAATTCTTAGTTCTTAATGCTAAGTCTTTCAAATCCTGGGATCCTCGGACTTATTTCATTTAGGTTTTTTTCTTTGATAACAGATGGATTTTCCTTTATCCTTAGTAATTTGCATCAATTGCAAATTGTCATGAAGTCTTGAAATTGATCATGAAGTCTTATAAATACATAAAGCCCTTTAGAAACACTTGATGGAGAGACACTTTAGCCAGTCCTTTCATATTTCTGTATCATTAATTCTCCAGGAAGGTTACAGTTTAATTTGAAGAGTTCAGTCACTTTATATATTTAATGAAGAACTAGTAAAGAAAAAATACATAAATTCAGCATTCAAGGTTCCTAAAATGGTGCACTAGTATTCAGTGTTAGAAAGTCCAAGATGAATTTTCAATTCACTCAACAACGTCTGTAAAGCCAGTTGAATATAACATTCTCCATCTTCCTTGAATGTCACATAAGTGACAAAATATTTCACAATAAAATTAATATAAAATCTTCTCTATTTTACACAGAGGAATTTCACACTGTTATGTTTTTCTGAACACTAAAGAACAATCAGAAAGAACTTGATGCTAGCAACATTTCATAAATAAATATTTAAAGAACTACTGTTGCACAAAACTAAAAGAAAAAGATAGCACAAACTATATGAGCGGCCAGTGATCTCTGTGGAAATGCAGTCAGGTAGCAAAGGTAGTGTAGCTTTGCAAACATAGTACAACAAGTTTCCTTTACTTTTAGACTAAATTTCTCATGTGTATTTTTCTAAATTCATGTAGAAAATCACAAACAACACAATCATTAAGGCAGCACATCCTTTTTAGCAACATACCGTACAATTCAACATACAGAATTATATAATTCAAACATGCTGAATTACTGTGTTATATCAGCTTATATACCTATATTGATTTTGCACCTGTTCAAGTGAGCTACTGGTGTAAAGTCTGAACCTACTGAATGAATCCACACATTTCATAAATCTATATCCCGGTGAAACACCTACTGTACCTATGTGGTAGTTATTGGTCATACAAAGTACTTTGTCTTATAAAGCACTACTCTTATCTGTACTGTTGCTAGGTATTTCAGATCTGGTATTCTATTCTATTTTGTAAGTATAGAATAATAATTGAATAGAATAAAAACAAGACCCAGACTACATGTTGTAATCTCCAGGAAAAATGCTTAGAATTTAAAGCCACTAGGACACTGCTCTGTTTCACATTCAGTGTTGCCACTTTTACTCATATGAATTAAGACTTGCTCTAGAAATAGTCTAGCTCTATTCATATTCAGAAAGACTTCCCCTGAAATGAAGTGATATATTCAGGCCGTTAAGTTGCAGGCAGCAGAATAAAATTGTAACTATATAGTCAAAGAAGCCTTATGAATGAGTTTTCTAAATCTACATGACAGTTATGACCCAAGATTGAGGCTGAGGTTCAGTGACTGAGCATGTAGTGACCTGTATTAAACAGAGGCTTCAGTTTCTAGTGCAGTTATTCCTTCCATAAGAGAATTTACAATACTACTTGAAAATGTAATAAATGCTTTTCTTTCCAAGTAAGCAATTACTGCCTTTTTGTAAACTTGTGCTGCAACTGTAACTTAATTACAAACTCATTGAAAATACTTTTTCTTCTCTGAGTCGACTGAATGATGAACATCCTTTGTTGCCACCACACAAGGCACATGCATGTCATTATAACCAATTCAGAACATGTGGATGGAAATAAGGAGACTGATTCACCATTTTATTTTTCAAATTCTATGACAAGGTAAATTCACTCGGAACAGGAACGACACTCTGGAGAATGAGACCAAATATAGGTTGAAAGCAGCAAAAATAAAAGTTGTGAAAACTAAAAGTGAAAAAATAGGGACTTAAATTATTATTGTGAAAATACAGAAGGGTAGGGTAATTAATATTTTCACCCACTGTTTCACTATCTGTATTTCCATTTTTATATCTAACCTTTAGAAAGATTTCAGCCTACTAAAGTATTTGCTCTTGGTTAAATTTAGCATTCAAAAAAGGACTTCCAAATCTATTTGCCTAAGCAGACAGTCGGCTTTGGTCAGACAGAAGGCATGATCCCATCTGAATGACAAAATTTTGCTTTATAAAGTGGATATGAATTTTCAAGCCCAATGTTTCTCATGTGTATGCCTATTTTAAGGTTAGCACATGCATTAATAGTACCATGACCAACCAGGTGACTGAACAAAGATACATTCAAGTACATACTCTTGTTGTACCACTATTTTGCATAAGAATGTGTTCAATAACAAAATACTTTTATACTTTTTGAAATTTCATTGAAGCTACATCATTCCTGGTACAGAGATACTTTCACATTTGGATTTAATATATGATGAAAACCTACTCTCCATTATCTTGCAAATTATACATATACAAGTGCTCATAAACTAAATGAGTGAGATTTGATGCACAGCATATAAACAGATAAATCATTGTCTCCCGTACCTAAATTTTTTTCTGATATAAAGCAGTCTGAATATTATATCACCTGATTTAACTTACAGTGATTGATATTAGTTTAGTTTTATCGGCTTCTGTAGAAATACCCTTAGTTTAACTTAACATGAGATAAAATATCAGCCTGACAGTTCTGAGGATGAATGGAAAATCAGTTAAGCTAATTGTTGTCAGTATTGCTTCTATGAAAACCAAAATAGTTTGTGCCTATTCAAAAATAACTTGCTAATTTAACTTCAGTATATATACGGACATGTATCTGCACATGCATATTCTATTAATAGTCATGCGCATGGCATACACATTTGAAAACTATACTTAAGTTCTTAACCCAAAGATCATTTTCAGCCCTGCCAATATGCCTTAAATTTGCAGAGGTATCAAAGAGTGCTTAATTTTATTTTATTTTTTTCAATAAAAGGAATGAGTTGGTGACAGCTTTTTTGCCTGACCTTGAGCTTCTCCCAGAAGACACACAGGTTTCGTGTCATATATCTACCAGTGCAGCTCTGTGCAGACGCCTCATAAACTTCAGGGTATCTAAATTGACATTAGGATGCATAGCTTTAGATACCTGAATCACACCCAGAATACCACATCAGTCTCCATAAATTCCTTAAGTTCATTTTTCAGTATAACACTGTATTCAGAAAAGCAATTCTACATAAAGTTAAACCCAAGTAAAAGCACTATCCTGATCAAAGATGTTTTTCCTGAGCATGAGTGTCCTAGAATGAATTAAAGCAATTCTGCTTCACATGGATTTGGTATCCAACAGAAGTAGAGACTACTTATCATATTTTATACGGCTCTGGGGCTGAAAAGACCTTGAGAGCTATGCTTGGATACAGAGCATAAATTATGGCAGCCCCTCTCCCAGCTTCTCTTTGGGAAGTACTACCATAGAAGAAACATTTGACACAAACATTTGACACACACTTCCTTAGCTACAATCCCAGTGAAGAAACTCTACTTTTTAGGGAGCATGAGGAAGAATTCTCCATAATGCCCAACTGACAGCAACACAGGAGTTCTTTTCCTGCCAAGTGACAAATGTTTTGTTACTTACGATCTGGTACTATAAAGGGACCAAATCAGACAAGACTATGAGATAAAATTCTCTGAATTGTTAGAGGATGGAATCAGTATTTCTGTATTCTAGTTCTGCTGCATACTCTGTGAGTGATTTTCAAAAGGTCAGTTAACCCTTCTTAATTCGTTATACATATTGAATTGAGTTATATATAATTTGAATTCATATTATCTGTGAAGTAGATAATAGCAAACCCTAAATCAATTGTTGTTGCTTACAACAGTGCACTTCTTTCATTTGGGGATTACAAACTTACCTCTTAGGCTGTTTCATTCAGAACACAAATTTTCTAACAAAATCTCAGCTGAAAGAATGGACATTTGCCTTAAAAAATGTACCCACTGTTCTCAATAATTAATAAGGTAAATTAAGTTTTGAAATATACAAATATAATGATTTTCTTCAATTTCTAATAGTCATTTGTGTCATTTGTGATCCACTCTGAGTAAAATTAAACATTGTTTTGGGGTTATACCGCAGCATTATACAAGCTAATGACTGCAAAACAGTTGTGTTACCTAAATAAGAGGGTTGTTTCATAGATGTAAACAATAAAAAAAGAAAGTAGATCACTTTCTATACCTCTCAGTTGTGAATTTGACCAGAATATTGCTTCTGTTCAAATGAACTTTTAAAAATCCACAACTTTTACTTTTCTGAAGTTTTTCAATCTCGTCCTTCCAAAAAGATGTAGTAATAATGAGAATGTGGTTATTCAGTGTGTTCCTACACACTGTTTGTATTTTATATATCAAACTTACTACATTCCCTATTTTTTAAATAGGTAGGTCAAAAGTTGCTCTTCATAGCAATTCTACAACTCTGTCAATGAAGTTGTATACATAAGAGTAAGAAAATGATTCATTATAAGTACAGTTTTTAGGATAATCCCAATTTATGTCACTTATACATTTAGGAAATGCCTAACCGGTGCTTTGATACAATCAGTTTTTGAGATTTTGACATCTGTACATGACCTACAAGTTCCTCTATAAATACTTAATTGAGATCACTAAAATAAAAAATAAAGAAGTTTTAAATCCTCTATTTTCTTTCATTATTGCAAATCACATTTTAGAGGTCCCAAATAACCTTACTTATTCCAGCTTTAGTGTGACATTTTGTCATCCACAACAGCAAGATAAGAGTGACCTCAGAAAGTCTCTGTTGCCTGAAGTATGTGGAAGACGGGAAGTCCAATTTTTTGCCAGTTTTTGCTATGTGTATGTTTGTATGTGTATGTTCTTCCCTCTCTCCTCAAAGATTTTTTCATTAATGTCAAAGCCCAAAGGGACCCTATAACTGTATCTCATCTCTTGTTTTACTCAGATCTTAAATTCACATATTATTTTTACTTAGATTTAATGAAGGTTTAAAAATTTCAAACTATGCAACTTAGCATAAATAAGAAAAAGCTTGAAAGGATATAGGTAAATTTTGGTTTTACTATTTTCCTGGTGATGATACATACTTCATAATATAGATAGGAAGTTAACAAGGCTAGACAGGATTGGGTATTGAGAGACCAATTGAAATTAAATATTCAAAAATCTTTTAATAACAGTAATTTTATGCCCTTCTTATACTGCTATTGGGTCATGCAAAATACACTATTAAAGTAACTTGAATTGCACACTCCACATTAGCAAAATACTTTGCAATAAATCACACGGTCACACATACACCCCATACATACACATACGTATGTACTACAATCTTGACTCAAAAACTGTAATAAATTCATATCCAAAAAAAGCTTTTTATTCTGGTTAGTAACTGTTGGTCTATATAAAATTTCTTTTGGTTTTAATTATAGATTAAAGTAACTATTTAGTGTAATGCTAGCAAAGTCCAAAATCTGATAAAACTCGGACAACAGATCTTCTCTTATAGCAAAAAAGGAATCCGGTAGAAAAATATAGAAAAAGTGTCTCCTGAACACTTAGTGAGATATAAACAGCTTCTAAAAATGTAATAAATAAAATAAAAAATCAGAAATATGGAACAGAAATTACATGGACTGAAAAAAAAGAAAACTTTTGCAGTTTTAACAATTTGTAAATATCTGCTGGACGCACACACTCTAAAATCGCTTAGAAAGCTAAGCTGTTAAATACTGTATTGTAGTACTCAAATGTCCAGATCAATATTTTCCATATATATAGTCAAAGAAAATTAAAATGACGTTAAGATTAGTAACTAACTACTAAAATGTTCAGCAAATATAGTGAAGAGTTCACAGTGCTTGTGAAGTATTTAGTTAACTCAGAAGCACATTGCCAACTATTTCTGAAGTTTGATGATTCTCCATTATATTTTAATGCAAAATCCAAACGGTAAATTTTACCTTTCAAAGTAGTCCAGTAGATCACTAACTACATAAACATTCTAAGACTTTCAAAAGAAAACTGTGAAAGGAGAATGTGCCTGAAGCTCCAGGGCAGGTATTTCTCTGAAACACAGCTAGTTGGTTGAACCAGCAAATACCCCAAACACTAGGAAACAAGGCAGAAAAGAAGATATGCACTGAGAAAAACACTTATGTGGTACATAGACTGACATAGCAATAGTCAAACTGCTAATCATGGTTATTACCCAGGTTCATAGCCATATGTACAATGCCAGAGAGCTGTCTAAATTGATAAATCAGATTCTATCCTTTTAAAGATGTTTCTCTTTATGCCTTGCCTATAATAGTACACTTCTTTACTTATTCAAAGCATGAATCCTCTTTTACTCAGATCCTGTCCCTTTTGGCTCTGTACATCTCCTGGGAGTGCAAAATGATTCAGTGGTAACTTAGTCATTTGCGCACTGTACAAGCCGATTTCACTGAAGAGGAAAAAAATAAAGACTGTACTTATCAGTGGAACACTTTGTGTTAAATAAAGATAATTAAAGCATCAACAATGTACCTCCTTTGTGTTTAATTAGTTCCTCCTTCACTATAATTTGTTACTAAAGGTCAAATATGGGCCACTTTTAAATCTAAATGTAAAATATGTATTATAATGTAAATTGAGAACAGAAAATTGAAATACCCTTCTGGACACTTTGCAACAAACAGTTTTAAGGTTAAATGTCCGAAAGAAGCCCTCAGTGTAAATGCGTATACATAATGACAACGTTCCCATGTTTTGTGTCTACATTGGACTGGTGCTACCATAACATTGTTATATTTATTATGCTCTAGGACATTTGCTAGACAGAAAACTGTGAAGAACTTTGTTCTTGAGAGCTGCTTGTAGTTATTAAAAAGTCTTTGATATGTGTCTATGCGTGTACATGTGTGTACATAAGCAAGAAAAGAGATGATGCTTTCCTACATGGTTAAACTGATGGCCCTCTTAATGCATGAATATGGAGTCCTCTTAAGGCCACTGTTACATGTATGTACTTACTAGGAAATGGATCTATTTAGTTAATAGATATAGTGTCACATATGTGATAACCAACCAGTCAATATGCTCCTGCAGTGCAACATCCTGGTTAATGTTTGAAAGGTTTATAAACCAATTAACTGACCACCCTACAAAGCAGTTTCAAAAAAATTGATTTCTACACCTCTCACTTTTACAGAAATTAGACCTTAAAGGAAATGCAACTCGTTTTATTTGTCAGCACACTCCGGCATGATAAACATTTTTCTTCACTAAACAGTATATTTCCAATCAGAAAAGGCATAGGGATAATTCATAAGATTACAAAACTGGCCAGGAAGCAGTACACCCCAAGCAAATGGATAATGTTACTCAGAAATTCCTATACTGTTTCTTCTAATCCTAAGGGTGACATATATTTCTAAAAATATACATATAAAAAAACCTGCAGTGTTTTAAATAGTCAATAATTATTGTTTGTAGAGCAGAGCAAATAAAAAGGAAACCAAGAAACAATGATGGGCAAAAAAATGCAAACAAAAACAAGCTCTACAGGTCCTAGTCTTCAAACAGTGGCTGTTAATGTGCAAATTTCATATTCACAATGGAAAGTTTCAGTGAAAGAAACCTGCTCAAATGCCATCATTTTGCACTATGAAACAAAGTGGAGAAAACAGCATATATTATAAAGTTACTTTTATAACTAATATGGGAAAACAAACAACTATTTACATTTTAAAATTATGATTTATAATTATGATGAAGGATGCAGCCCTCCAAGCTGCAAAGTGATTCCTGTTAGGCACTGAGCTTTCTTATCTTTGGCTGTCTTTGCTGAAAGTTAGCAGCATCCAGGCTCCTGACAGGCAACGTTCAGCACCTTGAGGGTTGGGATTTTAAATCTGTGATCCAGAAAAACACTTGCTTAAACTCATCCCCATTCAGCAAAATACTTTCATATATGTTTAACTTTTGGCAAGCGCTTAAGACCTATTGAATACTAAGGAATTTAAACATTTGCTTACCATTAAATAGATATGTATGTAAGAGCTTTACTGAACAGAATTGATAATTCTAAAAGAATATTTCAGAGAGTGGTATCACGCAAAAAAGACAAGAGTAGCTTTCAAAATAAACTCATGAAAGATAGATTGAAAAAGTGAAGGTGAAATGTTAAGTCTATTGAATACAGAACTTAGTTTTACACTTTATATTTAAACACTTAATTCAAGAGGGAGGAGAGTTACAAATTGTTTTTGTTTTCTCCATTTACATTCTTCTACATAGTGCTGTATCAAACAAGATGCACTTGGGAGCTCATGTGAGGTATTCGAGAAGGAAATGTCACATAATCAAAATGAAAACAACTTGTATTCACTTGGGTACACCAATCAGTCATGTAAGAAGAGACTTTATTTCCTAGTGGCTATATTGTGGATATACAAAAGTATCAATTACCGATTCTAATTACATTAATGGAAAATGAGTATTGCTCTCCTCTATAGTACCTAGAACACATACTTCCTGCTCTGTCTACTTACTTGTTTTAAAACTTTATACATCTTCTAATGTCTCCTTGAAACAAATGCAGGAATCCTTAGTCAAAGCAGGCATACAAGTTTCAACTACTCCCTCTATAATGTGAATGCTATTTTGCCATTTGTACTATTTTGCATGCACAGCTGAACTATGAAACTATCTGCTATAACACCAAATCATAATGGTTTATTTATAACTGCTTCATATTTCTCTATAAACAACATGCTGAACAAGAGTTCCACCCAGTTTGTGCATTAAAAACACTAATATTTTGGCCTGATAAACTGACAAATGCTCCACTGCCAATGTTTGAGATGTGGAAAGTCTATGTACTATTTATGCAAACATATCTTAATGCCTACAGTATTATGCACTCAGCAGCAAGTTGGCAAGTACCTACAGGAAAATTGTAACAGAAATCTGTGCCTGATAGTCTCTTCTATAAAGGCTTTTATGCATCATTACCCTTACTATTTTCTGAAAACTTTCCTTAACTTACATGCTTGCTTTACAGGTGCACAAGAACTTTCAACATACTTAAAAATAAAAAGACATGGCATTAGAATATCAGCTATAAACTATTCAGCTAAATTAACCTTCATAACAAATGAGACATCTAGCACAGAAAAAAAACCTGTCAGACACTGAGAATCTGGATTTGTACCAAGCTAAATAAATAATGGAGCAATTCAGAATGTATTTCTTCCAGTTTGATTGTTACAAGTAAAAGTGTAGTAAAGCCATTTTCTTCTACTAAAAAGTCTTTTAATGTATTGCCTATCAAAAATATGTCTTTATAGCATGTTAAATAATTCAAAACAAAATATATTTTTGTAATATAATCTCAAAGAAGGTTTTAATGAAGCAAAATAGTCACCTGTGTGGTGTAATCCTTTACCATTCCTGCATTTACCTTTCAAGCCATTTTTTCCCACTGAAAATAAACTACACTTTTAACAGGTTTTAATTCAAATGTTTAGAAGAATTGCAACAGCAAGAAAGATTTAATACTTGCTTCACATAGGTTCCACTTCTACTTTGTTGTTAATGTTGACTAAAAAGTCATAATCTGTCTACTATGTGCCTAATAAACCCTTACTAGATGTAAGCTTGGGAACTTTCTTAGTACTTCATATCTTATATAGACTATATTTTCAAACTGAAATTGTAATGTTCTCTCCAGGAGAGAGCTAATGAAATGTATCACCCAGAAACTACTGTGTCAAATGTTCTATAAAACATCTGTACCACTTGTAAAACAACATACACAAAAATAGTGGCAGATATTACATCAATCACACATTTCTGGCAATCTGGAGGACTGAGTGGCTCATACAATGCATTTCCTTTCACAGCATTTTAAGTATTTTTAAGCAGAATGCTAGTTACACACTGTAAAACTTCAAATGTAGTAGCCTAGCAGACGTCTCAAAGTATAAAAAATGCCATAGTGCACCATACTTGCATGTTAATAAGTTGAAAAGACAGCATTTTTGCCAAACTAGTCAGAATTTCCCTGTTCCAGACTTGGCTCCCTATTTGCATGAATCAGCATGCATTTATCCCTAGATTCTTGTGTAACGTGCACTGTAGCTGAGAAAACTCTCAGAATATGTATCTTACATTGAAAGATGTAATGGAAATCACCAAGTGTTTATTATTTATCTCATTTTACAATCACCCAAATACTATTCCACGGAAAATGATCTCTGTTCAGGCTACATAAGTGTCTTATAAAATAATACTGATGCACTGGGACATGATTCTCCACTGTGGTATTCCTGTTTTATTTCAGGGATTGTGAAGAAGTCCCTCTCATAGCAGTTTTAGGCTGTCAGAGCTTCACTGAACCGATCTCAGTCAGCAGAGCCAAGATCAGAGCCAGTCACCTGTGGCACTCTTCAACGAGGAAACACCTCACTCTGAGAGGTTTCACTGAAGTCAGCAGGAGCTACAGACAAAGCCGTACAGGAGCTGGGCAGGCAAATGAGGGCCCCTTAGTTTGAATTAATGAATTTCATGTGATATACATGAAAAAACTATGAAAATATACTGGACCTGATTCTCAGCTCACTTGCGTTTATGTGTATTCAGAGCCACTGCTGAACCCAGTGAAATTCCAATGGTGTAAATTAGATCACAGATAGGCTTGTAGATTATTAAAGGCTTTTGATCTTAATGAACGACCTGATAATTAGAGCCAATAACGTTTCAACTGCTGCGCATTCACTCACACACACGGGCTTCCGAGGCGTGTGCACCGCGAGCAGCACCCCCTCCCCACCACGGCCGCCCGCCTGGGCGGCACCCCCCCCCGCGGCACTGCGCGGGAGGAGGACCCCTGGGAGGTCTCCTGCCTCCTAACTGCTGCCATCAGCCTCTTCTCGCCTTAAATGGGCCCTAATGGAGGGTGAGCGCTGGCACGGGGTGGCCACGGCCGCCGGAAGGGCCTGCGCGCTGATAAGGCACTGCAGGCCCCCCGCGCCGCCCGCGTTAGTGACCCACCCGCGCGGCGGTTGGCGGCAGCCGTTGCCCGCGGCCCGCCCCTCCCCCGCGGCCGGCGGCCGTTGCGCGCCCGTGTGGGGGCGAGGCGGCCGCGGAGGCATGGCTGCACTGACAGCCCGGCTGGTGCGAAAAGCCGGCACGATAATGGTATTAAAGACCGAAGAAACCAAAAAACAACGAAAGACGATCTGCTGTGTTGCGGTCTGGGCACCTGACTGCCTTTGGGGGGCGGGCTAAGAGGCTGTAGCGGCTCGCTTCTCCTGGGGTCGTGTGGGGTTGTGCCGGGTTGGGAGAGAGGGAATCCCGGCCCCCCCGGTGTGTGCGTGCGCGCGCAGCTAGCTGTGCGGGGACCGCAGCGGGGGCGCGCGGCTCTCTTACCTGCTTGCTGTACTTGCTGCTGGCCTGACAGCTGTACTCGGAGCAGTGGTCCGAGCCGATGGAGATGTTGTCGCCGGCGCCCACGAAGGTGTTGGCCGGGGGCAGTTCCTGCACGGCCTGGTGCTTTTTCCCGGCGGTGGGGGACTGCGGGTGCAGCTGGACGGTGGGCAGCGGCGAGCTGGACTTGTAGTGCCGCGCCAGGTCGGGGCTGCCCGGGCCGCCGTTGACCGAGCGGTACCGCCCCATGCTGGGGCTGTCCGAGAGCTTCTCGTTGACGCTGTCGTAGCGCTGCCCGTTGGGCTTGGAGGCCTCCACGGTGACGATGCTGCTGTAGAGGGGCTGCTTGCCCTTCTTGCCCTTCTTGTCCTTCTTGGGCTTCTTGGCCTTGTCGTGCGGCTGCGGGGTGAAGAAGTCCTCGTGGTCCTTCTTGCCGGCCTCGTAGCCGTGTTTGCCCTTGGAGCGGCAGTAGCGGGCCATGACCACCACCAGGATGAGGAGGATGACGGTCATGATGCCGGCCACCACGCCGATGACGATGCTGAGCCGCTGCTTGCTCAGCTCGTAGCTGGGGTCCCCGGCGATGTCCTGGGCCAGGGGCGTGTGGAGGCTGCGGGCCACCTGGCTCTCCACCACGGTGGCGTTGGAGAGGCTCTCGTTGACGAAGACGTGGAGCAGGGCGGTGGTGGACTGCGGCGGCTGCCCGCTGTCGTTGACCTGCACCACCAGGCGGTGCAGGCCGTAGTGCTTGGGGGCCAGCTTGCCCACCAGCGACACCACGCCGCTGGCCGGGTCGATCTCGAAGAGCTTGAAGGGGTTGCCCCCGACGATGCTGTAGTTGAGGTCGGCGTTGAGGCCGGTGTCGGCGTCGGTGGCCACCACGGTGGCCACCACGGTGCGCAGGTTGCTGGAGGGCGGCAGCACGGTGTAGGAGCTGTTGCTGGGGAAGGTGACGGTGGGCGCGTTGTCGTTCTCGTCCATCACGAAGAGGGAGACGGTGGCGGTGGCGGAGCGCGGCGGCTCGCCTCCGTCCACCGCCTTCACCTTGAAAGTGTAGCTGGTCTGCTGCTCCCGGTCGAAGGAGACGGTGGAGTAAATGGTGCCGGTGTCGTTCTCGATGGAGAAGATGCCGGCTGCCTGGTCGTGCTCGCCCGGCTGGATGGAGAGGCTGAGCTCGGCGTTGCGGCCCTTGTCGAAGTCCATCACGGTCACCATGCCCACCGGGCTGTTGGGCTGCAGGTTCTCCTTCACGTAGAAAGTGAACACGTCCTGCATGAAGCGCGGCTCGTTGTCGTTGCGGTCCGCCACCCGCACCACCACCGTGGTGGAGCCCTGCAGCGACGGCACCCCCTTGTCCCGCGCCGTCACCTGGAACTCGTAGGTGTCGCGCTGCTCGCGGTCCAGCACCGCCTGCACCGACACGTCGCCCGAGTCCGGGTCGATGCTGAAGATGCCGCCCGGCGCCTCCGAGGAGAGGGGCAAAGGCTCCAGGGAGTAGGTGATCTCGGCGTTCTTGCCGCTGTCCGCGTCCGTGGCGACCACCGTGGCCACTCTCTCGCCGGGCAAGTTGTTCTCCGGGAAGGAGACCTCCAGCACGGCCTGGCTGAACACGGGAGGGTTGTCATTAGTGTCCCCGACCCGCACCAGCAAGGAGTTGTTGCTGGACAGGCTGGGGCTGCCCGAGTCCACGGCCACGATCACCACGTTGTAGTCGCGGACAGCCTCGTAGTCCAGCGGGGCCGAGGTGTGCAGGAAGTACTTGCGCTTGTTCTGCGGCTCCCCCTCGCCCTCGCTGGCCGGCTTGAGCTGGAAGGGCACGTCCCCCACCACGGTGCAGGTCACCACGCCGTTCTCGCCCTGGTCCCGGTCCGACACCTGCACCAGTGCGATAGGAGTGTCCACCAGCACGTCCTCGGCCACGCTGGCCACGCCGTCCCGCAGCGGGATGCGCCCGATTTTCCGGATGTCGATGGTGGGCACGTTGTCGTTCTCGTCGCGGATGTTCAGCACCACCGTGGCCTTGTCTGTCTTGGGGGGCTGGCCGCGGTCCCGGGCCATGACGGTGAAGCGAAGCTGGTTCACCTCCTCGCGGTCGATGCGGTGCAGGACGCTGAGCCAGCCCGAGGTCTCGTCCAGCCGCAGCAGGCGCCGCACGGACTCGGTGGCCGCCCCGAAGACGTACTCGATCTGCCCGTTCACCCCCACGTCCAGGTCGGCAGCTCGCAGCTGCAGGATGGGGGTCCCGGGGCTGCTGTTCTCCGCCAGGTCTGCCTCGTAGACGCTCTTCTCGAAGCGGGGGCTGTTGTCGTTCACGTCGGTGATCAGCACCCGCAGGATAGCCTGCGAGGAGCGGGCCGGGTCGCCGCCGTCCCTCACGCGGAGGCTCAGCTCGTAGGAGTCCCGCTGCTCCCGGTCCAGGGCCCCCTTGACGATCAGCTGCGGCTGCTTCTCCCCGTCGAGGGTGTCGGCCACCTGCAGCTCGAACACGCTGCTCCGGGCCGCCCCGTCCGCCTCCTGCCGCCGCTTGCTGCCGCCGGGGTAGAGGGCGCTCTCGGCGGCCGCGGAAGCCGCCCCCCCCCCGCCGCCGCCGCCGCCGCCGCCGCCGCCGCGCCGGGCGCCGTCCCCGCCGGGCTCCTGCAGCAGCTCGTAGCGCTCGATGCCGTTGCGGCCGAAGTCCCTGTCGGTGGCGGTGGGAAGCAGGTAGAGGGTCCCCACGGGCCGGTTCTCCTCCACGGTGAGCGTGAGGACGGGGGAAGGGAAGGTGGGGGTGTTGTCGTTGATGTCCAGGATGATGACCCGGCCCTCGAAGAGGTCCACCCAGCTCTGCGAGGGGCCGATGACCGACACCTCGAAGTCCAGGAAACACTCGTTCTCGTCGAAGATCATCTGGCACTGCGGCAGCTTCTCGCGGTCGATGCGCCGCTCCGTGGTGCTCAGCTCCCCGGTCATGTTATCGATCTTGAGGTAGTCGGAGCCCGATTCCAGGCTGAATGTCACCTCGCCGGAGCCCGTCACGATACCCAGGTCGGAAGCCACGTTGCCGATGCGGATGTCGGCGGGTCCCTCCTCGGCCAGCCGGTACCTCAGGAGCTGCTTGGCCGCCGCCAGGCTGACCCAGAGCGGCGGAGGCAGGAGGAGCAAGAAGCAGCAGCAGCAGCAGCAATGCACAAAGCCAAGGAGAGTCCGCATCTTCCTCATCTTCTTCGCACCGAAATCCCCCCTCCTCTCACTCCCACCCGCCCCCCAATAAACTCCCCCGATAAGCCAACAGAAAGGCTGAGCGTCCGGGTGATCAATTATAAAATCCTTCTGTTCCTGGAAACTTATTGTCTCATGGCTGGTGCAATTGGTGGTCAAAACCCTGCTGCTGGCTCCTCTGCTGTTCTCCCTGCCTTCCACTTGCGATATACTTACAGTTCACGGGACAGTGTATTTTGCTTTTTAAAGATTCATCTCGGCAGATAGGATGGGATTTTCCTCCTCCTCCCCCTTCTCCTCCTCCTTCTCTCTGATTTTACTGTAATCACTTTGCAAGGTCTGCAATAAAAGCAGGAGCAGCACTGTGCGATTTTAAGCCCCCCAGGTCGTCTTCTTCGACACTAGAGTTAACTACAATTCACACACTCTCTCTCTCTCTCTCTCTTCTCTCGCTCGCTCGCTCGCTCTCTCTCCCAGCCGTTTACGACCAAGGCATTAGCTTTATTCTTCCCCCTCTCTGCACACACAGGGAAAAAAAAAAAAAAGTGATTCGCTTTATTCAAAGGGCTCGTGTCCGGGAAAACTCCAAATCCTCTTAGCAATGGGCAGTTCTTTAAAAATTAATAATAATTAAAAAGAGAGAGAAAAAATATAAAAAAATTCCAATAATGTCGGTAGCCGTGCAACTGATAGGAGAAGAACTCCGTGTATTACAGAGCAGTCCATGGAATATCCCCTTTGGTTGGCAGAAAAGCACCCAAATCCATCTTCAGAGATCGCCTAAAATGTTCAGCTCTTTCTCCGGAGAGGATTTTTTTAACAACTCTGCGCAAGGTCATTAGTCACAAAGCAACGATACAGAAACTGCAGAAGCCGTTTGCTCACAATTTGCAAGGCTGTAGATATGCACATACACACACGACAGTCCCAAGTTTGTTTTTGCATCCGCAGCTTGTGTGTGTGTCTTACCTGCATTTGCACTGCATGTGTTATAGCAATCTGGAGCTGCAGCACTGAGAGCGATTCACAAATGAGATTGCAGTCTCTCGCTCTCGCTCGCTCTCTCGCTCTCTCTCTCGCCTCTTCCTTCCCGTCCCAATGCAGGTAACCAGATCTGAACTTGATCCTTTCAGTTCAAAGGTTAGCAACAAGGCTGTGTGTCCAAAGGCGATTATTGGTCTCTTGTTAATATACCCGGAGCGGAACAAGATGTAACTGGATCCCCCACGTGAATTAACACAGATTCTGAATTACATCCATATAAGCGGAAAGGCAAAGGGGAGGAGAAAAGAGCCGCGACGCGGTTTAGAAAAAATACAGAGAGTTCTGTCTGCAAATAAAATGATAGCAGTCAGTTGTTTCCTCTGATCTGCACCGCCACGGTGGGTGAAATCTGCAATTGTGTATTCCCTCCTGTGTCTCTCGGAGAAGTGTGGCTCAGGCGCTTTCACGGCAAAGCGGCTTGTGCTTTAAAATGTTGAATGGCAACTGAGAAGCTTCCCACTCGGAAAAAAAAAAAAAAAAAAAAAAAGCAGTAAACCGGCAAGTTTGCCCAAAGTGGTGGGAGCTGCTGGAGCCTCTCGGTAGCTCTTCCCTGACGCTGCAGCAGTAGAGCCGCCTGCGCTACATACACACAGAAAGAGAGAGGGAGAGAGAGAGAGAGCGAGAGAAAGAGAGAGCGAGCGAGCGAGAGAGGAAGGGAGGGAAGGAGGGAGGGAGGAGGGAGGACGAGTCAAGCGCTGCACTCCAGAAAGCCCAGCCTTACCCTCTGCCTCTGCTGCTGCTCTTGCTGCAAGTGGGATAGCTGCTCACCACAAAACACCAGTCCAGTCCTCAACACCCGTACTCATTACACGCCAGAGTGTTGCTGCTGTTGCCTTCCCTAAGCCGCGATCGGCAGCGATGCTCTTCCACCCTTTCCCTCCCCACCTCCGCTTTAGGCTGTGAACCGAGCAACGATTTTTAAAGAACATGTTTATTCGCCTTTCTTTTAGGCAGAGCTGGTGCACGTTCGGGGCTCTGCATTTTGCGGAATCGCACTGGTAAGAAAACTCGTTTCGCACAGATTCCCACCTTTCCCTGTAGTGTTGGTGCTTTTGTGAAATAGCTGCAGTCACAGTAACTGGATAAAACTCCAGGGAGAAAGGGGGTCTGCTTTAGATCTCAGACTTTCGTCCTGTTTCCCAGTGCTGTTGGAGCCTTTGGGGCTTTGTGTTCATGTTCTTCCTATTACTGTCATTTGAATATGTCTTTTCAGCAGTGTTTGTGGGTTTCCTAGGGGAGAAAAAAAAATCCTCGGAGAAGACTAGGGAGGGGGCGAGAGGTTTAGGAGAATAAACACATGTAAGAAGTAACAGATTTATTTCCGCGCAGAGACTTGCTGCTTCGATGATTGCTAAAATGTAGCGTCACCTACCAGGGTAAGTGGGAAACAAACTTCAACGCTAAAACTCTCCGCTCAACTTTGTTTATTCTGCCCTCCCTAGTTTGCTTCTCCTTCTGACTTTATGCCATGTCGCCGCCCGCGGCGGCTGCGGGCCGCTGCCCTTTGGGTGCTGCCGGCGCCTCTACCTGCCTCTCCGCCCGGTGCGGGGGAGCAGCGGGGGCCTCCGGCGGGGCCCTCGCCCCCCCTGAACACGTGCGGGGAAGAGAGTTGTCGCGGGTCCTCCGCGTGTGTGGGTTGCTCTTTGTTTTAAACGGCGCTTGCGAATAAAGAGAAAGCAGTCTGACGCCTTTCTTTTGTTCCCCATGGTGGTGACATATTTGAGCGAAAGCAGCCGGATACATTGGGATGGCTCAAAGCAGCGGCCACGGCGTGCCTCTGTCGTCTGGGGCGGCGAGTCAGTGCGGGAGGGCAGGTTGCCCCCTCTGTCCTCGGGGAGCCGAGGGCCGCGGGGGGCAGAGCCTGCGCCGCAGGAGCCCGCGCTGGGGCAGGAGCGGCCGCCCCGCTCCACCGGGCTGGAGGCTCCTGCGCCGGCAGCGGCGGCAGCTCCGGCCCCTGCCGCCCTCGCCGCTTTGCCAGGACGCGGAAACCCTCCCCCGCCGGTGCCGGAGACACTCGGCTTTATATCTGCAGCATCAGCGAGAAAGCCCGGCTCGGCGCAGGCTCAGTGCTCACCGCCGCAGTCCCGGACGGAGGAGGGGGGCTCAGGAGCTCAGCATCTTCGCAGCGGGTTAAGTAGGATTAATACCAAATCCCTGTTATATTTGCCAAGCAACTTGAATTTATCAAAATCCCCCCTGGCTGTTCTGGAGCTCCGAGAGGAGGAAATTTTGCCCACAGTGTAAGATCCAGACATACCAGTATGCAGGAATACCAGCATACTGCATTACACTGGCTCCCTGCACTAGCGATACAATTACAAGCCGAAGCTCCCACTGCTCCCTTTCCTTTGTGCTCTTAAACGCAGCCAGAAAACTTAATGTATTCGCCAGAAGAGGGGCGGGATGAAAGCGCTTTTAACCTCCCCGCCATAAACTTTAATCGGATTCCGGGCTGTTGCACGGCATGGACTCTTCGCCTCTTGTCTGCGTCTCCTTCCCCGTTGTCTCCCATGCCTACTACTACTACTGCCTGCCTCGCAGAGCTTGATTCTTCAAGCGAATAAGTGATTTCTTTCTCTTGCCTTGTGCACTCTCTCCCCTCCCCTCCCTCCCCTCTCTGGCCTCTCTTACACACACTATGCCTTTCACATGCGGTCTGCGCCCCCCTCAGCCCCCCTCCCCTTCTCTCGCTTTTGCAGTGTCTTCACATGCAATCTCTCTCTGAATGTGCAATGTCTTTCCTGCTCGGGAGTGCTGCGTCCTTCACAGTGGATTGGTTCCTCTCTCGGAGCAGAGGTAACGGCCCCCACTTCCCTCGTTCCCCATTCCTCCCCCTCCTCCTCCTTTCCTCCCCCAGGGCAGGGGGCCGGCGTGGGAAATGGGCCCGACGTGCGCTGCATGGTGGATGGCAGCGCTGCGCCCGGCCCACGCGCCCCGGCTGCGGGGAGGGGACACGGCGCTGTGCTGGCCGGGCCCCCACGCCCCCCCTCCCCGGCCCGGCCCCGCACCCCCGCGCTGGGGGGGCGAGGGGAGCACCGCCGCCAGCCCGCCCTGCCTCCCCCCGCCGCCAGCCCGGCGCTCGCTCCCGCTGTCAACTGCGCTCCCAGCTGCGCCGGTGCCAGCGCAGCAGCTCCCAGCTGCGCCGGCCCCCTCGGACAGAGCTGTTGCGCAGTACAACCCCCCCCCCCCCCCCCAACACACACACACGCAGTACAACCCCCCCCCCCCAACACACACACACGCAGTACAACCCCCCCCCCCCCAACACACACACACGCAGTACAACCCCCCCCTACACACACGCACGCAGTACAACCCCCCCCACACACACGCACGCAGTACAACCCCCCCCTACACACACACGCAGTACAACCCCCCCCCCCCCACACACACACTGCCCCCCCCCGCTCCAGCTGCGCACATGCCGCCCACACGCGCCGTGTTTGTCCTCCTGATCTGGTGAGATCGAGCGGGAAACGGGATCACGAACGTAACCGTCTGTAATAAGTAAAAGAGCCCGGGATGCCGGCGGTCTGCCGAGGGGAAGCAGGAGCGCGCGTCCTTAGACGGACCGGCTGGTCACGCCGGCGAGGCGGCACCTCGCGCGTGGGAAACGCTCCGTGCGGCCGCGGCGCGCGGAGCCCTGGGCGGGCAGCGGGGGCTCCCGGGCGCTGCCGCCGCTCGTGGGCGCCAGGCGGCTGCTGGCGGAGCGGTGCCGCCGCGGTTACCGGCGGCCTGGTGTGGAGGTGCCGGCGGGGCCCGGCTGCCGCCGCGGTGCGCGCTGCCTCCCGGCGCGGCTCGGCGTTGCGCCCTGGGGAGGCCGGGGGCGGTCGCCGGAAACCCGCGCCTAGGATCCGCGGTGGGGACCCACCTGGCGTTAGAGGGAGGGATTACTGAAACAGATGTACCGCTGTATAAATCAACAAGTACATGGTACTGTGCGTTGCTGTACATACATATACACACACATATACACGCGCGCGCACAAATGAAGAAGCTCCCGAAGGAAAAAAAAACCCGGTGGGCTTTCATTGAAAGAAACTAACGTATTCATAATAACATGAGGAAAAGGTTAAATACTGTAAACATGACAGCCAATTCTAAAGGAGGGGAAAAACAGCGACGAAAAACCCCACATAAAGCAGTGAAAGCCGTTTGACGGAAGGGAGAAACTAACTCGAGATCTCCACCAAGGGACAAACAGACGGAATGACACCGCAGCAGCGCCGAGCCTGCCTTGACCTTTCCTCTTTCCAAACTGTCCTGCTGATGTGGTGCGATTCTGTCGCGATCTCTTCACCTCCCTTCCCTGCGACAACCTCCCCCCGGCCGCTTCGGGGCTCCCCGGGCTCGTGGCAGTGAATATACCGGGAGGTCGGCTGCATTACAGGGAGTGCTGACACTTGCCCAGGGTCCTTCACAGCTTTGCAAATATGCTTGCTGTGTGGTAGCGCGTAATAGACAGAAGCCTTTAAAATAGCCACTGCAGTAATGGCCTTTCTGGTAGATATTAAAACTTAAGACTTTAAATAAGGAAACCACAAGTTTCCTTTTAATCAGTTATTAACTGCTTGCTTTTGTGGTTAACTTGCTGCAAGCCAAACATGGAACTAGTTACCTTGTTTAAATCTTCTCTCTTTTGCTCTGACAATTTAGAAGTAGAGAATATATTATAGAAGTTACTGACAGGGCAAAAATAATCTGTGTTGGATATCAGTGGTTAAATCTTACATAAATATAACTATATTCTTAAAATAATATTTGAGTTTTATTCAAAATAAAAAGGGGTGGTTTTTTTGCACAGCCATGATTCTGTCTTCATTTCTGAGTTTTCAGATTTATAAAGAATGCTTAAAAATAACATTTAGCAGAGGATGTTGTGGGTCTGTTTACCAATATTTTAACAGTGTGTATTATCGTCTTTACAAATCACAGTGACTAAGCTTGAGGGGATTTTTTTTTCCTTTTTGTTTTAAAAATAACTTTATTTTATAGGATTTGTTTTTGAAAAGTCATTTACAGAAAGAGTGATTTTTTTCCAGATGTTGACAAAGATCTAACCATTCAAAATCATGCAGAAAAGATAGGTGGATTATGCTTAAAATCAGAAGGAAAAAATAATGAAAGGTCTTTAGAGAAGCGTATGGATTTGCATGAAGTCAGGCAGGTTTTGGTTAGATTTATACCTCTTATGCAACTACAGGCTTTCCTGGATTTGAAGGAATATAAATGAGTGCTGTACCCAGCCCCATTATTTTACAGACTTTTTTTTTAAATCAAACTATTGTTTGATTTCTCTAAATGCAAAGTAAACTATAGAAAAAAAAGGCATTTAAGGTGAGTTTTGAATTCATAGCACAATTAGAGAGACATTATGCATTATTAGTATATATGCTACCTAAAAGAGATACAATGAGACATTCGGAGGAGATAATTAAAGTTGGATTTAATTTAAATGAAATGTATGAGAACCAGGTAGCACTGACAAAGAGAGAAAATGTGTTCCTTTTCACTGAAAATATTAAATGGGTACAGTTGATACTCTATGGATTCAGTAGCATAGAACATCACAGTTACTCTTGAAAATAATGTAGGTGCTTTTATGATATAATGTTTCCAGTGTTGATATATACAGTGAGCACATAGAAAGTCTCAAAGTGCTTTGTAAAGAAAAGGTGATTATCCCTATGAGATAGAAGAAAGTGCAATGACCAGCTCAGTCACCCCACAATCCACTAGCAAATAGGTCTTTTCAGATTAGGTTCATCAGACCATACAGTTTTGCAGTTGCATCATTTTTTAATATATTCTGCATCCACCTCAGTATTTGTCTTTGAGCAAGTGGCAGTTATTTCCTCTTTATTTGATGCATTGCCTGGAAATTTTTATTTGATGGACTGATGGAAAGTCACAGAAGCTCATTCTGAAGAGAGTTTAAAGCAAATTCATGTTCCAGAGAACTACATATACAAAGGAAAGTCTTGCATCATGAAACTTGATGGAAACCAGTAAAATATACTAAACTTTCATAGTTGTATTGAAATAAAGTTATTCTCAAGCTACTGTATTCATCTATTTCCATCAGCTATCCCTTATATGCAAAACTGAGTCCACAGATTTTCTAAAATCATTTTGCCTCTACACCCTCTTCAAGGCTTCTCAGCCTAATACTATTTTTCAGTTCTGTGGTCTGCATGTTTTTTTATTATTTTTTTTCAGGATGCTGCAAATATTTTTGCTGTCAGTTAAAGTGTTATTTAATTTTTAAATGAGAATTATCAAATCATAAAGTCTTTTGTCTGATACTCCTACAGCATCCTGTGCAGCTTTAATTTATTATTAATATAATTCAGTGTAGCATAAAAGATCTGGCATGTCTTCCTGAATCTCCTGTGTCAGCTGCCTGTTGAACAGAAGAGAAAATACCCAAGCAAAAAGGCACCTCTGCAGCGTTCATAGGAAGAACCTTTGATATTAAAATTCAGATATTATTATGGATAATTGAATCTTCTGGATAGTGCTATTCCCTTGTATGTCTTACTTTCAATATATACTATTGGCTATACTCTAAATGTAATTTTTAAGTTTACATATATATTCATGTATTTATTTGGGAGCTTTAATTTTTCTCTCTGATTCATCAAAAATAATCATTGCTCTCCAGCTGAAATGAGGGCTATATAAATACACAGTTGCTATAGATGAAGGAAATAAATACGGAGACAAAGAAGGTAATTTAGAGTAGGACCAAGATGTTGATTGCTTATTGGACCTTATTTAGTCTTCCTCTGCGATGATTAAAACTGCTTTACCAAGCATTTTGTCACACCAATCAAGTTTAACCAAGTTTTGCTCTGCTACCTTAGTTCTCCAAAATAAGGCAGAAGAGGTAGTAGGTACCCTTCCCATGGGGAAGACTACACATGTGCAGTCTATCTTTGAAATTACTTGTTCTCCTACTGCCTCTCTTCCAATTTTGCCATGCTTCCAGGCTGCCGTACTTTTATGTCTGTTTTAACTATTTTGCAAAGTTTTTTGGTGATCAGCCTGTGCGTAATTACATTTTTAGCTTCCTTTATAAGAGTAATAAGTACTGTACAGAGCGGTGTTTTATGACCTACAATATACCTAGAGGAAGAGAGGTGCTGATAAGTTTTCACATTTTTCATCTTCTGATAGAAGCCTGACATATCTTCCAGTTCATTCATTCTGTGAGATGATTAAAAAGTTGCTCTTCAACAAACTAAACCTCATCCAGGGCTCAGCAGGAAATAAATGCAATCTAAGCACATTAAAGAACAGACAGGGCAACCAAAGCATACCTCTTTCTTTGCCTTTTAAGATGATGGGGAAAAGAGAAAAGCAGCCTAATATTGTGATAAAACTGGAAGCCTGCAGCAGCTGGTTGATAGGTAAGGATATAGAACCTAATCCAAAGCACACAGAAGTCAACAGAAGTACTTTGACTAAATAATCTTTCCATTAGGCACCTGGTGAGTGAGTGCTTTCTAAAGCATTCATGCAAATCTTAAGCAGATGAGTGAAGAAGAAAATGATGTGCATTTTAATCAAAATAAATGCTATTAAACCACTTGGTGGTGTAAATGTTATTTTGCCTGTCCACAGAGATTTCACTTATTACTCAGAATAAACTGGAAGTGGACCCGTGGGAGTCCTGTCTTCCAATACTGCATTCAGTCATGTTGTATAAATCAAGTACAAGTACATAGGTACCTCTTACAATCAATTAGTACTTTTACAGTTACAGTCTTCTGGAACATAATTCATCATGTGGCTAGAAGTATTTTGATTTTTGAGCTTAAGTTTATTTTGGCTATTCTGTATCTATTTGTTCTTATGCTGATACTGATCTCAAAGTTCAAGACCTCACAATAAACATCCTCAGGCTCTGTTTACAAATTGAAGTATTTATAGCATTTCTCTCATCTTATTGTTTGCAAAATAATACAAGTTTCTCAATGTCCTCTCGTGAAGTAAATTCTGCATTGCTGACATCATGCTGATAGCTTTCCCCTTCATCTGCTCCATTTTCAGTAAATGTTTCAATGAACCTTTCTTTAATATGGAGGTCCAGAATTGTTCATGATTTCCATCATAAGGACGTATTGTGCCTGATGCAACGGCATTAAACATCCCTTTCTTTCCTGGAAGTACCTTGTCTAATACCTCACATTAGCATTTTTCATAGCTATATCACATTTTGGTGGCTGACAGTCCTTTTCTGGTTCACTGACTTTTCTGGCTCTTTCTTTTTTCCTGTCATTTCTAGCTGATGAGCTACCAGTTTATAGTAGAAAATCTTGTTATATTGCTCTTTGTGCTATTAAATTTAATCCTATTTCTATTATAGAAGTCATCAAGGTCATCTGATTCTTCCTGTATGTTTTTATGTTTTCAGTGATTCTCAAACTTGTGTTACCAGCAAATTTCAGCAGCATGCTCCAACTTTTTGTGATCTAGTTTTTACTTTAAGTATTGAAAAGATCTACCCCAAGGCTGGCCCAGGAAGAACTCCACTAAGAACTTTCTTCTAGTGACACAAACACAGAGCACAACCTGTTATCCTCTCCTGATCAGTCAGCTGCTTCAATTCCTTATCTTCTCAATCTTCACTAATACTTCTCCTATGTAATGTTTTATCTAAAACTGTTGTGAAATCCAGATGGGTGAGATCTGCATTCAGTTGGCATCTCTGTGTAAATAGGTCTAAATGTACCTCTTTTTGATTATTTATAACATGTCCTGCAAAAGTGAAGCTGTTGCCTTCCTAGCAATTTTCTAGTAGATCTGAAGCTTTATGGTTGATACTTTGTTGAAGTCTACAAGTTGATAGAATATTTATATTTTCTGCTATTTGGCCACTGCATGTCTGTGATCTGTCTTGTCTATGTATTGCCTATCTATTGTCTATATCATCCATCTTGCAGGTAAATTATTTTACACACCTAAATGCTTCACAGTCAAAGAAGAAGAATGAGAGTGGAAAGGCAGGTAAAAAGCATTAGACCTTTCCAGGACAAAAGATGCTATATTCTGACAAACAGGAATTAACATCTCCAAAGGGTTGCAGAAATGCATAGACAGAAGTAGAATCAGGTGAAAAAAAACGAAAAACATGCATAGGTTTGTCATTTTACAAGAATAGAGCTGTCCAGAATGTCAAAGGTCGGTCTAAATGAAGAGACATGTTACCAGTTACTGGCTGAATATACAGAAAGTGGTGCAATTCTTTCATTTTTATTTTAAGGCCTTGACGAACAAGCAAAATCTGGACAGTACAATAAATTGTTCCATGAAGATTCTTCTATTAAGCACCTTGGAGAAGGCTAGCGAGATAGATCAGAAAGAGACGATAAGAAATAAAATGATGAGAATAATTTACATGAGGGTGAAGAAAGGGAGGTATATTTTGTTTTGTTTTATGAACAAATGCGGTTAAAATTATATAAGGAAGGAATGAAGAAAAGCAGATTTCAGAAATCTGAGAAAGTTCTAATTTTAGAATTATGCATCAGCACAGCTGGGAGAAGCTACTTTTTTAAACTAAGTTATTTATCCTCTTTTATTTATTAACTTAAAAAAAACAAATTTCAGCAAATTTCTAATATTGTCTATTTTTTCTCTAAGGAAACTTACAACCCACTTAGTGCGGTTTTAGGCGGATATGTTGAACTTACTACAGTTCCAAAAAGCTGATGAAGGAAAAGCGATGAGAAAAAAGTTTTCTAGTTTTCATCTAATGTGCCATTCTTGGAAGAAGTTATTGATTTCACTTGATATTATTACTACTCTGATAGTTATAAGTAAGAATGATAACATCAGCTATTATGACTTCATGACACTTCCTATAATATATCCTCATTTTTAGTTGCTTACTACTTTCCTGGGCTTTAGCACATAACTTCTTCCTTCCAGATCTGAAGCTCAAGTCAAATTTTTAAATGAAGTCAAGCAAACTGATTCAACGATTTGTGATAATGAAGCTAGATTATTTTATCCATGGTGAAAGTTACATAAAATCTTACTTAAACAATTTCAGCACTTTCATGCATTTCAGCCTGAATTTCAGCTCTATTGAGATACTGAATTTTAGGAATATTTTTCCTGACTATTGCAATCCATCCACCCAAGTTTGTTCAAGTTATAACCCACTGAAAAACTGAAGTTTACATATGCTCAGCAGGGACTTTCTAAATTTTTAGAAAATAAATTCACCAAAAATTTCATTCACATTGGGTGTAGTCCAAACTGTGGTTGACTAATACTTTCTTGCCATGCTTTGCCCGGAAACCACTCCTCTCAGATACGATGTGACCTCTCTTTTGGGAGAAGACAATAAGGGGCAGGAAGGAGCCAGGCTTGAACACAGAGGGATGAAAGTTGGGTCTGAATACAGACAAAAGGATGAAGAAAGATTCTGGGCAATCCTAAGTATCACTGCTGTCAAAAAGACCACTCTAAAATCTACTACAAAATTACACTTTTCTAGAGTAATCCCAATCATATGGCTAAAAGCCCTCATAAAGAATGGTACCTTATTGCTAATATTTAGTTATTGTTCAAATACCAATGGTTTATTCAGTGTATCAGAATGATCCAGTTCGGATGACCAAGCATGTAAGCATCACTATTATGGCATCCGATTCAACTTTTGTTTCCAGTTTGTTTGTTTGGATATTGAGTGGGAAATGATATAGTCAAAAGCTATTTGAAAAATTATAAATATTTCTGCATCAAACACTCAGAAGTTATAAAATATCAGAATTAATATTGTCAGCAGACCCTTAATTCAGATACGTTTGAGCTGTCCATTTCAACATTTGATTGCAATCTAATTACATGTTCACACATTCTCTTTTTCCACTTTCATTAAGTACACGGAATGAATGGTACCCACTTAATAAGCAGCTATTGAATATTTTGCCTTATTCCATGTTCAGCATCTGTCTCAAGGCCTTATTTGCTGCACAGTGTTCAAATAACATCCTGAACACAAAATTATTAAATGGAATTTTTATGACATACATCACTGCTTTGTCTAAACAATCAAAAAATACAAATTGATTTGTGAGGAACTATATTATTCTGGGGGTTATTATAATTCTAATATCACAAAAGGGAAGGTAATATGGAGATAAACACCAAAATTGCTACTGACTTTGAATATTTAATTTGAGCCTTTTAGGCCCTTACTTTTGAGAATGCTTAGAATTATACAGCTTTTATCTGGACAAAGTAAAACTTTCACTGACACAAGCTGTACCTGGGGATGCTCACTGTTCTGCAAATCAGTCTCAGGATTTCAGGTCAGGAACTCAGAAACAGATGAAACCACAATCAAAATGTTTTTTGTGTGACTTAATATCATGTGGGAATTCTGTGGCAGAAGCGAGTGTCAGTCTCCAACTTTACAGTACGATGTTCTAACACCATGAGACGACGTTTTCCTCCTTGATTTCACTGAAGAGCAGATCAGGTCTGTACAATGAAGACACTAGGGGCCTGGGGTGAGGGGGAACGACTCTAAGGAAAGACCCTGTCAGAATGCACAAGTACAAGCCAGCTGAATTATGGTTCCATTTACACTGTTATTTTTATAATTTTCTAACCATGAAATGACCATTTCATTTTCTGAACTGATAATGTCCTTTTAATATGATTGTTCAGCATATAGCAATTTTTATTGCAGACAGAGGAAAGCAAAAATCCCTATCTCTACAAAAGGAAATACATATAGGTATATGATGCTTTGGAGAAGAAAGCACTAGGGGGAGGGAAGGAATCTGGAATCAGCTTAAGTGGGAGATGCACAGATGGTAGAAGTTCCCAAATGTTCTAGTCTTCTCTCTAGGCATCTTTTGCTAAGTGTGATAACATTTGTTAGAAGGGATGATTAAGACTTTATAGGCTTCACAGAAGGAAAGTAATTTAGTGGAAAGACTTGAAAGACAGAATATTCAAACATGAAATGTATTCCATGAAGAGAGTTAAAAAGGGCAAGATCCAGAGAGACAGCTTAGGTATAATGACAACTAACTGTTGTTCAGCAAACAAAAGTTTGGAAAACCAGGTAAATTTTCCTCAGACACTTTATTGAGGTTAGCTTAGGTTAAAATACCTAACCATGAAGGAGAAGACCTGAGTCAATTCCCCTTCATCCAGGAATAACTCTGTTTTTCTCAAAGGAACAGGTAACATAAAATGTATTAGCAGTTCAGAAAACTTACTTAAAGTCATTTGAGATACTATACAAAGGGATCAACCAAGTCTTCTTCAACCAAGTATTCTAACTATTAGGCCTCAGGTAGCTTTTCTATCCCTCCTTTTTCTTCAGCACAACTCACACACTCCTATGCTTCACCCTGCTCATGACCAGTTTAGTGTTCATTATGCCATATCTCAGCTCGGCAAAGAGCACCTTCACCTTTCAGTGAATTCAAGAATGTTTTTGTGTTGAGGGAAATGGAAGAAAGTTATACTGGACAAACTGATTTACCTAGGTTCAGTTTCAGCAATTCCCATCCAACACAAATACAACTATATGCACACACTTGCAAATATATGTATGTTCATTTATCTGATAATAGGAAGAAGATATTTGGCAAGCAGCTTTCGACAGATGTATAATTCTATAAACAGCTAGAGTTGTCAATAGACCATTAAAATTATTTACCAGTGATATGCAGAATATGACCACTTTTCTCAAGTTAGATTCATCTACAGGAAGACTTGGAATGAATAATTTAGGCTGGATGCATAGTGCTTTTGTTTCTGTACATATGTACTTTAAAAGAAGAAATAGTAGCTTTTTAGAAAACATCCTTTTTTAATTAGCAAGAAGGATTAGACTTCAGCTGACTTTTTTGAAGAATGAAAACATCTTTACTGTTACTCAGCCACGTAGGAAATTTAAGGTGCGAGTCTGAAAACAGCCCATGTAAGTGCTTTCTCACTACACAAGCACTCCCATCAAAACCATCATTCAAGGCCTCTGTCAGAGCTGACATGCTGATTCAAAAAAAAAAAAAAAAAAAAAAAAACAACCCTGACTTCTGGGCCAGACTGAGTACTAATCAATCATAAAACATTATTTTTTAAATAATATTTTCTTCTTTATATGGGGGAAGAAAAGCCTTTCAGTGTTCAGCTCTTGCTTTATCTTTACAACAGTAAGATTACTGTTAGTGATTCTTCATTAAACCTAATTGAAAACTGGAGAGATACAAAAATATTCCCATCTTTTGCCTGTTTAGTGGGACCCGAGATATATTTATGAAGAAAAAAACATACATTTCTAAAATAGGACACATTTCCATTTTAAAGAAGGATGTCAGAGAGCCAAACTGTCAAATTTGGTGTGCAATTCTAGTGCAGCCAGAATCCCGCTTGCTTGTATCCTGCTTTCTCTTGAGAAGGTCTTTTGGTTGGCTGGCTGGCTTTCTTCAATGTTTTGTTCCCCAGAGCTGTCTACTCTTTATAAAAATATCTACAGGCCAATTTAAGGCATTCTGAAGTCAATCAGTTGTTAATGTAAACATGTATTATGGGACTTTCCTTCACTATTGTATAGTTAATGAATATGTTCCCATGACTTTGAAATGCTCTAGTGCCTCAGCACATTTTCAGAAATACTCCACTTGAAAACATATCCCTTTATAATGGGGTCTAAATCTCATTTCCCTCAATATCTACCCTCATCAGCCTTTTTTAAGGCTTCTCCGGAAAAATTACATCTCGGCTGCTGCTCCTGCTCTTAATGTTTTCGTAGTATCAGTAACAGCAGAAACTAAGTGATGCCTCGCTGTGCTCCTCTTACAGAGACAATATGCAGACACTGCACAATCCTCCCTTCCCGGCTGAAGAGTTCTGTGTTACCATTTCACATTATCTACACGCACTGCGTCTGCGTCATGCCCCTGCAACAGTGCCGTACCCCACTTTGGTCGCTGCCCCTTCACATTTTCTCTGCAGGAGCTTAGAGGAAGACTGATAAAGATTCCCTTAATTTCAGGCCACTGAGAATCCTAATTGGAAAAAAACCCGTCTTCAGAACTAGCAGCACAGACACAATCCTGGATGAGTGGAAGGAGGCAAAATAGAAGAGGATATAAAAAAGGTGAGAAAAGAGCTGGAAGTTGTACTATGTGATTGTGTCCTTCACTCGCTGAGTCAGCAGGAGCCAAGAGCTCTGCAGGGGCATGCTTAGCCTTCACATTTCTCCACAGAAACCCCATCTGGCCAACTAAATTGCCAGCAATTGACAAGCCGTGCTGGAAGCAGTATCCAGCTATTCTCAGGCAGTGTGAAGGTTACTATGTTGTGGGATGTAGTAGGAAAGGAAATGAGGAAGTTGTTGCAGAGCTATACCTCACATGCAATAAGGGGAAGCATCCAGAATATGTGACAAAACTCAGACTGTTCACTGTTGCAGTCTCTAGACTTATCAAGGATTGGACTTGCTGAGAAAAATTAGCTACTGCTTTAGAAAGACCCGATATTCTTCTTGGGAAGAAAAAAGAAAACCTCAAAGAGAAAAAAAGTTGAAGGAAACTGAAGAGTTAATTTTTATTATAGAATTTGTATCTGAATTCCAGAATCAAAAGCTTTTATTTGTATTCTTTCTGTCAAGTTATCTGAAGCAAACAGATATTTTGGAGCTCTTCTTGAACTTAGCAATCACCTCTAGCTTCAGCCTTCATTTAAAAGGCCTAAAAACCCAAAATGCCTTCCCTGGGTCTCTTAAGATACAATATTCACTCGCATTCAAGTGCTGACCTGAGATAGAAAACAAGAAAAATATATTGTCATTGGATAAAAGAACCCAGTAACCTGTGTGGGGAAAAGGCCTACAAGAATGTATCAGCCACTGGTTTATGTGAATAAATAGTAAAATACCAACTGTACTTTAATCCTTTAGCTCAGTGTTTCCCAACCTGTGAGGCTGCTCTTGCTAGTGAAATGTGCCAACTTTAAAGGTGAGGCACACAACAGAGTATAAACCAATCAGTGTATTAACTTAGGCTCTGTGCCTAAGCTGGCACTGCTGAAGCTGTTGCTACTTCAGCAAAGAAGTCATAGCAAACTGAAGGAAAGGAGACGGTCAGCTGCAGCAGTGTGAAAAAATGGGAACAGGAGAGACAAGGACAAGGCAGCAGTCCAGGAGTGTTTTGGGCCAGCTTTTTAATTTATTCTTCTGATGACTGGAAAAAATGTTAGATAAGCAAATATCCCTTCATCATACCACTTCTTTAGTTCCCTGAAGCTAGCTATAGCTTAGTGTCAGTGGGAGGCGTCATCCTGGAGATCAGAGATTCTCTCAGGCTGCTAGGTCTCCTGATGCTGTTCTGTCGATCAAATCCTTGCCATGATCTAAGCTGTTTTCAGGGATCAATTTTCTGGTTGCAGTGGGGGGAAAACTTTTCACTGAATGTGGCTTGTTTTCCATAAGCTCCCCTAAGCTTCGACTGGCTTAGGGACAAAAAAGTGTCCCAAGAACAAATTAGCAGGTTGTTTATATGAACATCTACCACCTCAGGAGTGTTGCAAATTGGCAGTTCCCAACCAGTGAGGCTGGAGGTATGTGTCACGTCAGCTATGAGGCAGACAACAGAACAATAGCTAAAAGAAATAAAGATCACTCAATATACTTCATTCATTATGTGAGCAATTGAAGCTAGATATCAACTTTTTTTTACAATCTTTTGGCTATTAAATCAGTATTCTGTGAAAATTTCTACAAGCCTTGCTTCGTTTTAAAAAGTTTAAAAGTTTTATGTAAGATTTTCACATTCTTACCAGAAAAGGTAAAGAAATGGACAATTAACTAATCCTTTCCAGCAATTAAGGAGTGCTGAGGAATGTTAAGTCAAATTATAGTGACTACTGAAGAAAGGGTGCTATGGAAGCCTGATTGTTGCTGCTAGAGGCAAGTAAAAAAGGTCTGTTAGGCTTCTTACAGAAATTGTAATTTCTTATAGATCAGATTTTAATATGCAAAGTATTTTTGTAATTTTGTAGAAAAATCATGTATTAAGAGAGTGCATCCATAAAAAGCAAAATAATTAATTACCATAGTAATCTTACTGTATTTGTCTCCAAAGTTGGTAATGAATACAGATTTAGGCATATTGAAACAGTCTGTGTGTTTGCAAAAGCTATGTATCAGACAATATTCATAGTCAACTAGAATCTCTGTTCTTCAGGTACTGAGCCTGAGTATATATGTTATTTCTGCTTTTCTTTGTCTTTTTGCAATACAGTAACTGTGAGACACTACACATTTAATTCTGTGTTTTGATTCATTGCACTTTTGGGTCAGCTTCTGAAATCTTCAGAACAGGTCAGAGGGGAAGTTAGCAACCATACTTAAGTTTTCTGCTGCCACCCTACTTTAACAAAGTGCTCTTTTACTGCAGAGCAGCCTTCCTGCAACCGCATCTGTATCCTCTCCTTGCAAAGCCTTCGGCAGTAGCGTGGGATCAATTGCACGACCTTTGAGCAGAGCCCTAACCACAGAACAGAAGCTTCTCTTTCTTTCCATGCCGTTTGGAGTTTGCATGCAGTTCTGCTAAGTCCCGAAAAGTTACCTGGGGAAAGCTGATGCAGACTGACTTTCTTTCAAGTGAAAATCCTCTCTTTTCACCAAAGGATGGTGGGAGCAAGCTCTGTCTTCTGTGGAATTCAAATCTATCCCTAATTCATCAACAGATGGCAGCACAAAACTCCCTACCTCCCTGTCTTCAGACCAAAGGCCTTACAAACGACCCTAATAATAAAAAAGGAAGAAGAAGAAGAAGAAAGACATTGCTGCCAAAGTGCTTTTACATATAATGTACTCTACACTTTTCAATGCTATGCCAAAATCTCTTAAAGATTAATTATATGCTTAGTCTGAATAACCAGAAGCAGCTGCTATTTTTGGAATGACAGTCTTCCCTGTTCCCTTCTTCTGTTTTTAATGATTGTTTTATTGATGTACTTTATTCTTCTTGATGTTGTGAGAGAGTATATTGAATAGAGAATAGAGCAAATCATTTGCTTTTCCCACTGATAGATTATTGTGATCAAGAATCAGTTCTCCAATCACCGTAAAGCCTGTCTCAAATGTCATCATTACAGTGACAGAACAAATAATTTACCAAGTAGTTGTACTAGTTTTTGAGACTTGTCTCACTAGATTTTGGAATTTCATTAATTCCTCCCCCTTCAAATCTTGTAGAAGTTATAATAAACTTAGTGAATTCTTTATATAGATTGAAACATTAAGATGCATGAAATATACAGTAGTTTGTTATTCCATTTTTAAAAAAATGCTGATACATTGGCATTGCCAACCAAGGAAAAAGCATTACCATAAATATTTCTTAGAGGCATTTTCTTGTGTAATTTACGATTGTGGATGTCTGATATGGGAAACCTTCTATTATATAATTCTCTTTCAGCCTAAAGGCACATGAATTAGACCTAGAGTTCCTGATTTCTATTCCCACCTCTTTTACTAACTTATCTTAATAATTCTTTGCACTTCACAATTTGGCAGCATGTTTCCCATGGTGAGAAACTGGTTTCAAAGGAGAGGAAGAAAGGGAGAAGGAATGAATCTTTCAGGCACTGCTGGAGAGAGTGGCTTACTAATCTAAACAAAATGGAAATGTTTAATTTGCTCGAGCCAATGATTCAAATTGAGGCAGGTTTAACTCATATCTTTTTCAAGATGGGAATGTTGATTTCCCTTCAATTTAATGTGTGGACTTTTTTTAGATCAAACTTTAAACACTGACGATGTGTTGGCTGCGTGAGTATGCCACAGAGCCCTGGTGTCCTTGGCAAAGGAAAGTGTATGTCCTAGAATCAGTGGAGAACATTTTGCCTCTGCACACTGTTCTGCAGACTCTTGGGGGAAAGCCAGCAGAGTGTCAAAGCCGCAAAGACTGAAGGCTCATTTTTTAGGAGTTTTTGCCTTCTGCTTTCTTACCCTTATTTTCTATTTCTTCTTTAAGAAAACAAACAAACCTATCCTGGTAGAGTAAGTTTTGTTCTCATGAGCAGAAACATTTCTTTTGATTTTTACTCTTCCTCTGATCTCTTTTTGCTGTCTAAGTTTTGCAAACTTTCACTATAACTAGGAAAAAGAGACAAAAAATATGGTAGATGTTCAAATCTTTTTAGGTGAATTTTGGCACACTTTTAGTTATCTAACTAGTTCCAGGCCATATTATTCTCATACGAACAATTTTGACAAAAATGAAAACCTTACTTTTTTGGCGTTGGACATAAATAATAGTGCCACTACCAACACTACCTTATTTTTATGCAAAATGCAACTACTGTTATAAAAATGAGATTTTAATTCAAGTATATCTACTTAATTGATAAGACCGATATCAAGATTGTTGTGTGCTAGCTAAATGTTAATATAAACCAGCAATAAAAGATATGTTTCAAAGGTTGAGTGAGAAATGGTCAAATAGTCTTCATTCAGTCCTAACATGCTGCCTTTAATGATATTATCACATATATTTATTTCCAAAAGTTTCTTGTTATTTAACATACAACCTTAATTTTGAAAAAAGTATTCCATGAATGGACTGTTTGTTCAAACTTTTCAGCTTGTATCCTCCTGCTCTGTTCACTGTGAATAAGTAAAGAAGTTAGAGAATGAGAAAGATGTCTCTCACTCATCATGGGTTTTCTCACAGTAGTGATAGTATCTGGAAGGTAGTAGCTTCCTTTGTAAATAACTTTGAGATATGTTTTAATCAAGTGTTATATAATATTAAATGTTATCGTTTGCTACATTATGTCCATTTTAGCTCCTAAAAATGACATCGAAAGTGTGAAGCTTTGGATTTTTGAACAGAACTAATTTTCACTGATCCACCAGAAAGTAAACCTGAAATCCTTGGATTATGCTCCTGTGGAATACTAAAATTCTACAGCAGTTATTTTACTTGTTTGTTTGTTTTGAGAAACCAGCAATGTGTGTACAACAGCCTACAGCAGGGCAGAACCCAGCACAGCCTGTCTTCAGCCGTGGCTCATATGAGCCTTGTACTAATTCAGGCATAGGAGGGGATATTCAAAGCATGTCTATTCAGTACGACAAAATGGCTAATAAGAATGCTACTAATCTGGGCCAACCACCGCACTAATTCAGCTGTACTATTTCTGGCATCGTAGGCGACCTCCATTGCTGAACTCGTCCATTCACAGGAGACCTGGCGAGGGCCTGGGGAAGGCGTAGCTCCTGTTTAGTGTATGAGCACTGTTTTTCATTAACTGATACCAAAAGTACATGTTGCATGGCTAGAAGTATGACAGGAGAACATGCGGGTATTCAAGGTCTGGCTTTGTTGTGAAAGCCTCAGAGGGTACGTCCATGCAAGTGTGTGTGTGGAGGTGGAGGTGTGGGGACACACTCTTTGCAGTCTTGTTCATTCTTCCTATGGGTTTACTTTGGAGTAAATTATACTCAGAATCACACCTGAATTCTCCCTCAGAGAAAACTAGTTGTGACACTTCAAAACAGAGCACAGGCGTAATTTAATATACATGTGTAAACAGTCAGCGAATGGCAGGTTGAAGTGATAGGAAGTGCTAAGTTGTTTGACAGTATGCACAGGTGACCTAGCTCAACTATATTTTTTCATCTGTTTCTGTATGGCACTGTTGTGCTAAAGAGACATATCTTCAGTCACCATTCTCATAACTTGACCTAATTATGCAAATATTCCCACAAAAAGACATGCTCACTACACATGCAGATCATAACTAGTTCCTTTTCTTTCCTATATACTTCCTTGTTCTTTGAAGACAATTTTGATGGTAATATCTCTCACTTTCCAAACACTTATTCAGCTTTTTATGTTCAAAATACTCTTGGCTTTCCATTTTCAATGAGTTTCTGATACAACACAGAAACAATAAATAAGAAGGTTCCTTCTATTGAAAATTATTATTTCTAGAATTATTATTTTTAAAGACCACTGTTTTTGCGTCCTGTGATATAATACATTGCAAAGTTAGCCTCTTGATTATGTCCCCACAGTGGCTGATATATTCTTCTAGAGCTTTTCCCACATAGATTATTGGGTTCTTTTATCTAATAACAACATATTTTTCTTGTTTTCTCTCAGGTTAGTACTGGCATATAAGTGAATATTACATGTTAAGAGGCTCAGGAGAAGTATTTTGTTTCTTTAGGCCTTTTTAAATGAAGGTTGAAGTTAGAGGTGCTTGCTAATTTCAAGAAGAGCTCCCATTTCTCTATTTTTAATGTGCCTACTAATATTTTTTCACATCTTTTTCCAAAACATCCCACTTCTTTCTAGTTTTTCCAGTCCTTAGAAAAATGTATTTCTACCTTTACATCCCTCCTCTCCAACATACTGTAAGAAATGTTATTTAATTAAAAATATCTTCAGTAAGAATAGCAGATAATATCAGTATTCATCCTGTATGGTGCAATTCATAATTGTCTTTTAAATGGCAGCATTTGATTGGTTTACTTTGTAGAGACTAGGTAGAAGAAAAGTAACATTCAGTGGACTTTTGAGATGATGCCACTATAAACCTGCTTTTCTTTTTGATTTTTTTAACCAGAAGAAAACATATGTCTGTAAAAAATTTGATTTGAAGTATTCACTAGTTTTGGAAAAGCCTGCCATTTCAAACTTTGCTCTCAAAATACTGTTGGAAGAACATTGCCTAGTAGTAGAATATAAACTTTCAGTTACTTCAATAAAAGATTGGTGTTGAGATGCATATTGGACTGTTAACATGGACTTTAAGCAGAAATTAAACTTCTACATTCAAATCAACAGTTCAAAATATCTGTATTAGCACTGCTTCATGGTGGAAAAACTCACATTTTGGACTACTCAGTCTGATGTGACTCTCAATCTCTGAGACACTCTCCGAGTGGGAATGGGAGGACCTAGAGGCCAAGAAGAACAGGCAGGAGGCCCTCTCATCATACTTGGCCTTTTGTTCAGCATCTATCTAAAAAGAAAGAGCAAACTCAAAATTCAGACTGTACCCAAAGCATTTTATCTACCAAGCTACAGAAATTGCTTGCTCTTGTTCAGGCCAGGGGACTCCTGTAGATATGGCTGAACTGTGGCTTAACTTCAATAAGAAGGATAGATCTAAGATGTGGGTTTAAATATCTCTGGTTGAGTTGAGCCTGCTCAGCTGTTTAAAAAAGTGTAAATTTTGTTTGGCTTTTGAAAGAGAAGTCTGCCCTGAGTGAACCAAGACATGTAACATCTAGGAAAAGGAATAGGAGTTCAGTTGCAAAACTGTTTCCTTGTTACACAGCTCAGGTAGCTCCATGCTCAGCCTGTGCTTAACTTTTTATTAATTGTACAGAGATGTTAGGAATTCTAAATAATTATGATGTGGCTAGTTGTTTTCTTTTATGCACTACAACTCCTAAAATGAGTACTCACAGTAGAATCTGTTTTTCTGGTGCATTCTATTTTTGGTGTCTTTCTTTCCTGTAAAAACTGCAGTGGATTTGCGACACACTTTCACTGGCACTGAAAAAAAATATAGCCACCTGGCATGTATGTGTTTCATCATTTTGCCTATTTCGTTGTCACAGGCTACTGTAGTACTTGGAAGAATCTCTTTTTATTTGGGACTTCTGTCAGAGTGAAGAAATAATGCTGAAAACCATGCAGTGTGTATTAATAAGATGTATTTTTCACAGCCCGGTGATCTAAATGAGTGACTTGGTAAGGATTTCAAACTGCTTGCACTGAAGGATTATTCTATAAATATGAAATTCTAAAGAATTACTGAATTCATCTTCTAATCTGCATGATTTGATTAATTTCCAACTACATCTTTCCAGTGGATTTCTGCAATGCAAAAATCTCCTTGTTGTCTCTTTTAGTTCCTTCATGGAATGTCTATATAACCCTGTTTTTTAAAGGAAATACAAACACGAAGCCATTCAGTTAAGTTATGAAGAATCATACTGTAGAACAACTGGATGTGCATAGATGGTCAAGAGTTATCTTTTTTTCTCCTAAAATGTTTCTACTTACACATTCTCTTTCTACTTTCTTCTCTTTTCTGTAGAATAAAAAGTGGACATGTAGTTTAATATTCACTTTTGTGGATCAACAGGATTCTGTAGTACTTGGAAATAATTCCAGTTATTCTACAAATATTAATACTCCCACTAGAGAAGCCATTTTGAGCTGCTAACTCAGGGCTAGTTTAATCTCCAGGACACAGCTCAGTAAATGGCACCAAGAACTGCTCCTATCTAGGAGCAAGCCAAGTAAAGGTGTGTAGTCCTAGGAAGTTTCGATAAGCTCCCTGTACCACGCTGGTTCTTGGATTGTGATGGTTGCTACTGACAAGTATATCAACAAATTATAGTCTTCCCACTCTTACTTTGGGTCCCCAATTCTAGGCAGATGAAGATGATCCCATATATGAGCTCCTTTCCTCTTTGCCTTCTGGAAAGGGAAGGAGTTAGAGAATGCACATCATCCACTGAATTCTTGTATCACCTGTTTTTGTATTCCTTTGTCTTACTCTCCCTTACTCCAATGCATAGGCTTTCCCCTCAACACAAAATCTAGCCCAGTCTAGCCCATTCTTTCCCCAAAACCTCTTAGTGTTTTGCAACAGTGAGAAAGTCAAGGCAAGCTGAGGTTAGAAGCACATCAGAGCACACATGAAAAAATACCAACCTCTGAACTGTAGTTCAGAAATAAGTCCTAGTCCATCTTCTCCACATTTTTTGGTACATTTTCAGAACTTCTGACTCTGTGACTCTCTGTGCTTACAAGAGCTATTAGTTTATTTCTATTCTGAAGATGCATTTTTAGAAATGAACCTCTTTTCTGCATGTGACACGAACACCATTCCAGCATAGCAGACAACAGAGGCACACAAGAGATTTTTGCATCTATCAGCCTAGACAGAGAACAGAAACCTGCTTCCAGCTAAAAATGGTTTAAGCAATAAAGTCTTGAAAAGCAAAGTTATGGATGAAAATACTGAGAAAACCTGACATATAGTCTCAAAAGTACTGAGGTATAAAAGCTCATGTGTGATATCTGCTTTCTCTGGATACTTACTTCCTTTGCCCCTTAATGGGATGAGGAGTTTAGAATGTTATTTTGCTACCTCTCCCTTGTCAGTTATGCCCATAAATAGGGAATTAAACTAAAGGATTAGCCATAAAATAGATTATAGTTCAGAGAGTCCTTGCAGAAAACAGTAGACAGACAAATAGGAAATTAGTTTATTCTCCTGGTACCCTGCGTGTCAAGGATTGGAAGAGAAGTGATAACATTGCCCCATTAAACAAAGTCAGTACTTTTTAAAGCACACAGGAAGTTTTAAAAAGGTGAGATGCTGGAGTAGATTAGGCTTTTTTGGAGCACAGGACCTTTTTCTTTTTGTAGCTGACAATCTTTCCTGTTGCCTTTAGTATTGAGCAACACCAGTATTTACAGCAACATCCAACAGTCACCGTAGTTAAGAGTATGTAAATATTTTCACTACGATCAACATTTGTCAGACGCGAAGAGTTTAGCTATTTCAAACTGAAGGAAAAGACCAATTTTTAAAGAAATAATCACCACCGTCAGTGTTTAACTTCTTGAACATCCCACAAAATTCACAGAGATTCAGGTCTAAACTTAAAACACACCCGCTTGCCAAAGTTCCCCAGCAAGCAGTTCCATGAATCATCACAGAAAGAGCTCAGGTACTAGGAAAGACAGGAAGAAAATATCTTTTTAGCACCAGAAGAGAAAGCACAATATTTTTTTCCCATTTATTTTCTTCTCTGTTGAAGATTTTTTGTGTTGTTTATACTAATTGCAAAAATAACTTCAGCACCAATTCAGTAACACCATCTTGAGACCACCAGCTGGTAAGCCTTGGTACCCTTAAACCAAGTCAGTTCGTCAAGACTGGCAAGTTCTTTAAATTACACATCATCAAAGGCTTTGTTGGGTTAAGTGAAATTGCCATTTTCTAATACCAGTGGCAGCGTGGAAGCCTCTTGAGATTGTCTGAAGGATTTGGCAGCAGTGTAGGTGGTTCCTCAAATGTCTCAGCAAAAATCTTTTACAGAAATTCCATAGGTGGATAAAATAAGAGTAGGATTCTGCCTGTAGTTCATAGTATTATATAAAGCAACTGTATATCTATACTAGTAGTAATTATTGCATTATTTTTTAAACAAAAAAGCTCTCATACTGAGTTAGACCAATGGCTTGTCTAATGCAGTCTTTATTTCCACTCCTCTGCTCCTGTTCCTCCTCCTTCTCCTGCTTTCTCCAGTCAGCTAGACCAGAGATACAAACTTAAACTTAACTGTAGAAGTCACAGTGTGCTTCAGCAGATTATTGTAATGTTTCACAATGGCTCTTATTTTCTCTCTTTTATTACTATTTCATTATTGTTTTTACTAAATCAGTAGCCTTAAGTCTAAAGGAACCACCACATTAAATAATCATGATGATGTCTGACTAACAATAAGATTTGATTAGCTGTAAGGGTTACTGTACCAAAGTTCTGTTTTCACTTGTCAAAATACTGTTTTTCATGTACTTTTGTGTTTGCTTGTATGCATGTAAGACACATACTCTACTTTGCCATCAAGAGAATAAAGGAAAATCAAAGAAATGCCCACCTTACTCAGTGTGGTTAAAAAAAAATTCTACACACATCTCCCACTGCATTTCTGATTGATAGTTTTTGAAACTAAGATTGACAGCATGTAGGATGTAATGAGTGGGAAGAGGAGTGGAGTGTTCAGCTTACAGAAGAGAGGTCTGCCTTCACAATAGCACTAGAAGTGGTACAGTCGTCTGTTAGAGCATTTGAGGAAGAATATGATCAACAGTGACTGTGTAAAGACCCCCAAATGATGCAAATGCCTCCTTTATAAATTATGATTTGTATTTGTGGATCCTCACATTAACTTTTTCCTTTTTCAGGGCAGTGCTGCAGTAACGTTATTTTTCATATGACATGAAGGGACATATAGTGAGGGAAGGATAATATAGTAACAGCTAGCAAGTGGAAAGTGCCTTGAGACTGTGTTCATAATGCTAGGTAAAAAAGGGTGACAGACTGATCGTTGTTTCTGAGGTCAAGTGAAAAGGACTGGCTTGGGTCCCTACTGATTAGAGCTAGCCAGCCTGGTGCCAGTTTACCAGATTCACACTGCATGGTACTTGACTCTGGGTTTCATCTAAACCCTTAAGACTCTAAGATATCACCATTATTTTACAGGTGTGGGGCTTTTTTTTTTTTTTAGATTAAAGTCCCTGTCCCGATCCAATATCGGCAGGGGGCGGGGGGGGGGGGTTCATTACAATCCCAAGGACGAGATTAAGGCACTAAAACCGGTCAAATATCGTACAACCTTTTACCTTTATTTTCCATGGAGTGGGGAGAAAAGGTGGGGAAAGGCAAAGGGGAGGAGAGAAAGAGAGAGAGAGAAAGAGATATCACCACCCGTGGATCCAGCGGCGTCCCGTTGGTCCTCTTCACCAGGAAAGAAAGAAGCTTCTGGTTGTGATCGAGCCTCTTCCCAGGACAACTTATGTCTTCTATATCTTTAAGTCAGCCATGAGCTCGTCTGTCTCCATAACTCAGGTATCATTCCTTTTTCTGTGCCTTACTCATGCATTGTGTAGGGAACCTTGATATCTGACACATACTTCAGTATTTCTTATTGGTGGACAGATGCTTAAAAGGTAAATGCTCTAATGACAGGCTTTGCAATGCTCCAGCTACCTTCTTGGATGGTGCCAATTGATCTTTTCTGATGAAGAAACATTTTGTTAGAAGATTTCTAGTTGACCTTAATCTCTTTTAGTCTCCATTTATCCGTGGATCCAGCGGCGTCCCGTTGGTCCGCTTCACCCTGGGTGTAAATTTTAGCGATGCGTGTGCAGTAATTACAACTCGAGCAGGATCCGACCCTAGGTTCCCGCTGAAAAGTTCGGAGCCAAATCAAGGCAAATTAAATAAATAAATTGTAATGACACACGTGCAGTAGTTACAGCTCGAGTTGGGTGCCTCCGAAGAGGGACCCTGAACAAAGAAATCCCTGGGCAATTATAGCTTTTTCAAATTAAGTTTCCCACCCCTCACGCGGTAGTTCAGACCAATAGTAATTTTTGGGTCTGGGGTCTCCTGCTCCCTGTTGGGTCTCATCATTGTTCCCAGGCAGGCTGCTTTTCTCCCTTATCTTTACTGTTGCGGTTTCTGCTGACAAATGTGTTGATTCCTCGGGTTCTGCCCTTCTTTCTCAGGGCCCTGACAAACAGGTGTTGTTCCAGCAATTAGCACTGCCCCAGCAGTGACAGTAGGTGTTATCTTCCAAGGTCCTGACAAGGAGGATATAATCCAGACCCCCCCAAATTAACACTGTTTCAGCAGTGAGGGGAGGCTTTGTTTCCCAGGGTCCTGGCACCCAAGCAGGCCTCACTTCAATGCCTTGACATCCTCCCTCCCGGAGTGTGGGGCACAGGAATGCAAACTGCTTGTAACTCCCTTATCTTTCCAGTCTGCACCAGCTCTGGGGCCCTTTCTCACTGAACTAGGGAGTGCGGCTAAGCAAGTTTTATAAAAGTTGTGTTAAGCGGCAGTAATTTGCAGTCCAGGTCCCAAAGTCTCTGTCCGATCGTGGTCCAGTTCAGCGCAGGCTCGGTGTGTCCCGAATGGTCGCAGGGAGACCATTTCGGGGGTCGCAGCAGCTCAGTCCTGTTTCCGCCGGGAACAGATGGCTTGTTTGGGGTTTTGGTTTGCTTGCACCTTATGTACCAAGAAATGTTTAAGGCAAAAGTTCACTCATCTGTCCGCCACAGTGCCTGAACTCATATGAAAGCTATGTTGCAGCTTCCTCGAGTGACATTTTATACTGTGGAACTCAGAGGATCATGTACTGCAAGTTTTGAGGTGTGACATGGGGATCTGTGATGTGCGACTGGGTGATTAGTCTCTGAGAACTGGAGGATTATGTAACACGTATCGAGGCAAAACTGGCACAGTTTTATCTATACAGACTTCAGGGATCCAAATGTCTCCAGAAGCCTGCTCAGCCTTTGTCTTAGAGAGCTACTTGCAGCAGTCCAAAACGTAATCAGGGAAAGAACTAACAATTAAGTAAGTGCAAATGAACAGAGGTCTAGTGCTTGAGCTTCTTCCGTCTTTTATTTGTTAGCAGAATTGGAACTTCAGATGCCAGAAGCGGGTTCTTTCCCCATTGTGCAAGGATTAAATTAGGTTTAACTTGTAGGTTAACAACCAAGATAATGTAAAAGCCTAAAAAAAGTCACATCATGACTCAATGTCGCAACGAGTTCTATGTTATCACACTTGTCTCCCACCTCTGTTGCAGGTGGGGAAGTATGCCAGTGTGTATCAGTCTTTTACTTATAGCAGAGAACTTCCCTTTTTAAGATTCCTCAGACAGTGTGCTGGAGATAAAAGCCATGGCTCTATCCTCTATCCTTTACCTTCTTCTAGTTGACCATTCTCCATCCACCTGTGAAGAAGGTGAAGCAATGGTCCTATGGAAGCTCCTAATTTCTTATTGTGAGATCAGTTATATAGGCAGCAAGTGTAGGCAGTATGACTGTGCTGAACAGCCTCCTAATTCCTGGTGTGGGCACAAAGCCAGGATCACAATCTGGCTCTTCAAGACTTGACACATTCACAAAACACTGTAATACAGTATTGCTTATTTATAGAAATTTGGACCTGTTTGAACTTTCCTGCTTTATATCAGAGGATAAAAGCAGAAGATGTCTATTATAAACTATAAGACATGGTGTGTCTCTCTCCGAACTCTGGCAATAATTACTGAGTTCAAATGACTCTAGACCTTTCAGATTCTCGTGTTAAAGCAATGTCATTTAATCCCGTGTGTTTTTCTGATTTCCAGCACTAAAGGAAACTCATGTGATTTTTATCTTCTTGTATTTTTTTAAATCTATTTCTTTATATGCTACAGAGCCAATATATGTTGCTGAATTTAGATATAACAGAGCAAGTGGGGTAAAAAAAAAAGTATAATAAGCTGTGCTAAAATAGTATTTGTGTCTATTTTAGTGTGAAACTAGGTCTTGGGAATGCAGGGATAAAATTCCCATACGTAACAGAAATTTGCCTGGAACAATCATCTCGACACTCGTTAGAATCTTGAACCACACTGAGGCCCAAGTTGTGGCAGTGATTTCCCCATGTTATATAAGGCCGGATTGTGATGTCTTAGTGTTACAGAACTCTAAGGAGCCATATTTTGCACATTTATATTGGCATTTAAAATATGATTAGACAGCCCTTTGAAAACATTCTGAAGAAAATGCGCATGCATACAACAGGATAGAAAAGTTTGTAGGCAGCGTGCACTGTTTCTTCACAAAGTGCTAATGTATGAGGAAAAGTGGAACGTGTCATCAAGAATCAAGTGTATTTCAAAGCAGGCTTGCTTTCTTCCATTGCTAAAGTAAACCTGCTGGGTTAGGAAACAGGGCTCCAAGCTCTGTTTGTTGTTCAAGCTGCATGAAGTTTGACAAAACGTTCAGGCATCGGGGCAAGCAAACAATGGGGAAAAGGACATTAGCTGTGTCTGACTGTGCTTTTGTCTCCATTCCCAAGAGGTGACATAGAAATGTTTAGAGGAGCCATAGCAGAAAGGACAGTTTTATCTGGCAAGGCACCATCTACCAACTAATATTTGCAATACACAATATAACTTTAACAGGGATTAGTGGGTAATAGGGATTCAAGGGTAACAGGGATTCAGTGACTGAAACTTTCATGCATTGCTGCATTGAGTGCAGCAGTAGAAGCAGGGTGCGGGGGAGAAACCCTTTGCATCTCCCACTTCCTAACAGCAATTCAGAGAAAGATACTTCAGTGCTATCTCTGAAGAAAGGGTTTTGTGCACAAAAACTTCTCTGTTTTTGCCAACTTTATCAATTGCCCTAATGAATAATATTACCTTTCTGCATACTTATTCCTCTACCTCCAGATACCACAGAGACCAGAGGGAGCAAGGGGAGAAACATTATCTCTCTTACCCTCTTTTTCTTATTCATATGAGTAAGCAGCATATTGAAGTTAATTACGAGTATTCTCCTTCCATATATCCTTTTTCTGAAGGGTGAAAGACATATTTATACCTTTTCATTGACATTAATGGAGAGCTCTAACCTGTAAATATTACCACCAAGCACAGAAAAGTCAAGCCCATTAAATTAATACCAATTCAGAACCAAACTTTATTGGGTGCCAATGCAGGAAACAAGGGGACACATGAAACTATTTTCTTTTAAGCAGGCTACTTATCTTGCTCACTTGCATAGGAGCTGGCAGACACATAAAGGTATCCTTATTAGCACAGAGCAAAATGAACTCTAAGAGCAAGAGCAGAAGTGAGGAGGAAGCTGATAGCGATGGAGTCAGTCAGATCCTGTCCTTCTTTTGCAGTGGTGCTATGCACACACAGGCTAGATTTTAAACTTATACTCTAACCACAGATTTATTATAAATACTGTATCTTATCAAAGGCTCCATCCAAAGCAATCTCCTACAAGGCTGTTATTTTGACTTTTGGACATCTTTACATATTTGGAGGGGGGGAGGCTTTTGTCAGGTATGTGCTACCAAGTAATGAAGATTTATACCTTAGCTGGGAACAGGCTGGATTCCATCACTTTTCATTTTCCGACATTCTAGCATTTGGGAGCTTTTAACAGGTGAGCAATTTTTGCAAAGGGAACACACTATTGATAATTAGAGTTGGATGAGGTCCATCAGAATACATTTTCAACCTTGCATTGATTTTAAGTTTATACTTAAGGAATATTAGGATATTCAAGAATTTAGTGACCTTGGGGAACGTGTCTATTTATCTGTGTATCCACCAATTCCAGGCACATGCAGGAGTGGTGTACAACTGTGGCAGTTTTATTTTATTTTTTTAATCAGAAAAGTACCTATTGAATAAGATTGGTATTTCGTAGGTTTAGTGATGTATGTTTCACACCTTAAAATTTTTGTCATTCATTCTTCTAGCTAACTCAACAAAATATAAGTGATTGAGAATGTGTCTCATTTTACCTTGTCTTATGCATTATTGCTGTTTTTTAATCAAATGAAAGATGAAAGAAAAAATTATAAAAATTTGCAGCTATAGAGAGTCATAGGCAGATGAAAAAAACATTAAAATATGCATAAAATCACCATCCTTTTTTCCTAGGGCTGCATCATTCCTTCTTTATTTCTGCCTTTTTTTACCTATCTTTTCAATGTAAGGTATGATTTAGGTATGCTTCATCTAAAAGATAATCTCATCTCCTCTATTAATGTACTTGCTTTGAAGTAAATTATTGAGTTTCTCAATGGTGCTGGTTCTGCTGAAATCTTATTAAGGGCACCTGAAGTCCTACTTAAATTCTGAGCAACTCTTCCATACCTGCTTACTCTTTTATAGCAGTTCCTAGGCATATAGACATCTAAAAGATTAACTGACATCTTGAATGCTTTCACACATTTTTAGAGGTATTTTTTTGAGGATATAAGGTTATCAATATGTTAGCTGGTGTTCTGCTGTGAGTAATGCACAACTGAACAGGCACCTAGATCTCCAAGAGCACGCTGAAAAGTCAGTTATGAACCTGATCATTTAGCTTGCAGTGCAGGTCAGATACTTCACAATTGCTTGCTGCTTGTAGCATTTATCAGGGAAATATGAAAATTTCCTTTTAAAATTTTCATCATCTTCAGAGAGAATAATTTCATATCTTCTAAATTCTGGAAAGCCACCTTCTCATTTCTTTTGAATCTGTAAAAAAAACATAGTACCAAAAGAAGCAGAGGCTCTGAATGGTTACATAGTCCCATTTGGGGGGAAGCAGTCCAGGATTTTGGTTTACTCTCAGCAAATAGTTTCATTATTTTTATTCACTGGTGATCTAATACAATATGAACATATATTACAAGCAATAGTATATGGGCTTCAGTTTTAATCCTTCCCAGATGAGAGTCCACCTCCCTTTTATTCTGTTCTGTCTGCAGGGATTTTGTGTTCCTATACAAAAAAGACAGCTTTAAGTGGCAGGTTTCTTTCCCTTTCAGCCTGATGATTAAACTATTTTCTTAAGTTATTAGCTTAATTCCCTTTCAGCTGAAGCAGGCCTCACCCCCATCTGTCCAACTTCCTGGGAAAGTGCTCTAGCATAAACTGACAAGCTAAAGACTACTGTAGGTAGCTAAGACGAGGCCCAGACAGGCTAGGTCCTGAGCAGAAATAATTGCCCGTTGGAAATTGGTAGGTACCTAACTTAGATGGGATGGATCACATCATGGAGTTTTTTGGGACCTTAATCTGGGTGTGCTGGAGGTTTTCAGAAACGCCACTCCTCCTCCATTGATAAAGTAAGGTATTTAAGTGCGGGCTTTTGGAGGGCTGGATTGCTCCTCACTTCTCCCACAGAGTTAGCCACTTAGATGTATCAGTGTCTAAAGTCATCACCCTCAGATACAGCCTCTTTTATTTTCTTTTGTTCCTTCTTTATATCCTTTTGAAAGTAATTTGAGGTTGAACTTTAATAACAATGATCCTTTTGACTTTCACAGCCAGGGGATAAGGCCTTTAATGATAGTAAACATTTCATTTCTCAGTTTTCTTTAAAAACCCAGAATATATTGCAATATTCTGCAAAGGTTATACCAGACACTTTTCCAGTGTTCACATATGACATCTCTGTTTCTCTTAAAACAAAGAGTATTAAGTGCAGCTATCTGTCTTTCATTTGAAAATCAAAAACAGTTGTTATCTGGGAGAAGGAAAAAGTAGTATTTTCTAAAATTTATCTGTATCCATTCCTAATATACCTCAAAGATTAAAAAAAAACTCTCAGCTTTCTTCAGAAACAACATATTCTATTTAAGTGCATTTTAATAGACAAAGGTACCATTGACTAGGTCAAATGTTGGTAAAAGCTCCATGAAATTTGAATCATTTTCCCTTCAGCAGTGAATATTTCACTCAGCACTAATCTGCAGTATGCAAAAGAAAATTGCTCCACCATTTCTGATTATCAGTTCTCTGAGGAACGGGGAAGAAAAAGGATGTCATTTATGTCATTATTTTCTTCTTAGCATAAGAAAAAATCATGGTCTTAGTTATAGCTGAAGGCTGGGCTTTCTGTCTCTATTTTATATCCTCTAGTGACTTACTGCAACTATGCTGCATGTATAAATGTAAAGAAACTTCTCATGTTCAGGTGCACCCACCTACAGGGATGATACCCACACTGAATGATTTCATAAGGAACTTATTTTAGTTTTTCCTTTGTTTTCTTCTTTAAGTATTAGTAACTTGATCTTTTATAAATAGAATATATAACTGTTCTCTAAGTATTGAAAAGGATTACATTTACTGTCTAAAGATGGAGAGTTTCAAAATCAGTGTCTCTCTTGAGCAAGTTACAGAGGGCTGTTTTCTTCAAAGTAGCTGGCTACTTTTTTTCTTTGTTATGAACAAATTCCTTTCAATAAATTGTACATTTGTCCTATTTTCCACTGTTTCAGCACTGACAACCCTAGGCAATTTCTTTCTTCTTTCAGTCTTCTTAAAACTCAATGAGATCTGTATTTTGTGGCTTGAATTCTGGATCTTGAATCACATACTAACATGTTCATAGAGAGAGAAAACTTCATGTTTGACTTTTAAAAAGACAAAAGGGAATTTGCTGTGTTCAATAGGACTGTACAGCAGTCTCAAAAGATAGCATCTTGTTTATCTGATTCTGTGCATAGAAAGCTTGCCAAAAGAAGTGACTATTACCTGAGCAATGTTCTTCACAGTGCTAAATCAAGAAATAATAGCACGTTTCTTTACAAATGGCAGAACAGACAAATGACTGGCACTGTCTGATTCTACTGTGATACTCTGTGAGACCTTTTCGAGTCATTATCTTCAGGAAGAGCTTTGCTGTTTTATCAGGTACAATTTAAAACACAGGTGCTTCTAATGTTCTTTCAGAGACTTAGCTGATAATATCAGGTAAAGGGAATTTAGGGTTACAACTAATTCTTGTTATTAAAACAACCATTTTTTTTACAGAAATGCAAAGCAAGACAAAAGCCAGACCTGACGTTCACAATGGGCTAATTTTTTTGGTTAGTAGCAATGTAACTCTGGGATAAAACTGATGTTTTATTGTTGATACCATTTCACTGTTTCACTGATGATACCATTAGTAACATAAGAAAACATGATGCTCACTAAAGAGAGAAAGATGCTGACTCAGGGACCCTCATTTTCTTTGAATTTGGAAAGAAAAGGCTTGATATAGTGTTGCACCTTCGGTATTAAGCAGCTATGTAAGCAGCTGATATGCTTGGCAGCACCCTCATAGCCTTCATGGGAATGTCTTGACCAGACCATCAGCTGTCCTATATTCATCCTACCGTCATTCAGCAGGGCAGCTCTTATCACTCTTTTCAGCTGCAAGAGATATGGGAATGTATGCTGCTCTTCTCAGACTTTTTCTTCAGAACAGAAAAACTATCACAGAACCCCTCATGCTTTGGGTTTGAATGAACACCTATGGGACTTTCCATAGTTTTATTTAGACAGGAGATGTCAGACACAATACCATGTATGCTCCACTGAAGAAGTATAATGTGGATTAGTTTAATTTGTAAGTATTTACCTTTTGATGTGCCACATTTTAAGACAAAGCTGCATGATTTCATTTCAACACTGATCATAGTAAAAACGAAGATAAAAAGCAGATATTTCCTTAGACTACTGGAATTATACCCTTTGCCTCTGACACAGGATGTTTTTGTTGTCCTGTTGTCCTCCTGTGCTCTCCTAGCTCTGCGCTGGATGTTCATTTCCTGTATATTTTAGTGCACGCACAGTCTGATCACAGTAGGGGCTGTGATAACAGCATATTTAGTGAGGTTAAAAAAAAAGCATCAGGAACCTATCAGGTAAATGCTGTCAAGCACTCAGCAACACGAACAGCGATTCTTCCAGGCTTATGACTTTTCCAGACTTGGCAGATTTTATTTTCAGATCTATATCTTTGTCACAAAGCCCCATTTCCCCTGCCAAATTTCAAGACCCTGTTCAAAAGTAAGCAGGTGCTAGAGCATTTCAATGAAAAGGGATCAAGAGTATTTTAACATGAACAAAACAATATATATAGTTTACTAATTTCCAGAAACATAAACTGCAGTTGTCCTGATTTCTTTCCAATGCCCCAGAAAATTACAGGTCATAATGTTATAATTTAGCACACTAAAAAATATCTGAAGTAAACATCTTAGGCCAGGAAGTGTCATAAAACATTAATACTGGATAATATAACCAATCCTGTCAGATTTGAAAAAGGGCAAATTTTATGAAACATACTCAACTAATATTGAAATAACTGACAAGTTAGAGACCCTTCTGAAGGCACTGAGCTTCACTAAATCAAGCATAATAGTGAAGTCTTATGCCTGACAATTTACATTTTTCATATTTAATTTACATTTTTCTGCATCACCTGCTCTTACAGCTTAGATTTGTATCTAATTTTCTATTAAGTAAAAATCTAAAATTAGTATTCGGTTCCAGGATCAAGGAGATCTTCCTTACCTAACATAAATGCTGATGTATCAAGGATCACAACACTTGCCAATATGTAGCAGAAATATTCAACTCTCAACATTTTTCAGCCTTATACTTTTTGTTGCACAAATAGGTAAACGTAAGGAGAGGATTTTAATATGTTCAGCATTGACTTACATCTGCTTCTCATGAAGACAGAGTAATGGATTTTATGTTATTGATTTTAAGCCAGACCCACAAAGAAACTAGGATGGGGCAATGCTAAATCTTGCTAAGTCTAATATCCAGAAATGTGGCTTCAAGGAATAATTCACTATGATTCCTTAAATACTGTCGTATCGGTGCCAGTAATAGTCACAGAATATTCATGGCATAATGTAACATTGTATCATGGATAGAAAAGTAATTTCTACATATATAAAATAATCTTAGGCTTCAGTCTTGCAAGGAGAGCCATTAGTGCAGATGCCTATTCCCATTAAAAGTCTATTAAAAATCCAATGAAACTATGTGAAAAATTGTTGTTAAATCTATTTATTATTTGAGCACAACGCAAACATTCCCTTCGTAGTTTTATTAGGTAGTGGCTAAAGGGTAAAAGTAGAATTTCATTTCGCAGGGCATTAGATTACAATGAAATTTGTGTAGTTGTCAAGGTTAAAACTATAACTAAATAGAAATTATACTTTTCTCTTCAGAATATTGAGTGACAATGTTTACTTTTGGCATGAAATACTGGGAATACATTCTAAAGCCAATGCTCAGAAAAACAAGCAGCCATAACGCAATATACGTAAAAAGTAATGAAACTAAACCAAATAGTGTAAACTTCAGTGGAAAAGTCATCTCTTGAGACACAATTTTCTGCAAAGCTTTTGAATGATTAATGCAAATGGTATTTCACTAGTGGCCCTTTTTTGAAGTGCGTCGAGAACACATGTGTTTGTATCACACACAGAAATGAAGTTAAATTTTAAAGCTCTAATAAATTCACAAGAGCCACACAAATTCAGGATTAAAACTTTGACTGTGTCCACAGTACATCCCTCCCCTCACTCCCTGGTGCCTTCATAATTACAATGTTGTTAAGACTTGAAATCAGTGCTTTTATGTTACAAGTTAAAGATTAATTGGAAGCCTTATCTTTGAATTTCTTACTTTACTGGGTTAAAGGCAAATCATTAAAACAACATTAATGTGTTTCCTTTCCCTATATTAATTTCCTTTTATTAATGGTAATTAAAATGAAAAAAGAAAAAAAAAGGAAAAAAATCTCAGAGGGAGAACTTTTAAACAAACGTATCCTGTAAGTCCTGTATGCATCCTTGGGAATCTGGATTGGAAAAGCTACTCAGTCATTACACATGCAAACAGAACCACTGCTGAGGTATGTCTGTGCAGGCTTTTGCAGAAGATTGCTAAGGTCTCCATACACATACTTGGAATTTGTACAGATGCAATATAACCCAAAAGCTGCAGCATCATGGCTGGGGTCTTGCTGGCCTGCTGAAGCTATACTGCCTGCGAGGAAGCCTTTAAAGGTACTCGTAGCCAGCTGTGAGCTACTGTGACCCTCTATGTGTAGTCAACCTAAGATCACTGAAGTCATACTCAGAAATGTCTCATTCTATGTGAATAAACATTGCATGACCCAGTTCCAAGTGTGCTGGATTTAGTCACGTTGATTTTAACAGCATAGAAAAGCTGCTTTGCCTACACTTGAAAAAGATCTGAACAGAAATACTTCTTATCTTTACCTCACCTTGACTCATGGCGTTATTGTGAGTGCCAATTATTATCAGTCAATTGTAATTATTACAATTAGTGTCAAATATGAACAAACAAACAAACAAACAAACAAAATGTAAGACTGTGGTAGAATAAGATCTTTTTCAACTACTCCAATACTATAGTTCATTTACTTTTAAGCTTGAAATATGTGTGTATCTCTTTTGATGTCTGACACTTTAAATACATTTTTATACATCAGCTATAGCAAGAAAATCTTCCAAAAAGAGTGTTTTCCTTTAAGAAGGCTACCAATTATGTGGATCCATATGTTATCTTGTTGGTAAGCTAATGTTCCATGCTTAGAGATCCTCAGAATAACATTTATTTCCACCATATCAATTTAACTATTTTTAATTGTGCTATATTTATCTATATATGTAATTATCTCCCGGTTATACTGAATTGTCACTGTTTAATTAAAGTTGAAACTAATTCATTGCTCTAATTAATGGTGTATGAAAGACTTGTTATTGAGAAAAAACTTTTCAACAAAGTGGAGTAGATTGTGTAATAATTTAACTCAGGAAGGTAACTCTCAGTTGTTAATCATAGTGGCTATTACCATACACTAAAGAAACATTCTTAATATTAAATAATATTTTATTATACTGCCAGCTGTTCATCCTGGGGCATTTACCACCTCCATAATGTAGAAAGCCTGGAAACACGTAAAGCATTAGAAAGATTGACTGAGGAGCAGATCAACAATCATCTGAACACAAAAACCACTGTAATAGTCTGTGGAAAGTTGACCCTATGACTTCACCACTCTATAGCATTCAAAAATATAGCCCAAAACAAAAGGCTCCATCAGTTAACAGATCTATCCTGCAGGATGGGAAGAGGGGGAGAGAGTTTTCAGCAGCTACAGTCCGATACAGCCAGATTGAGAGTGAAGATATCTGAATAATATAGCAAAAGAATGAGTCTAGCAGCAGACCAATATGGAGACAGGGTTAATTTTGTCTTCATCTGGATGTAGAGGAAAAGCCAAGCATAGATAAGAAAGTATGCATTCATGTTTCTTTGTCAGTGAATACTCCTTGTATGTGCAAATAAATTCACATTTTGTTTGCAGAATGATGCATTCTGGTCTTCGGATACTCATCTTGCTTGCAGACCTACGAGTGGGAACTGTCACAGGTGCTGAGCCCAGAGGCTGGCTGATTCTGCGCTTGGAAGCCAAGCAGGGATATGTTGGCATCTCAGTTAAAGAACGTTTGCACTGTGGAGTTCCACCCCAGAAATAACAAGTGGAGGCCCAGTCCATGGAAAAGGATGCCTTTAGAAGAATCTGAATGAAGTCTCGGGGGGGTTAGCCAGAGATCATGGCAAAAGATGTAGCTTATCTCTTCTTGAGCCTATTAGAATGCCCTGATGAAAAACAGGAGGCAGTCTCACTTTTGGCATGTGCAAACCAAAGGACATCCTGCTTTAGACAAAATAAAAAAGCTCAGCTAACCTTCTGTACTAGTCACCTCCTGTCAGATCAGCATCAATTTCTGCAGATGCCTACCGCAAAGGAAGAGAAAGCCCTGTAAATCTTGCAGCTAAACACCCTTGAGCTATTTTCTGACTAAAGATGCTGCATTTACCTCAACTTGACAAGAGGTTCCAGAAAGTCAAGTTTTTGAAAAAGTTTTCTGAAAACTGGCAAAGGACGAAAGAAGGACAGAAAATAGATTTTAAGAGAAAGTGTATAAAGACCCTTTGAACCCTTTGAGGACCCTTTGCCCTTTTGAGAGGCACTCAGTGCCTTGGTTATGGGATGATCAACACGTAAGCTCTGCATAATTTATCAGCAGGTGATACCAGGTCATATATGCAGTAAATACTGCAGAGGCATTTTATTATAGGAATGGGGACCTGGGTCATCAAGGCCAGTTCTCCACTGTTGCAGGCAGTCATGGAATAGATATTTTAATCATTGTGTGATATTTAAAATGCATCTTAAAATAATTAGAATTTATTAATCCTGAAATACAATCACAATACAATCATTTAAGAAAAACTCCCTTTGTAGATCTTCCTCAAAGATCATTATTTTCTCCTGTTCTGATATAGGTCTACTCTGTGTAAATCCTGTGAGGTCGATGAGATTTCTGAGTGTTGAACAGCTCTGAAAGTAAGGCTGCTTAGAATTTAACATGCCTGTAGTTGCTCTTTGTTCATCTATATGTTTGGGAATCGGTCTAAAAATCATGTTGACAGATAATTGTTAATGTCTTCCTTTCTGGTCCTTTCAAAATTTACATATGGAATATTAAATTCCAGCTTCATAATATGTTGGATCAAACCCCAATGTCATTTTTTTGCATTTAATATCTTGAATCTCAGAAGTTTCCTTCAATGTGAATGAACCAATTGATTTGTAACCGGCAAATAAATATTAAAACAATACAGTCTCAAATAATCAGCTCCTTTGGCACTAGGTGGCAGACAATACAACCAGGAAGATCTCTGAGCAAACTATCCCTACCTGTGTGTTCTGGTGTGGTTGTGTGGTTCCTTATGGTTTAACATAGTCTAACAGATACGCAGCAAAAGCAAGGGGTTAGTAGTGCAAATTTGCTGCTTGCGGTACAAGCTTCCTCCATACACTAGTCCCAAATCGACAAAAAACTAGACCTGACTTTATCTTTTAGTGTTCACGCATTTTCTTTTTTTTTTGAAAACTGAATAACAGTATGCGAAGCCATGAAAAATATACATGGAAAGGAAAATACAGTGTTATATCAGCGGTGTCATTCATATAAGCATACATATGTGTATATATATATGTTTATGTGCATGTATATATACTGCAAGAAGTTTTAACCGGGCTTTCTTTTATGTTTTTCATTGAACGAATATAAAATATTTTTTTTCTCTAGGACAGAGAAAATGTTTGCATATTCCTCTTTCTCAAATTCTGAATCGTCTGTTGAACATTGTGAAGGAGCTGTCCTGGACAGCCTGTGCTAGGTGACCCTGCTTGAGCAGAGGTTTGGACTCTAAAGGCATCTCTAAAGGTCCCTTCCAACCTTAACTATTCTGTGATTCTGTGTTATTCCATGAACACATACAAACATGATGTAATCAGATCCTGTTGAACTAAGTGAGAATTTTACTATGAGCTTAAGAAAAGCAAAGCATTTGCTTACCATGCCTTAAGCTCTAGCATAAACATATGATTTTAATGGGTATATTATCAATATTAATCAATCTATAAATGAAAAGATCAAAGGGAGACATTAAGTTGGTAATCTTGCTTTATTTTAAAGTATCAAATTCTCTCTTTCCCCTTTAAGTCGGCCAAATTTTTCTTAGAACAGCATGAAAATCTTCGTCTAGGCTGTATTATTTATCTGTTTTCTTGCAATATCTACCTCTGACTTATTAAAGTATATTACTTTAACAGAAAGAAAAAGGTACAGGAAACTGTTCAAGAACTGCGTATTCCATTCTGCTTAACTTACCAATGCATTATTTCTATGTACCTATTGCAGTATGCATACTGTGATTATAGCTTTCTATGTAAGGCTTTACTGATTTGTTTGAATACTGGACCAAGACTTAAAAAAGTAGATTGTATTCTTGGCTTCACTATAGATTTGTACCTTGACTTGTAGAAGATCAGTAATTTTCTCTGCTTCAGCCTTATAATCTGTGAAACTGTGACTTTATTCCTAGTTCTGGAGACAAGTTACCTGATTAAGAGTTTCTAAATGTATTAAGATCCTAAGACTTTGGAAGTGAAAATTATTGTTGTTTTATAACTATTGCTGAAGGTTGGAGTTGGACTGCATAAAGTGATTATAATTACAGATTATATGTTGAAATATTGTACATATTATGGATTTGGGGTCTTTCTAGATTTTCCACTCCAGGAATGCAAAGCCAAAGAGACTAGGAGACTAGGTCTATAAAGTGAATTTCAGTACTTCAGAAAAACCCTGCTGGGTGCTAAACTTGTAATGAGAAAAAACCAATCAAATTAAACTCTCTGAAAGGTCTGGTCCTTTGATAGAAAGATTTTTTTTAATGAGAAAAAACTGTAGGGTCAAGCTTGAATTTTCTCACCCTCTTGGTTAAGAGGATAACTTTTCAATGTAAACACAGACAATATCACATCCTTCCTAACTGACAGCTAAATCAGCTGAAACAGCAGCAATGATAATTGAATTTTTGCAAAAGTTATGTATCCAAGTGATCTAGAGCTTTTACAACAAGATACGTAAACAAATAGAGAAGAATTAGTGTAGGCAGCCTTTGTCAGTTAAAACCAAAGATAGTGGGAAATTTATCTATGTAGCAATGCCTTCATTTTTTCCTTCTAATCAACTTTTTAAGGACTATTGTGAATGACAGTTAACTGATAAAATCGGTATAAGTGCTAGGTGAAACATAAACTAAATAGGCATAGAAGGTTTTCATATTCTTCAGTGTTATCCATTTCTTGACCGACCTTTTTATCAGACATGTCAGGCAAAGGCATTTATCTACTGGAGCTGAGTGTGTTTGCTGCATCCTCACATCCATTCATTTGAAAATATGTTGCATAAGGAAAAAGGTACAAACTCCAAATATACTGTCTTGAGTACTGGACTCCTGCTGTGCAGCTTGCAGGAGTTAGTGCCTGTATGTGTATGTATTTGCAAAACTCAATCCAGCTGCCAATTCCGTTCACTTTAGTAATACTGAATTAGCTATCTTTATAACCTGGGCAGCTTTACTCAGTTTACTCCTTCATGCTTCAGGTGCCAACAATGTCATTGCCTGCCGTAGGCTTGTTTTACAAACAGACTGTGCTCTTACATTGCATTCGTTCTGGTTTCCGAGTGGAAGTGGTACTAATGGATTTCCTAAGCACTTACTACAAAAACAATTTGTCTTGTTGGCAGTTTCAGATACTCAGGAATTCTATGTACTTGTCTTCACTTTGCAGATCATCTTTTTTTGGCACTTAGATATCACAGGAGGGCCTTCCTGACTGGCGATAGCACTTACCGTATTACCCGAGCTGTGCATTCTTTTTGACTCCAGGGCTACACGTAGTGACAAGTATTTGGCTCTAGCAGGCAAAATGACAAAGAAAAAATTACACCAGCAGAAAACTGCAGGTCAATATAGTTTTGAGCAGGAAGAAACCTGAGTTTACCACCCTGATGATATCTATGGATCACATATTTCTTCTGGGTTTTGTTTTAGGTTTTTTTTTTTTTAGTTTAGTCTCATATAATTAACTATGATGTTAGCATTAGAAGACCACATTTTATTTCATTATGAATAAACAAGTGTTTATTTCCTCTTGTGCATATACTTCAGCTTCTAGTTCTGTGTTACATGGTCTTAACTACCATTCCTTTGCCAAAAAACATAGATTTAAATTTTCAGGAGTTTTCTTTCAGTTATCACATCTCCAATGAATGCAAACCTCACAGGAAATGGTAACACTGATTTTTAACATCAAAATTTTCAGTGCAGTTAATTCTAATTTGATAGCACATCTTTTGAAACTACTTTTCTAAATTTTTGGTACAAGAGGCAATGGTTTATTATGACTGTTTCAGCAAGGAAATTAAGTATATGGCTTACACTGAATATATAGATCAGCACTGTTTTTAAAGTCCCTCAATTCCAGAGCACTCCTTGGTATTAATTTAAGTGATCATGAGGCAAGGTAGAGAAACAGGTCACAAGGTGGTATGCAAGGCATAGTAAAGCACGCAGCTTTTCCAGGTACTATGCCTTCTTGAGAAGCTGCATGTCTGATAAAGCAGAAAACAGGATTTTCAAAGTGGATTGCAATGATGTAGCACATAATCCTCCCCTGCCATCCCCCAACAACAGGCAAAAATTAGAGCTACAGGATGTGCAGAAACAAGGGATGAGGGAAAAAAAGCAGCTCCCCCCCCACAAGATAGTATGATGACAGAATGCTGGATCTGAAGTCCGAGTGAAGAAGAAAACAGTACATGTTACTAAAGAGTTCAAGAAACTCATACAGAATCAAATGAATCACTTGAGTCAGGCTCAGACAAAGAGATATTTTAATGATTTCATTCACTTAAGTTTATAAATAAGCCAATATAATTTATGTCACAGGTAGGACCTAGTAATAGTTGCAGTAGTAATAATGAACAAGAAAAGTATGCTGTCATTATCTGAGCAGGATATTTCGGGAGAGAGAAAAACAGTACTGGAAAGTAACTGAGGACATTTTGCCATATGGAAGTGGGGCTGAATATCTATGTGTAGACCAGTGCGTATGGATCACAAGCTCTCTCTCCATATTTTGCTTCTAGGTAGACCCAGCTACTTGCTAAAAAAAGTACAAGCTGAACCAGTCACTGAGTAGCGCTTTGTGGAGGCCGAATACATATTACTTGCCAGTGCAGGACAGTCCTCGCAGGCCGTGATTTTTTAAGAGGTTTGTGCAAAGTTGATACATACGTAAAATGCTAAGCCACACCTCACAATTTTTTGCTGCAGGACTGCAGTGAATTTGACACAGGTGAAACTTCTTTAGCTACTATAATGTTATAAAATCTGAATCCAGCTAGTAGATCAGTATACTGCTATTTTGGTTTCCCAGAAACTCTCTGCTATGCCTCAGGAAGGTTCCTATTTTCATTCTCTTCTTGTTCAGTCCCTTAAAGGAAGGTAGAAAGGATTGTCCACTCAACAAAGCTGTGTGGGCTCAGCTACCCTTCAAATCTCTAAAAAGTAAAATAAGTGCAGAACATCACTTTCAACAGCTATGCTATCTTCATGCCTAGGATGCATGTTGTAACCCAAATACCTCTAGCCTGGGCTGATTGATCCAGCCTCAAAGAGCCACCTTGGAGCAGCAAACTTGGAAGCCTTGCAAACCCTCTATTCTTAGTATAACTTGGTACTGAATGATAGCCAGACTTCTCAAAGTTAATGCTGCATTTCACTATGCTTTTGTCTGGCATTAAAGTTGAGTGGTATTTGAGGAACATAGTTACTTAGACCTGGCAACAAGGTCTTTGTCTGTTTTCAGTACATATAACATGGGAATTTGAAAACACGAATGACAAACCAAAAGCAGCTGCAAATATATCAATAACAAGGTCTTCAAAAGTTGGGCTTAACAGTTTTTTTTTTGTAAATTGTGAACCAGGTGCAAAGAAAAATATTTAAATACTTCACAGTGGACCTTGAAATTACCATTGTGTTTACAGGTGTACTAGCCCTTCCTTCAGAGACTTAGTCAGGAAACTGCATATTTCAGTCATAAGTTGATTTAGGCAGCAAATTTGAATGTATGAATTTGAAAAAAGAGAGAGAAGTTAAAAAAAGAAGAAAATCCTGCTAGTTTGAACTTATGTATAGAACAAAGCAAATGAAAAATTACTTTTCCAGATTCAACAGCTTATTAGAGAGGATTACAGTTAAAATATCTTATAAATATCCGATGGAATATGTGCTGGTCCTATGCCATGATGGTTACCAGCTCCCCCAAGAAATGAAAAGAGAATAAATAAAAGATAGAGTCATTATTGTTTAAATGTCTTTTTTACATGGAAAGTACTATAACAAAATCATTTTAAAACTACAGACTAACTAACAAATCTAATCAGCCTCCCTGCCAAAAATATGCGTTAGTGGTTCTAAGAGTACCATTAAGCCTCTTTAAAATCCACCTTCAATATGTTCTAAGCACAATAGACATGTAACATCCTTTAAAACATGTTTTTTTATAAATAGTACTCAAAGAAACTGTTCATAGCAGCTCAGCTTCTGTGCATCTAAGATGTATTAATAAATACATGGAACCTCAAAGAGACAGAAAAAAATCTAACTCCATGTTTTACAGCTGTGAAGTGGAGATGTAAAGAAATTGGGTGTTTTGGGCAAGATTACAGACAAAATCCTGGCAGGCCAAGGGACAGAGTGTTCAGAATGCATTTTTGTAAATCAACGTGTGTCATTAATGCATGCTTGCAGCAGATGTGTGCTTTATTGAATTTGTCACTTATTATTGTTGCTATTTTAATAGAAGAATTCATCTGCTACAGTAAATAACAAATGATCACATGCAAATATTTAGTTCCACATGCCTATCACATTCAACTGTGTCTGCCAAAAGGATCTGACTCCATATCAAAGTGCAGAATTCAGCTGTTTCTCAGTTAAGTATTGAGCCCAAGCATTAGGATGTTCTTATCCATTTTTTCATTATTTATTTGTACATGGTGGTTTCGTTTGGTTTTGAATAATTTTTGTTTTGTTTTTGTCTTTGTTGGAAGAAATACAGCTCTGCTTTTCTTTAACTTCCCCCTGCTCTGTCTGTCCATCTTAGTCTTGTGATACAGAAGACATTTTATGTCCAACTCTTCAGTTGTCACTCAGTCCATTCACAGACCCATAGCTTTAACCCCAAGAATTTATATTATTCCGTTATTCTATTCTAATTTCCTGAATTAATTCACTTATAATAATAAAACTACACTATGAAAATAATGAGTGGTCAACAGAAAATTTACAATTGCCCAGCTTTTCAAAGTGGTTTTGTTGTGTACATTGTATTTTTTTAAGTAAGTCAGTTGTAGTGGCTGCCAAAAAAAGTTTCAGTGAAGGTTATTGCAGCAAAATATTGAAAGAAAATTAAAATGCACATAATACAAGCCGTGAATATTAGCATATTCTAAGATTTACCTATGCTTATCCTACAAAAAGACAAGTTTTATACTTCAGCCTAAAATATCTAATAGCAATGTAAAAGAACAAGGAGCTTCCAGATCAGCTCAGAATTTTCTTTTCATGGGTTTAAGTTAGCCTGAAGACAGAACTTTGTTTATGTGATTTAATATTTATAAGGGCAAACTTATAAACTCACAAAGTAGTACATATTTACATCTCTAAGTAATTGCTCCCAGTAATCAGTTAACTGCATTACTAGGGATTGCAAAGTGTTCATTAAAAATATTTTTAGTGTATACAGGGATTTACAAATTGATCCTGGACTTCATATAGACATAGTGTACATATTATAAAATAAATATCCATAATTTATACTTACTTATTCTTTGTGCAAAAAAACCTTTCTGATATTGTGTGGCTAAAGCACATTAGTTGCTAAGACATCTTTGCAGAAATTGTTTTCTATTCTTGCAAAGTTAGTGCTAGTGTAACTATATTGTTTATACTTCTATTTGCATTTTAAAGTCATTAGAAATAATATCATTTGAAAGTTTGATAGCTATCTTAATGCCAGAAGCACAGAAAAAAATTCTACTATGGAGAAGATACTGAGAGCTCTTACATCTATGCACGACAGGACAAAGACGTAGAAAATCAAAATACTTATTAAATTTTCTAATTGTTAATCCCATAGAATTACTTTATTATCTTTAAAAACACTGAATATGATTCAATACAGAGAGCAATTTAAGATGCTACAATATGTCAAATTATTTTAACATTACAGAATGACTTCTGCTTCAAGATCTATACCTCTGCAACTTGTCAGTGATTATAACAACTCATTGACCAAAAGCAGACTGATCACGGCAGATACAAAGAGCATGTATGCCAGCATGAAGAAAAAGATGTTCTGCTTTACTCAGTAAGTAAGAGGATTTAAATATCTCTAAGGTAAGTAGTAAGGCTCCGATTCTGCATATTCTACCACAGTGCTAAAAATTATACTTTCATTGAGGGCAGTTGTAAGGGACTCATGTGTGAGTAAGTACAGGTTTAGATTTGAATTACGTGTAGAGTTTGCTTGTATGTAGCTTCCAAATCCATGTCGATAAGCTCCAACAGGCTTCCTTCTGGAATCAAAGCAGCTTTCAGGACCACGTATATCACAATGAGAATATTGTAGAGAAAGAATATTATAACTGTGAGAAATGTTTGAAAAGATTGACAAAAAACTTTTTGAAAGCTGCATTAGAATATTGCTTAACATCCAGATAAATATTTACAAGTAAAGATCTGCCTAGGGAAATAAAACAGAAATTAGAGTAAGGAACCATTGCAAAAAAAAAAAAAAAAAAAAAAAAAAAAAAAATCATCTAAGCTGTATAATACCTGGAATAAATAAAAAACTTCTAACATTGCCTTGAAAGTGAAATGGAAACGTGAAATCAAAATACAAATTTAATCCAAAACCTAGGTTTTTAATGAGAATACAAATATTTGTTTTTTTACTGATATGTAAGAAAAGCTGCCAACTGAAGCTGACAGGAAAATAATCATAGAGATCATACATATTTTTGTTTTATATGTCACTTTGCCTTAAAATATGCTAGCTGTCACAAACTACTGTATGTAGAAATGAATGGCTGTTGCTGACATTGCTTCACTGTCTCAGACACACTCAGCAGCGTCATTTTGTTCATATTTGGACCCATTTTGAAAAGCTTCTCTGTTTGACCAGACAGGTATATAATGTCAGCTGAACAGCGCAGAATGCACATCTCTGTTTTTCACAGACTTTTGAAATATCGTTCTGAAATTATGTACTTCCAATAATGAAAATAATAATGCACAATATAGCACCAGAACTGCTACACAACAGCAAACTACCAGTACCTATAGAGTTTAGAATGAATATTAGAAGTGCTCTACAAGACGGAGTTAACAAAATGCTCATTTTGGCTGTTTTGAAAACATGAGGAAATCTTCTTAGTCTTTTATCATTTTGGAATGCTTCTAAGTATCTACTTTTTGGGCAGATGCTTGCAAACTGAATTATGTTCTATACTTCACGTAATTATATGGTTTGCAGGTAATATCTCCTTAACGAAAGACGTCCCTAATTGTGCTTCGTTTCTAGGAGAAAAACAAAAGGAGAAAGTTGTTATGGCTCTGATCCAGCACAGTGATTAAGATCTGAAGATATGTTTCATATGATATGGGACATTAGCTCTGATATTTGTAAACATCTTGAAAATACCTTTAAGAGCTGCGTGCTAACTGCATGAATATCCTTGATGCTAATAGAATTTTTTTCAGCAGGACAATCTTTTAAAAGGGAAGATATTTAAATGTATAGAATACAATTTTTATTTAGCTCTCTACAGGATTTATAAATCTAAAAGTATTCTGTTTTTATAAGAACTTCTTCAATTGTAAGTAAGCCTCTTTTTGTTTTATTTGACTCTACACCATTGAAATCCCCTCTCTTGATAGTGTTTTCCACTACATGAACACTTTCTACATTTTCCAAAGGACTCCTGTCTTGTTCATTTTTCAATATATGGTCCCAGGTCTTATTTAATTCACACTACTGAAACCCTATTCTGAAGACAAGCTTGCTAATTTTTACATGTTATTTTACATCAGCTGTATATTTATAGTATTTGACTGCATCAAATTGATGAATTGATTGACTGCATATTGCTGAATTTATTTTCAAAAAAGATTTGAGAGAGGAAAGTATAGAATTATCCTCATTTTATGAAGGGGACACTGAAATACATTAAATGAATTATTTGATCTATTTGATTAAATCTAAGGCCAGTCCGAGTACCTAGAAACTAATTTTCATTTAGGCCTTCAGTATGAAGTACTGCACTCAGCATCTTCATTTGCACCTGTGGGCATCCTGTGGTTCTGCACATTCGCCATTCATAGCACCATCTCTGCATCCAGAAAAGGAAGAACTCACAATTGACTGGATGAAAAAAGTTTGGTGTAAATGGTCTGGTTTAACTTGTCTACCTTGTATCACAAAGCTTTTGGCCAGGTGGATCATGATAGAAACCCAAGTACGGCAGAGCCCTGAGGGGAGTAGATCTCCATCTTCCTTTCTTTAAAGTGAGCAGAACTAAAACCAGCAAAGGCTCTCAGTCTTTAAAGATGGATCATTTAGGATATAAAAACATAAATCTGAACAATGTAATTCTCATGGTAGAAAAACAAACTCACCTCCCCATTAAAACTCAAACTTCATCTGTTTGACATGGCACAATTCGCTAAGAAGGTTTGAAACAATTGTCCATTTTCCCCATGATATCCTTTTTTTCTGATTTTGCTTTTTAATCCAGTAGCTTCCACGTATTCTGGGTGAACAAATTCCAGGGATCCCCTTCAGGCCCTTACGAAAACTTTTCTTTCCATCTTGGGTTTTGATTCTGCTTACCAACAGGCCCTTTGCTTCTCACAGGGCTTCTGTCTCCCTCATCCCTTAGGCTCCCTGCTTGACGTCTCTCTCACTGCCTGCCTGCCCCACCCTGTATTTTTCCCGCTGACTAGATGCTCTTATAAGACGACAATCTTCTCTTCCCTCTAAAGCATTCTTTTTAAGCAGGAAGGCAGCAGCTTAGGCAAGTAGCCTTTTTCCTTGTTGTTCAGCAAAGGAAACATACATTATATTTATTTATAATATATATAAAGAAAATACGCAATGTGGTACACATGGAATGAGCTATGAAAGAGCAAATAGTTCTGTGGTTTGTCATACAGCCACAGAAATCACAATTTTCCCAGTCTTAAACTGAGCATTTCACTACCATGATGTGAATGAAAGTCTGTTGGGCTTGCTGTGGTGGTGTGAAGAGTAGAAAGTCCCAGTTTCCTCCTTTATACATCACTAATCAAATTGCCTTTCTGCTTGCTCCCAGTCTTCTCCTCAATCAGCCTGTCTTATTTCAGTATCTTCTCTATACTTTGGTCTAGGCTCTTTGTGTGGCCAGTCAAGGTTTACCCAAATACCTTGGCTCCTCACCAGTCATCTCCAGTTCCTTTGCCCCACTTGTTCTCAGACTCTTTCCTTGTCATTTCTATTTTGCTTCACGGGTTCAGTGTCTTATTCTCCTCACTCACTGACCTCTTCTCTCCCTGTCTTTCAGTCCCATGTTTCTTCTCATGAAAAGGTGAGCTCTGAGCTCAAGGTTCTTTGTCCATCATGTTTCTCATCACAATTCTAAGTCCCATTTCCCATATTCCTCTTCCAAACTCATCGCCAGTCTAGTTTTGTCTCCTCTTCAATGAAAACATCTGCTTTTCCATTAGTGTAGCTAGAGAAAGTGAACTTCTTTTCTGAATTTAGTACCAATATAGATGTCATATTCCTCTTCCAAACTCATCGCCAGTCTAGTTTTGTCTCCTCTTCAATGAAAACATCTGCTTTTCCATTAGTGTAGCTAGAGAAAGTGAACTTCTTTTCTGAATTTAGTACCAATATAGATGTCAGGAAGTCCAGGAAATAGTAATTATCTGAGGAAAGATTCAGTTGATTCCACCCAGTTTTCGTGTTAGCAGTTCTGTGATGATGATCATATGAAGGCTTTTCAGAGGCTCAGAACTTGTGAAGATTAGAAGATTTTAATGGGATAACTAAAGCCACATTCTTGATGGACTTTGTTAAAATCTCTGTTCCAAAATGTGTGGTTTTGCAGATTTTTCAGTACAAGGAAACTATATTTTATTTTGCTTTTGCATTCTTTAGACACTTTCTTGGAAACAGCAGATCTGCTTGATTGATTACTTACTGGGAAAAAAAGTGAAAATAAATCCATTTTGAGTCATACACTCAGCATGCAAAATTTGAGTTCAGACTGTTGAACCTAAGCAAAGTTATAATCGAATGAAAATATGAAGCACTGGCCAACTTTAATAATAGGTGGTGCCAGCAGTCCTGCGTAAAATCTTTATGAAGTTCTTGTTGCCATGGAAGCAACTGTTCCAACATAAATTCCACTATGACTTCATTTTTTTTGATACAAAAATATATGGCATTCAGATGCACTTGGTTTTGACTCAGTTTCTCTGAATGAGAACATCAGTGCTATAATTTTCATAGGATCCTTCTGAAATGTCATAGCTAGATGTATCTGATGGAGAAAGATATGTTATGGTGTAAGAAGATGTGAAGTACAGGGGACATGTAAAATCTCTAGCATAGGGTGACTGTGAAATATATAATGTATACATATACAAACACTACCTTTTGGTAACGTAGTGTGGTTTTACAAAATCAAGAAGAAGCACAACTTCACAGGTATAGCTACATTCACTCCTACACTACTTTGCTGATTTAGTGTATTGATTGCCATCATCTTTGTGCAGAGACTCCTGGAGGCTGCAATTAGATGCTTTTTCCTTACTTGTGTATCTAAGCAAAAGCCATGTATCTTCTGGCACTTGGAAAAAAAAAAAAGCCATCTATATGCCTTTGAGGACTTAGGTATTCCTGATATTCTTCCAAATAGTCCTTGTGCTAAAACTCTGGGAATAGAGAGAAAGTCTGCTTGATAGGTAAGTAAAGAATATAGAGAAACATGTGAAGGGTAAGTGAAACTGAGTTTAAATAGGCTAATAGTTAAGATTTTTTTTGTCTTTTTTTTCTTTAAAAAATCCTCATTGGAATTGTAAACACCACCTCTTTTCACCTTTAAATGTAAATGTTATCATGTAATTCTATGTACTCATAAAAATAGTGAATGCAGCAGTAATGCAATTTAGCTTTCTATTCAGCTCACATGTTTAAGATTCCTTGTACCACACTGCTGACAGTAGAATTTACCTTTACTTGCTAGCAAAGGAGAAATAAAACCAATAAAACCAATATACGCTGAATCCCTTGGCTCCAAAAATTTTCATTCAGTTTCCAGAAGTGCTGCACATTGCTAGAACAGATTTGTTGTCACATAAGGTACTTGTTGCAACTTTTAGTATTGCTCTTCTTTAGAAAGGAAAAGGAAAAATATTCTTTCATCATATATTTACTGATCCCTTCTTTAATGACTGATCTTAAGTTGCTGGGATTTAAATTTCTGTTACTGAGAGTTACACTGGCCATGAGACTTATAAATAGGAAACACCCTGTTCTTTCCATAGCAAAATTTGCTTTTAGAATTTTTAAATTGTATCACCAAGGAGCAGCTTCTGAGCCCTCATTCATGTTTTCTCTCCAGGCAGCTAAGAACTTATTTCAAAGCAAATGTCTACTGGACTTCATAAGTTTCTGTCTTACCAAGCTTCATTAAAAAAAAAAAAAAAATCCCGCTAGAAACTCCCATACATGGAAGAAGAGCTTCCCTCTGTAATACTCATGGATATTTCTGTACTACCTTTACAGAAAGACAAAAACAATCCATACTTAGGTGTTTGTTGAAACATAGTCACCAGTTTGAGGATTATTTAGCCCTTTCTAAAAAGCCTTGGGAGGTTCTCGGAACCCCAATCCACACTCAAGACTGACTGCTTTAAAGATGTCATAAAGGAGTTCCTCAAAGATCCAGACAGTTAAATGCAAAATGTCTTAGAGTTACCAAAATGATGATTTGCAAGAGTTAGGTGGTTAATAGTGGGATCCAAAAAGGTGACCATGTTGAATCACCTAGTAAGCCAATAGGACATGCTGATGATCCTTATCCTCTATAAAGAGTTATATGTCTCAACATGGGACAGATCAATAAGGAAATAAACTTATTTGACCCAGTGCAAAGCTTTAAATTCTCCGTGTAGTCAATGAATGGCAACAGCACCACCCCTGGGACTGACAGTGACCTATCCAAGGTCTTCCTGTGACTGAGCTGATGTAGTTTACATTTACATTAATATGCTTGTCTGTTATATGGCAGAAATTTACTGTTTTAATTTTACCACTTTCAAATTTCGTTACTTCACCTCATGGTATTGTGCAACAAACAACTGAACAAAAGATGCAGACCTGTCTTTTCTATCTCATTCAGTATTTCACACTGAATTTCATAAAGAATTTTATGGCTTTTCTGACATTTGCAGACTCTCCGTCTCTACCTAGTATTAAACTTGTATCTGAACCTCTTCTGTTTCTGCTTCTTCTTCTTTTTTTTTTTTTTTGAGACCAGATGATCACAACTTCATAGATTATTCAAGGTGAGTTTCTAATATTGATTTTATATAATAGCATTCTATCATCTTTTTATTCAGTATTGTAGAGGAAAAGATTTGGAAAAAAAAGAGAAAGAGAATGAGGCAAACTTTTATGGAACCAATATGGTTCAGCTCTCGCTAGAAGCAAGCACATAAGAATGACAAATCAGATACGTCTTTTACTTCTGCATTCCAGGTTACCTGTTATCATCAGGCCAAAATTCTTGCTAAAATAGTTTTGTTTTGTTTTTAAAAAAGCCAAAATATATGCCAAATGAACTTAGAAGTAGTTATCTATATAATATCATGTAGTGATTGTAAATATATGTTTGTGTAAATATAAACGTCTTCCTTTTTACATCCCTGTGTTTTTGGTAATATAATGATTTGCTAATGTATGGAAAGATGAAAGAGATGAAGAGCCTTTTGAAAAGTACCACACTGAAACAAAAGGACTATGCCCACAGGATATGAAAAATAAGCATTAAGAATATTGTCAATTAAGATTAGTCAGACAATTTTAATAGGCTAACTGCGTAAGTCTGTGTTAGGTAGTATTTTCACCATAGCAGTGTCTAAAAGGCCCTTCCAAGGTTGAGACTTCATAAGACAGGTGACAACAGAAGAGCACGAGAGGGAGAGAAGATTTTCTGCATGTAGATATGTAGTGTATATAGCACTATTTCTCAAACTTTTTACGTTGCCATCTTATATTTACATCTAATGTATACATTCACAAAATATCGTGTAGACACAATCACTTTTCTTCCATTCATTCAGTGCTTATGTTTCATACCTGATTGTTCTTTATGGATTTTGCTTTGCTCTCAGACTTTGCAGGCAAATTAACTCCTTACTTGTCTCATTCTAAAAGAATTCACCAGTTTTGCACACACTGCACCTTCACATTATGCGTATGCAGTGCACTGGGGCTAATGTTCATCATGATCCCAGTAAGAAAGGCACTCAGACTCCGTACAGCATTGCTCCATTTATTGGAGCTAGCATTATAAGAAAAAATAGAGTAGTATAGACAATCTTATACCTGTTCAGATGCTGATAGCCCTGAGCTGTGCAGAATCGGATGGACCTCCAATCACGGCATGGCACACAGTGCAGGTCCCATCCATGGAAAGGTTTCCTTACTTTTTGGTCTTTAGAACTCTTATAGGATTTTCTTAGAAGAAAATGATTCAATTCATCATTTCTACTGGGAAGCAAAAGGACATTCATGTGAGAACCTGCTACTTCGCTTTAAGATAAAGACAAGGACACGCAGGTGGTGCAATTGCTGGCGCCCAGTGGGAGTTGCCTGCAGGCCCCTCTGAGCATGAGCCAGCTGAGTTCATCCTGCGGCCAAAGCAAATGTGCAGCACAGCACAGGCCTGAAGGCCAAGCTATACGTGCAGCCCAGCATGGCACAGCACAGGCCTGTGCCTGCTCAGGTTAACCGCTATGTAGATCACTACTCATTGATGTCTTCCGCTTAGGATCACTACAGCATAATCATGGTGTTTGAAGAAACACAATCAAAATTACACATATGTTCAGAAATCAAGAAAACACGGGGTTATGATAGTGTGTAAAAAGCATGTATATGTGTAAGGGTAACAATAGAGTATACATATATAAGGGTTATTGCAGGCCGCCTGTGCACTTTGTATAATCTGAGCTCACTTTGCTGCTGCTGCCACTCCATGGCCCCTGCGCACTCTTTTCAGTTTGAACTGTGGTTTCCTGCCTAGGCCAGGAGCCTTCATCTGCAGTTCTGAGAGGAAGATATCCAGCCCACTCAGACCACTGACTGCCAAGATCTTCAGTCTTTCTCTGTGACAGTCTCCCTCCTCATTCACTTTCAGATCTGCTGCTTGCTTCTTGAGGCCTTTCTGCATCAGTAATGACAAATGGAACAGCAAGCAGAATCCCATATGGAAGATTTCTCAGGAGAAGAACCATTATCTGAACTCAGCAGGGGCTGAGGAGAGCAAAAGTAACCCCTTTCAAACTCCTAACCCTTTCTTCTCCTCCCTCAACCCTCTGACACAGTGGGGCTGATTTGATGCTCTAGTACTGATGCTGCACAAGAAAGGCAGCACCAGCTAACCTTTTCTAGCATGCTGCAGCTCTCTCAGACTCTTCTGCTTTTTGTAAAGCCTTGTTCCCATACCAGTCTTATGCATCCCCAGTGTATATTCCTGCCTTTCCCAAAAGAATGTGTGTCTGGCAGAAGGTGAATTGTCCACGTAGAGAAATGATGCCATACAAAATAATAACGTATCATCAGATTGCATACACCAATGTATCTCACATAGTCTAATGGTTAGAGAGATTTTTCTTTTTTATTCTGTCTTCGTATTTCTCTATGGTAAGTGCAAAACCTAACATGGTGTGATCAGCAGGTGGTTCAGTCCCAAGCTCGCTTAGCCCTTGGCATCTTTGTTCAAGCCACAAGGATAACATTAAGTAATGCCAACTGAAAGGCTGTTCTTGTGGTATGCTATATGCATATACTAAGACTGGAACAATCTACAGCTTTCACACAAGTAATCAAACTATACTGGCTCTAATCATGAACTAAAGGTCATAGTACTATGAAGTCCACTACTAACTCACTGCTGTTTCATTTCACTTTTTCTTCTATTTTTGCCTCTGTGATCTACAATTCTGTGTGAAAAAAGCATCCTGTTGGTCAGTGGTTTTGACTTTTTCTTTCCAATCAATCTGATTTATTGTTTTGCTTATTTTTAATGCTTTTATTTATCTTCTCCTGTGGAGGTTAGTAATACAAACCAAAAAAAAGACCAAACAAACAAAAGAAAGATGCTATTAGTGTAACGAGTGAGCAAATAAAATTTGTTATAGTAATAATTTTCAATTCTGCTTCCAATTTACTCAGAACTTCTTCCAGTCTCTGCAGAACTGATGCTAAGATAGGAACTTATTTTGCTGCAGCCTGCAGGTATGCAGGCAGGACCTTCTGCCAAGTATGGAGTTCTTCATGTCCCTTAAAGGTTCTCTTGTAGGAATGGATTTTAGTAAATGTATAAACTGAGTACGAGTTGATGCCTGCTATCAAAGATGATTAAAAATGAGCATGGCTTCGGAAGTCAGTGCCATCAGCAAAGTAAAATTGAAAGAGGAGCAAAGAATCTGCTGTACAAATTGAAAAATCTGTTGGATAATACTACTTTTGATAGTAGAGGATAGGTATCACACTTCACAAGTTGCTCATTATCACCGACTTCCTGTAACCAGAAGACTCTAATGCATACAATCTCTGGTCACTTCACTCACTCTTAAAAAAGCTAGAAAAAAACTTAAATAAGCTGCTCTGGCTTCTGAAAAACAATTTGCCACAATATCAGCTGAAAAAAAAGAAGATTCAGTTCATTGGTACTGTAGTTATATGCTTGAGCAACTTTTGGGATAGAGGAATGCTGTGCATGAATTCAGAAACAAGTAGAAAATAGACAGGGCAGATGTTATGCTGACCTATGCTCATTAGAATCTGATAGGTAGTTTGGTTTTCCCTTTTTTGACCAGTTAATATTGCCTCTAGGAAAATCATTATCAACAGTACATCTTTAAGCCAGGTGTTATCACACACCGGATATCTATACTTCTCTGGGGAAAAAAATGAGTTCAGCTGAAAAATAAAACTGATACTGATACTGCTGCTGGTGTACAACAAGGAGTAGAAGTTTATACATAAATGAATGTACATAAATATACATTTCTACATAAATATAGATATGGTCCAGCTGTAAGAAATGACTTGATAGATGTTTGAATTATTATTTTTCAAAGAATATTTCTCTCTTCTTTTCATAATATTTTTACTGACAGATCTTCCTCTGCATCATATTTCTAACACATACAACTGAACAGAAAAGAAAATGTATTGCTGTTCTAATGACAATTATTCTATAGATTCTTACCCCAGCACCTCCTTGGGCTGGTGAATTAGCATCTGAATGGAATTCCTGTTGGAAGTTTCTCTATGCTTTTTGTCCCCGAAATAACAAAGTGATGAGATGTTTTATGAGCTTTATTTGTCCAACTGATGTCAAAGCAATGTGCTTTGCATTTAAAACACAGAAAAGGATTTCCACAGCCTGATGCAACCCTTGAAAAAATCTGTTCTACTGTTCTGCACGAACTGAGTTTCACATTACCTATATTCATTCATGGTGTACGAGGCGAGTGGAAGGATTTTATATTTTCCTTACCATTACAGATCTTGGAAATCAAGATCATTAATTCCCTTAGCAAACAATGGAAAGCAAAGGTAGAGACAAAAAGACAACAATATGGAATATTTCATGTTCCATGAATAAGAAGGGATCTGAGAGCCTGTAATCTTCTACAATCAGGAAAGCATAACAAGGATAGGGCCATTTAACAAGAAAGCTGTTATCAATAAACAGAAATAAACAAATGAAGACATTTCAGTTTGTTCCTTGATAAAATACACTTCTTTTGAACTTTTAAACTGTTGTTTTAAGCACAGGATATGCAGATTGGTTTTATACATCAGGGGAAAGCCATGTACCTGTTCTATCTGGAGTCATTAACAATATTATTTATTGTCTAAGTACATTTCTTATTAATCGTATTTTTTTAGGTAGTATTCTGCCTGATCCTTCAAGGAACAATATGGATCTCTAAGTGGATGTCGAATTAGATTAATAGACTATAATATTGGCTATCTATGACAGAATCAGCAGAATGTTAAGTTATAGTTACTCATATTTCAATCTCTTCCATTTAAAAACATTAAGATCAAACAATTATACAACTAATAGTTCATGTCATTCAGAATTACATAATGATGGAAAGATATATCTCAGATATATTATATCACATTTTTCTATTAACTGTTTTACTTTACCTGAGCAGGGGTTTTCTTTTAATAGTACATGATGATAGAGTAACCTAAGTTCTTCAGTGGCTAGAATTAATGTGAGACTGCAAGTTATTTGTATATGTGAACCTATTTTTCCTGTGTTTAGTAAATCACATTTATCAGAATTAAATTTCACTTGTCACCATGAAAGTAAGTTTTAGATTCTTTGGAAATCTTGTACAATTTCTGCAATCTTGACTAATCTAAATAATGTTGTGCTCTTAGCAAATATCACCACCTTCCTCCTCATCTTCATCTTCTTTTCCATATCAGAATGGAGTATATCAAATAACCACATTCCTCATGCAGACCTTTGGGGAATCCAGCTATTAACTTTTTTGTCATGCCGAAAATTGATAATTTATTCTTACACTTTTTTTTCCTATATCTAAACCTGTTTCTAATCTATCACAGTACTTTACCTTTCTTGAAATGACTAGTAAGTTTCTGTAAAAGCTTCTGTGAAGGACTTTGTTAAAGACTTTTAAAGGTCAAAATAAATTATATGAACCTGTTCCCTTTTATCCACTATTCTAATAGATTAGGTGGACTTGAATTTCCTTTGCAGAAGCCATGCTGGTTTATCCTGCTCATAATGAGTTTATCTAGGTGGCTTATAACTCAGTCTTTAATAATAGTTTCAACCCATTTATCTAGATACCAGGGCACTGCAGAGGCTGGTGGCTTCCCAGGGGCTGGTAGCACCAGGCGCTCCCACGGGGCCAGGCCGGGCTTTGCCACCAGGGCCTGTCCCACCACCCTGCCGGGGAGCAGCACAGCCGGGGGTGGCCCCAGCCCCAGCCTCGGGCATTGGGCACCACTGCGGGGCTGGGGCCGGAACAGGCGGTTGCCCTGCGGTTGCCTGCAGATCAGGGTTAGGATCTGAATCGACAGGGTACGTGGCCAGGCACAGGGACATCATGGCGATGCAGCTGCAGCGTAGCTGACGTGGGCCCAGGGCCTCAGTTTAAGAGCAGCTCGCACAGCAGGAGAGGCAAGAGGACCTCCCCGAGGCTTTGTCCAGCTCTTTCTTCACAACAGCTCTTATCAGCTGGCCATGAATGCTGCCAGCTTAACCCCTAGAAGTGTGTGAGTGCACAAAGGGCTCTGAAATAGAAAAAAGGTGGAGCTTATTGGCTTATTGGCTATGTAGATGCACCTGACCTAATATGTTTTTATTAAACTTTATATTGGTATGATCACTTAGATTACTTTACGGAATGCCTATATGCATTTGAAGCAATAAAAGGGTAAAGGCTTGTTCTTAAGGAGAGGTGTAAGAGGATTCGTGGGTGTACGGGCAGTAATTTAACTATTCATTTTAAGGGAGGCAAAGACAATTTGAGAAACCGATCCGCATAGAGTGTAGAAATTTCATGTAATAGTACAGGCCACAAAATCACTTCTATCCTTATAACTACTTTTTGATTCTTTGCAATTTTTTCTCTCCATCTCTGAACCAAACTTCCAGGGTAATGACAGAGCTGATACTGGATTTCACTAATCTGCATTGATAGGGAAGCACCCTTGAAGATAACTTGGTTCTTCTGTTCAAAGACTAGTGCTACTCTCCAGCAACTGATTTATTTGTAAATTATCTAGAAAGGTTGATCTGTTACCTGACAGATGGTGATCATTTTGTGCAAGGGTGGTGGACACAATGTATTCTAAGATTTAGAAGAAAAGAGAAAAGAATGATATGGTATTCTCTGAAAGACTGTCCTGAGCTCAAGAAAGCTTCCAAGGAAGAAGAGAGAGAAAAAGATATGAATATTTTTCTTTTTTTTTTTCTTTGTGGAGCCATATCCGTTGTGTTATGTACACAATACTTGTGCAAACATTTGTATCTGTGTCATGGTATGTACCTCTGGAAGGAAGAACTGTAAAAAAAGAATGCCTACAAAATTAAGGTCTAGGAAAACCTTGTGTTTGAAGAATGAGGATGTTGTTAGGGGTCAGTTCTGAATGCAAAGAACAGTTAAATCAGGAAGGACTGTTTCTGCAAAAATGTACGTTATACAATGGAAGCATACAAAAGGATTCCAGCAGGGAGAACTCAGCTTGGGCTATAACATGGATATAAAATATTCAGTTTTCTTTATGAATGAAAAACACAAAATGGGAATGAATGTTAAACTTACCTTTATATTACAAGATGATAAATTTTATTATCAGAATTTAGGGTGACTTCCAATTTGTGGAATAGATTTCTCCTCATCTCCCTAAATTGGAGATTTTATTTTCCATCTGAAATACTAGCCACTGCCAGAGAATAATGACCTTTGTAAACTTCCAGTATGGTGCAATCAAGGTTTTCCTATATTCTTTTCTCTCCTTAAGAGTTTCTCATCTTTGATGATACCTATCTTATTTTGCTCTTCTTTTTTTGTCTTCACTTGTGATGGAATTCCAAGGAAAGAAGAAGCATCTGGAAGCTGCTTCAAAGCAAGCTAATGGAGCATTTTTCTTTCTGTCCTTAAATTTTTCAGCATATTTTCTCCAGAAATATTCAACAATGCTTATTCTTCTCCAGGATGGTTTTATAATTTTCCCCGGATCTATTTATATTGAGAAAGGGCTTATGTTTGTGCTTCCAAATCTAATAGCTGGTGAATCATAGTTTAGAGAAATCCCTGAATGGCAGTCACCTGTTTTGGAGAGTAAGAGAGTTTAGTGTAGTATGAATGTGAGATGTTTCCTTACAGTTGGCCTCAGTGTCAGAGAATGTTCCCAGGCATGTTAAACTGAGTAGCATAGACATAACATCACCTTTGTGTCCTTTGAGAACTAGCAGACGCCCTATGTTTCTGGCTGTCAAAATGCTTCATGTAACTAAATTTTAGGATTGCCTACCCAAAGGAAACAAATGCTTAAAATTTAGCTAATTCACCTTTAACCGTTCCTAACATAAGACAGTGGAATTAATATGAATACAAAATATTTGTTTCCTCTTACATAGTTCATGTGACAAGCTGGCATATATTTCATGGTACTGGAAGAAGAGGACTATATCTGTCACCCATTCTTTCAGCTTTTGTAAAACAACAAGATTTCAGATCTAGATGTCTTTGTAATTCAGGTCTCATTCTGGAAGTTGATTGAATTCATAATCGTTTTCTCTCCCTTTCTTCTTTATTTGTTATTCCTTAACACAAGCAAGAAGGCTTTTAGTTTTATTTCCAACAAGCCATGGTTTTCTATCTTTTAATTTGAAAATATTAATGACATTATGAATGGTCTGGAAAAATTTCAATTTGAGGTTTATGAAAGCCTCTTAATGTCTCTGCCTATGCTTAGCTGAGTGAAGTCACTAAGTCATTATGAGGCACAGTGCTTTTCCTCACTGGGAAATGTTCAAACACACATGTAAAATTTTGTCGCATATAAACATCATAGTTGCCATTCACAAAATCTGTTAATCATACTTTTAACAGTTGTGTGAGTAGGAAAACTTATTATTATCCCTCAGATGAGAAAAGAGATGATAACAATGACATTCAAGCAATGATTAGAGGCATTTAACCCATGTTTCCAACTCCACCTTTAGAGGGACACAGTTTCAACTTACTACTTCATTTAACTAATCATTTCTAGTAGAAGAAAGCAATTCCGGCTGTTCTTTGCATACCTTCTATATACCTAGCTCCAATTTAATTGTTAAGAAACAGTTTCTATATTTATATGTGCTTGTGTGTTTTCTTGCCACCCTCTTAAGAGGAATCAAGCTTTCTTATGTTCGATACATTAGAGTTCAGACCTTGATATTTGTTCTCTTTTTTCTTTAATTCCTGCATAGATAAAGTAAAATAAATGATTCATAGTAACAATTAATAATATTGCATATTCTGCTCCTGAAAAACTCAAAAGTATTTACAAAGAATGAAACTTTAATTTATTCTCTCTTTTACCTCTGATGGGAAAACCTGTTCATGATTAACTAAAATAAGTTGCATCATTAGGAATAAAAAACACATCCACTCTACTTATCTGACAAGTAGGATTTGCGGCTGGGTTTCACAAACCTGAATATTGTTCTGGAGTCAGAGAAATGCCATGGATTTGGATCACAGCTGCATATTATGTAATATAATGTTACATAAGTGTCATTACCTTCCTTCAGGTTAAAACACCTCAAATGTAAGAGACACAAGTAAAGTTCTTTTCTCTGCCTCTAAAAAATTTAATCAGTTAGTACCAAAATTCTTTTACTAGTATATGTCTGACTACCTGCTTTAAGTGGAGCTCACCCATTTGCTCCTGTCTTGCATAAAATATTTAAACACTGATTAGCCCACAGCCGAAGACGCAAAGTGAGTGTCACTCTCTAAACTTCTTCTTAGATTATTCACCTGCTGACTTTAAGTCACTTTGCAAATTAAAAATTAACATAAAAGTCAAATAATTAGAAGATTCTATTCTGACGGGACATGACTCTTTCTATCTTTTGTCCAGTGATTGCTTAATGCCAAATAAATAAAGAATGGGTACACAAATCCTACGTGGCTCTGCACTCATAACTGAATTACCTGAAGCTAGACTGCACAGTCAGAATCCTGCCTGCATGCATGTCTATAGATCTTCTATTAGTTTTAACATACTAACACAGTTTCAAGAAAATGATGACCCTGTGTCTTATCACAAGTAGGGTAGTAGATGAAGCACTAGTGAAGTGGGTTTAAATATTCTTAGTTTGAGGAAAACCTAAAGTCTGCTTGGCACAGATTTTAACAATTGTTTTATCATATAAATATGGATAACAGTGTCACCACAACACTGGTTGGTTTTCTCAAGTAAGAGGAAACCAACTTTACAAAAGGAAATAAAGAGACGAATATGCAAGTATGGAGCTTTGAAGAACATAATTCGGAGTTTGACACCTCAGTTCTGCCTGAATCACACCCCGTATAAGTAAGTCCCCCAATTCATTCATGTATGTAGGTCCATTTTTCAAAAATACAATACTGATTTCAGCATATATACAGACATTTGTTTGTGAAGTTTTGCTGCACACACTTTTAAAGTATCTAATTGGGACATATTATAAATTTAAAAGCAGTTAATATTTCAATAGGGAATATGTAATTACATGATGCATATGACTTTAGCGTATGATACATTGTGTGCTTCTATTTCTTACCATGAATTATATTCCTAACAGCACTTCTCATAAATCAGTTATTTATTCTATGAAATGCTCAACATGTGTTATGGTCTCACTGACATTTTTTTTTGCTTTTAAGATTCAGATAAATTATATCAGCTACTGCAAACATCTTCAAATAATGGTTGAACAGCTGATATCAATTTCTGTATATAAACTGACCATAAATTATATAGGTTATTCACTCACAAGAGAGGGGTAGTTAATTTGTAAGACTAATTATTCTATCTTTGGAGTAGGAGAGTTAATCTCTTCACTGAACCTTCACATGTCATTACACTGTTATACAAAATAAAATTTAGCAATTAGTACACTGTGTGAGGTAAGAGAGGTCCATATGATCATATATTCTTGTATGAGAAGAAGCAGTCTCTCCAAATTAATCAAATGAGCTTACAAATTATTATGGGTAATTACAGGCATCTAGAGATATGAGACTGCTAGCAATCAGGCACTTGTAAGACTAAGAGAATAATTACGTCTTGTGGTTTGCCTTGGAAAAGATTAAAAAATATGCTACTAAACTGTAGCAGTTTGAATTATTTTACTGCTCATTAATGATCATATGGGGGGGGCAAGGGAAAATGAAATGTTTCAGTAGTCTTTCTAAAAGACTACACAATATTTTCTAACCATTGTACCATTCAGTAATGTATCATTACTTGAATTTGGAGTAAAGAAATTACAGAAATTAAAAGGAAAATTGAGCATTCTTCTTTAGCTTAAATCCTAACTGCCTATAAAGAGCATTTGAGATACAAAGGCTGACTTAGAGCTGAAATAGGCTAGGGATACTCATATAACTCTGTCTCTAGCTTAATTGTAGATATAGCAAATTCCAGATGTTTGTAGTAATGAACAGCTGGGGAGGTATCCATTTATTCAGCCACTCTAGATAGATCAAGAAGATATTTCCCTCAGCAATAAGTGGCTGGTGCCAAGAATTGATTCTATTTATTCTGATTGAATTTGTAAATCAATGTTAGCTTTATTTGACTCAGTCATGGGATAAATATGCAGATAATTTTTGTCACAGGAAACAAAACTCAGATCTCATTCCTCGTATAAGCACTAAACTACAGAATTCTACACTTGTACTGTTTTTCAGACCAGTTGTATTTTTCCTTCTTCTCCATGGAATTAAACCATTTCAGTAACATTACTTAAGGGTTTTCCCTTCCTTTGACATGTCATAGAACTGCCATTCTTAGGAGAAATGTCAGTTTGAAAAGAATTAACTTCATCAAAGAAAGAACTAACAACTAGAGGAAACAGCAACTGTACTTTTCCCTGCATATGGGCATATATACATGTATATCTACAAATTTAATAATAGCAACCTCTGAGATTTTTGAAAAAAAAATCATAAGCACTGAAACAGTCAAACTTCTGAAATTCAAAAAAAGTGGGTAGGAAACGGCACATCAGATAAAATGTCATGATGTAAGTCTATCACATTATTATTAATGTGTCATATGTGTTCTCTAAAAATCATTCAGGATCATGATCTGAATAAACTAATCTGAAAAATATGTATATTCATACTGTGCTGTATTATACATTATACCTGTAATGAATATATTTCATAATGTACAGTTTGTGGGATGTCATAACTGTCATGAGTCTTATGAATTAACTAATTCATGAGTTCATGAATTAACTTACTTAGACAGGGAGTCATGTTCTACTTGAAGAGCACAATTAGAAAATAAAGTAGTAAAATTATTTTAGACGCAAGATACAGAATGTCCAGACCATGGATGAAGATGAGGGAAGAGACACACAAGTTTCATTTGCATTTGTATTTCAAAGTCAAACTTGACAAAACAATGGGTGTGTGAGATAAAGACCTTTCAAGCTGTTTTGTATTGATAAGATAGAGAAAGGATGTTTAAGATGAACATCCTAAGTATGTTTACAATGAAAAAATAGGAATGGGGGGTTGGAGGGAATGGAACTAGGCTCAAACTCAGGAGAAGTTGCCCAGAGTGGCATGTAGTTCTGGAGGAGTAAAGCAGCAGCTCTCTAGTCTATTTTTAAACTGAAATCTGGGGGAAATGCTCACTAACTTTGTGTGAACACCAGCACAACATATGCTTGTGAAGCAGTAGTTGTATGCATTTTAATTTTGTAAGTAGAGGCTTAGATTTATATTGTTTCTTCTTTGTCTGCTTTTGGAGGACTGTAAACCTATGTCTATCTTATCAGAAGTGAATGCCCTGTTCTGTATTACAGTGATTCTAGATCTATTTATATTTAAGTATTTATATTAAATGAGCTAATTTCAACAGGGAATCAGGTGAATTTGTTTCAGAATGTCTTATATTTCAGTGGTTACGATACTTATAGGAGTTGAAGTCCCTCTATTCAGGCAAAATATGGTTTGAATCTAGGTCTCTCCCAGCTTAGATGATTGCTAGGATATAGCATACAAGGACCCTGGTTTAGGTCTTTCACTTGAAAAAGCATTTTGTGACTTTGAGGAGTGAAGGGAAAAAAAGTGTCTCTCTAAAGCCTTCATAGGGATTTGTTTTTCCCTTTTTCCCTCTCATTTCCTACTTACTTCTTCCTCTTACTAAAGAAGTTAGTTCTTCTTACTACTTTCTTCTTACTTACTAAATTAGATAGTTCTCCATGTATGTTATAGAAAGAGCTTAAATGCCTAACTCAGAGCCAAGGATTCTACTATGTAGTGGTGCATGAAAGAGTCAAACATTGCAATGCCTCATTCCTAAAATCATTCAGTGACTTTGTACGTGCACAGAACTTCCTCTGCCAGTTGAATATCTACTAAAGTCTTACCGTTATCACTGACTCAGATGTTCTTTGTTTAAATCCTCTGAATGTCTCAAAGCATGAGGTATTGTTATATTATGCCTAAAATTAGCAGGAACTAGCTGGAAAAAATATACTTGTGAATATTCTCTTTTAGAATGTGCTTTATTTTAAAAGATTACCTTATTTTAGAATATAGTTCCCCGAGAGGACACTGCCATATTACACAGTAGCCAGATGGATAGGAAGCTCTGTCAGAATGCAGTAGTCCCAGACTGTTGACCTTTTCAGATCAAGGAAGTTTATACATCCAGATTCACTTTCAATTCTAAATTAATGCTTTAATCAACAGCCTGTAGTCTGGAACAATTCTGAAAGGGAAAAAGAGAGGAAAATATGGAAAGGAAGGTGGTTTATAACCTTCCTGTTTAATCTGTCATTATATAGCTAAGAATATAAGATTCATGGGGAAAGGAAAGAATTAGAGGGAGAGAAAATAAGTGAAAGAAAACAGACACAAGGAAGTCTGATTCTGTAGTGTAGTGGTTAGAACGTTTTGGCAAGAAGGAGTCCTCAGTTGTTCTCTCTGCTGCTAGGATTCTTTCTGAATTTTATTTAATGACTTATATTAAAAAATAAATTTAATACTTTGGAATAAGATTTTGGCACTAGACTCTGCATCAGGTGCCTAAGTTTTGTAATTGACTGGAGCTCCATTAGCTTTTTCTACATAACTGGGATGGTTTCACATTTGGACTTCACATTAACTCAAGACACCTAACTTTCTCCTTGAGCTATTTAGAGACCAGGAGTCAACACATTTTCCTGAATATTTCCTTACTTGAAGTGGTTCTCTGAACTACCAGCCTTTTTACCACTTTGTTCAGCAATAGCAGACCTTCAGAGAAAGCTCTGAAAAATTCTAGTGCTAATCAGAAGCAGGGTCCTACCTCTAAATAAGGTACATCAAAGAAGATCACAGATTGTATGCTATTAAAGAGCCAGTGTCTATATTTCTGTAGACTAGCTTCAGCATATGAACTGTATCTAATATTCCAGATGTGAGGTAGTCCTGTATTTTGACTATGGATGAAGTTGTTAGCATTCTGCCCTTGACAGAATCTACAGACTAACCCTTTATCTGGAGAGCAATTACTGATACATCATATGTGGAGCAAATTTCTTTGTTAGAAGAATGCCTATTAGCCAAACTCTGCTACTAAATCGGCCCTTACTCTATATGTAGTGTAGTGATTGCAGAGATAGGCTCTACTTAAAGTGAAAAACAGTAGCACCATCTGGCCTACCTTGTGCTGATCAGCAAAAAATTGCTCTCCTCTGATCTGATGTTTCTCTTTCACTGGGCTCGAAAGAAAACCTTATGATACGAAACCAAAAGAAGGAATAATGGAATTTATCCCCACATGTTGCCGAGAAATGCCTGTATAACACAAAAGTAAAATCAAAAGTGACAATCAGAAAATAAAACTGACTTGTCTTTAGAGATATTGTCTCTATGAGAACGAGTGAGAAAAGTGTTTGAAGAATAGGGGATGAATGGGAGTTGCACTACATATATCACATAAGTTTCAGAGGCTAATTTGCAGTCTAGCGAAAGAAAAATATGTGCAGAAAAGCTCTTAGTGAACCATTTACTTCATACATCATTTACTTTGCTTTTCACAAGATCAGTTTAAAAGCCATTTAAACACTTATAAATACATATGCTATATTTTTTTCTGAATTCTTCCTCCTTTTTTGGCATTAGACTTCTTAAAACCACTTGGAGAAAAAGATGAATAGTCCGTTGGAATGCAATGTAACAACAAGGTGCATAGGCCACTGAATAAATTTACTATACATTCTTGTTATGCTTAAATCTAATGCTGCAGACTACAGTCTAGGCCAAATGTTTAGCTGGTGGAAATCAAGGTATCTACAGACATACCACACTGGACTGAATTGTAACAGACAACTGCTCTCAACTGTCAGTTACTGCTTCTCTTCTGAGATGTGAAAACTGATAACTTGAAGGTTTTTTGGTCCATTTCAGTGCAAGGTAAAAATGTTCATTGCTGGTCATGTTTTACTTCGTCTTGAAACAGAATAGAAGTACATAAGAAAGTTCAGAATATTTTTGTTCACTTCTGAGATATCTGTGTTGTTTATGCAGACAGTTTATGATACATCTACCAGAAAATATAAGCAAAATGTTGTTCAAAATAAACTCTTAAAAGTTTTGTCTTAAAGACTAAACGTGAATGGGATTTGGAACAATGTCCATTGCACTCATTTCTGGTTGTTCTCAGAAGTTTAGCTGCCTTTGCCCTAGTTTCTATTTCCAGAGCATGCTGCCCAGGAACTTGAGGATTCTAGTACAAGCCAAGAAACTATGACTGAACAGATGATGCATACAAAACCATTCAAACCTGATAAATAGACCCCACTGAACTCCATTACTGAGACACTGGATGGAAATAATAAATAAAATATGAGATGATATTACACAGATTATCAATAAGGTAAGATCCATTTATTCCTGGAACAGATATCAAAGAAATTATGATACCTTTAGTTTGATTTTGGTGAGTAGTAAAGATGTAGGGTGGAGGAAGATAATATTCCTTTCCTGAAGTGTCCTAAATTGATACTGTTTAAATTATATAAAAGAATATATAAAGGTTCTTAATTTAAGAAAGGGAAAGGTTTCGGGGCTATGAGTGTGGACGATGCATGAAATTTCTCTAGATCAAAATCATAAATATATGTGGAGCTTGAGTCTTAGGTACAGGGAAATACCATCTCAAAAGGAATAGTAGGAAGAAAACAACAGGTGGTAAGCTTGCTCAGCCAGAGAAGTAGTATGTTCTTTAGATGTGCCAGTAAACAGAGAATAACGAGAGAAAAATCTGACACTGTCTGATGAAGTTGGTGTAGAATTAAAGATGACCTGGTCCTGGTCTCAGCAAAGCAAATCTTGTGCGTTAGGTTTCAGGCAGTGATTGGATCATGAAGACTGAGGACCAGATGGTTATGTTAGACGGAGGTTTAGTTAGCAGTTTTAGTAGTTAGTAGCATTAGAGTACAAGAATATATGAATGTCCATACTAGGTCTGATCTCCTCCTCCTCCAGTATCATCTTCGTAAACCATAAATTCACCCAGAGAACAGTAGGAACACAACAAATGTATGGTGCTTCATCCTAATGCTTTCCTAGCCTCTAACTTTTTCAGCTCTGAACTTCCTAGGCCAGATGTGGAATCTATTTAGTAACCTTCAGTTAATCTCTTCTCCATGTTTATGTATGGTCTGTCGCTGAATCTTTCAGATTTAGTAAACTTCTGGACTTTGCAGCAACCTGGGCAGGGAGTTCAACTTCAGTCATGCAGAACCATCTTTTTTTCTGTTTTGAACCTGACTGCTAATATTTTACTGACGCCTTCTGAATGTTTTGTTTTTAAGACACAGTGCATAAGCCCCATTCCAGACCTATTTATCTACCATTTGCTAACTTTTTAGTTATCCTCTTGGCCAGAAAATGAATTACTTAGTTGTTTCTCATACTGTAGCCCGCTAAATATGATTCTTGCCACTTCTGGTAAAAGACCACAGGATTTTTACCAACCTGACAGTGCAGGGTGTCTGGGCTTGGTTAGCCTAAGCTGGTCTTGGCATGTTTTAACAAATGTCTCGTGGTTGCTGCCTCACCTGTTCCACCTTCAGCTCTGGGAATACCCAATATGGCAGAAGTCCGAGAAACTATATAGTCATTATAAACAAACAAACATTTTGTTTGCGTCAGGGTGCGGTGTAGGCCGGCGGCTCCTGGGCCGGGGCTGGTGCAGGTGGGGGCTCCCGTGGGGCTGGGCCAGGCCTTGCCGCCAGGGCCTGTCCTGCTGCCCTGCCGGGGAGCAGCGCAGCTGGGGGCGACCCCAGCTCCAGCCTAAGGTGTCAGGCACCGCTGTGGGCCGGGCTCAGTGGGGCCGGGCTGGGGCCTGGCTGTGGTGGGGCTGGAGCTGGCACCGCTGTGGTGTGGCGGGGCAGGGTCTGAGGGTCCCTGGGGGGCTGAAATGGCGGCCAGGGCCTGGGCAGTAGGGAAGCCCTGGGGAGGCCATGGAAGGACAGTGAGGCCTGGCGGTGCCCTCAGGGCCCCGATGGTTTGTTTGGTCAGTTTTGCCCATCATTTGTGAGTTGAGGAGAAGCGATTACGCAACTTTCAAAGTTTAACTGGGAATCAGTGAGAATGAAGCAGACCGTGATGAGCCCCAAACGGGTGCCAGGCCTGGGGAGGAAGGGGCCGCTCCTCCAGGAAGGTGGCAGCCCGTGGCCGCCCTCCGCCTCTGCGCTAGCGGGAGAGCGCTGCCCCGGACTGCAGGCCCAGCGAGACGTGAGCGGGGTGAGCACAGCATCACAGCAAACGCACGGATATCGGTGAGTTTTCTTATACAGCACTTCACATGGTACTATTATTAATGAGGCTTTCTGTATTAATTTAGACTATGAACACTGGTAGCATTATTGCTTGTTTTATTCTGATGGGATTGTTAAGATTTTAATTAGATGAACAATAAATTCTTGGCTATATATGTGTGTGTGAGTGTGTGTTTGTGTATCTATATATTTATTTATATATTTATGATGTGTTTCCTTTTGCTCCTACCAAGATTTTGACTCTAACAACAGAGATGCTCTTCTGTACTATTGATCATTCTTCTTTTCATTCTCTGGACTTTTTCCAGTTTTATTATACCCTTATAATAGGGGATCATAAAGGAACTAGAATTTTACACGGTACTCAAAATGCAGAACATTGCATCTGTAGAGTGGAAAAAATAGGGCACATTTTCTTTTCTACTTGCTTTCTACTAATTCCTGACACCTGATTTTCTTTTATGACCACTACTGAATATTGAGCTAATGTTTTTATGGAAACTGCTTTCAAAATCCCAAACTATGCTTCTGAATGATAATTGTCAGAGATGATCATTTATTCTGAAAAGTTAGAATTATTTGCATGGATGTAATCTTCTATTCGTTTATACTAAACCTCATCTGCCATTTTGTTACTTAGTCTCTCCAAGATCCTTCTGCAATTATTCACAATCTGTCTTCATCCTTACTAGCTGGAAAAACTTTGTCACTTTGCTGCTTGCCCTTTTCCTGAGCCATATATGATTTTTTTTCACTGGTCATGAGTGAAACTTACCAGCAGGTCACCAGTAGTTGTCCTCCCTTCCCTGTGAGAACTAGCCATCTTTACCTACCTCGTTTCCTGTCTTTTAGTCAATAACTTAGCCTTGCAAAGCTGTTTTATGCCATTGCTGTTCAGTTTCTTTAAAAGCATTTGACAAGAGACTTTTCAAAGCCTTTGGAAACCCAAGCAGATTTTATCCATCAGATTACCTTTATCTTCAAGGATCTTCAGGGAAGCAATTTGATTTTCATTAATGTTCACAGAAAGTCATAAGGGACTCATGAAATTTTCTGATGACAGAAAATTGGAAGTTATCATCAATACAGAAGAAGGTCAGAATATCTGATAGGAAGAATTAGGTGACCTTAAAGACTGATGTAAAATGGGATGAAATATGGGCAATCATCCATTTATGGATTAATAAAAATAATTTCTGTTATAAACTGGGAATTTTCTGCTCAAAAACATCTAAAGCAAAGGAAATGAACTTTGTAGGCAATTACAGAATGACTAGAGCTTCCAATGTGTGAAAAAAAAAAATTAAAAAGCACATCAGAGGCTCTATCAGAAAAGGTATTTCTGTTACAGGAAAGGAAGTAGTAATGACATTTTACAAGGCATTGGTAAAATCTTGTATAGGATTTTTTTCACAGTTCTGGTCATCCTTTTGTAAGACCAGGTATAGAGAAAGGTTATTAAGATGAACAAAAGGATGGAAACCTTATTTTACAGAAGAAAACCGAATGAGCATAGTCTGTTCAGCAAAGTGAAGCCTGAGAATAGATAAGTTTGCTTTGCAGAAATAAACACCAGAGAAAAGGATTACTTAAGCTGAAAGACAATGTTTGCACAAGAGCAAGCAGGTATAAACTCTCTATGACTAAATTCAGGTTATCAATTACAAGAATGTTGCTATGCATGAGAGAAATGAATGTTGAAAAGACTACAATTGAGATTATTTCATGTAGTCTCTTGGGATTGCAGGGCACTGTAGTCCATGGCAAGAAAGTCTCTCCAGTCTGTGATTCTTGAGTGCAGTGGAACTATATTTGCCAATTTTTTCTTTCTTTCTTTCTTTCTTTTTTTCCTCATATCAGTTTGCATTTGTTTAGGGGCATACTTTTGGTCAAGTGAAACACACTGCTAAAGAAACCTGTGGTGGCCCATATTATGATTCAACTTCAGAGTACAGACTATGACTCTTTAAAATCACAGTTCAATGAGATGCCCAAAGGTGACAAGAGAGGATGAGGGAGAAACTCCGCAGCCCACTGAAGTGTGAATGGAACTATCTAACAGTGGAGAACCTTCTGTATAATGTGTTAATTCATTCTCAATCATTAGATGAACAGTGTTTAGGCTATGAAAAACATTATATAAAACAGAAATCTTAAGGAACTAGGGAATACAAATGGATCTATAACCAGGAGAATAGTATATAAGACATCAGGAAATTACACGAACAAAGGTTATTTAAAATAAGAAAGTCGGCATATTGCTGAACAGAAACAAAGCTTTTCTCCTAGTAGCTCAAATGAATATAGAGATACTGTATTTGCATAGGAATTTTGACTTGACTTCAAGATAGGTTGTATATTACTTAACAGTTGTAATACAATCACCATAACATAAAAAATGCCCTTTTTTCAAATAGTGCTTTTTTTATTTCAACTTTTGCATGCAGCTTACTGCTCTTGCTCATTTACGCTTCTTTTGACACATTATTGCCGATACCACTTACAACTTACTCAGAGGAAACATATTTAATTTAAACTTGAGGTTTGTGTGAACAAAGAGGGTAAGTGGAGTTTAACACAAAGTGGCATTTTGCCACTTAGAAGGAGTACAGAGGACAGAAGGAAGGTTAGTCACATGAAGAAACAGCAGGGAAAGAGCCTTTGATCTTGTACCCTCTGCCATAAATGGAGAAAAGAAAAAATGTGAATTGAAGAGTGACTTTTCCCCTCATTGCCCTTCATATCATCTCTTCATTGTAAACTTTCATTTTTAACATTTTTCCAAGGAGATTGGGTTATAAAGGTTTTCCAGAACTTTATAGTCACCAGCAGAGACCTAAATCAAAATCTGAATTTTTCCAGCTTCTTCCTCTGCTAGTTTAAAGTCTGTTAGTCGTGCTCTGCCTTTCAATGAGAGCAGTGGCAAAAGAAGCATCATGCAGAACAGGAATGTAATGATGTAGTCTGACTGCCTCTGTTCTACATGCTGCTGTGAGCACCCTTTGCCACTCTAATGTGCGTTCTTCATATTTGGTTAACGTTTTTATATTTTTAATAAAAAGTCCTCCTCATATCCATTCTTCCCCACTAACATTTGCGTTCCAAAGATGTGTTGCATATGGGTGCCCAAAAGATGTGTCATGTTTCTAGAATCATTTCAAATTATTGAAATATTAAGAAATGCTATTGCACTTGAGAGAATATTTCATACAGAAGTAATTTAATACAATTTAATAAAATCTAAAGGAGAAGAAGGTGAAGGACGAGTGTCTCTGACCCCTGCCTTTTCTCAGCTGTTGTGTACAATGGCAAGACTCAGGATATAACTGCCTTTTATTAATCTGAGAGAGGATTTGTGAACGAGAGGAGAGGGGAATGCTTTTGCTCATAAAAGGAAAGGAGTGTTGCCTGAGCTCCAATGAGGGGTACATTCTTGTTATACTACTCTCTTTAATGCTTATGTTGTGGTATTACAGTAAAAAGGCCAGCTATAGCAGAAAATGTAGTATAAATAGAGGAAAAATCTGTCCCAGGTTACAGTCTGTAAACAAGACACAGTAAATAAATGGGTCCTTCTGGGGGGCAACAGATAAAGCTAAAACATAGGAAGATGTGCATAGTTCTTGTCATTTTGTTGAAGTGCATCTAATCATCTGTCCTCTTGATCTCCAGTTGTGTTTTATGGGAGCACGAGGTTTAATAACTTTGCTAGTTGGAAAAGCCTCAGGGTGAGGCCTATTAATGACTTAACCACTAACCTTCAGGTAGTTGCACGATACCACTAAAGGAGAATTGTACTTAAATACTTTGACTGAGTCCTGTGTTAGTATCATACCATATGGGTGGACCAGTAGATCATTTTTGTGCTTCACTTCAGCTGACTGGTTATTTCTTCTCTCTCTCTTTTTTTTTTAATTATATCTAATTTGTAATTGCTCAGAGAGTACTTCTTTCCTACTGTCATGAATAAGAAGGCTACTGTAAAAGGCCCTCTCAAAACTGTAATGATCACCTGTTTTCTTTTATGTACTAATTTTTTGCCTCTCATAAAACATCATTCAGACACAGTACAGTCACAAATCCTTGAAATAAGCTGTAGAAGATTGTTCTCATATGTTATATAATATCATAGCTCTTTGCAAGTAGCCCTTTTCTAGATATTAAAGAGTCAAACCTAGATATATCATGATATTCCTTATGTCTGTACAGATAGCTAAACAATAGCAAAGAAGATATATGATAATGTTTACAAATATTTGAAGATTTAGGAAATAAGGAAGAAAAATAATTATTTCGTCTAATATAAGGGGTTATAATTAGAATTAGAAGAAATGAAAAATTTAAACTAAATATCAGAAAGTGAAAAGTCTTGAATTAGAGGTATAGAAATATAATGCGCTCCTCAGCTAGAATGGATGCAATACTATTTAATGTAGAAATGGAAATGACTCTGTATAGTAAGAAAGCCACAACCATCCTTTTAGATGGACATTCAGTGAACATGACAAGCCTTTTTTATGCAAAAGCCTCACTGCAATATGTAATGAGAAGAAATTGCAATGGCCAAACCAACCAGCCAGAGATCTTAGTTATTCCACCTCAGGTCTCACCGAATAACCTGTGTGCCTGCAAGTTTCATGGTACTTCTGCAAGGTATCAGCATCATTCTGAAGGGTACCATTATCAGGCCCACAATAAAGACATTGTGCATGGAAATTCCAGCTCAAACTTTATTTTTCACATCTCTATGTTAATCTTGGCTACTACTTTTCATATATGTGTGCTCTTTGGATAGCTTTCCTGGTTATATCTAGAGTGGATGAAGGATCATATCCTGACTCATGCTTAGCTGGAATAGCTCCTTTGCAGCTCTGGTAGCTATACCATTTTACAGCAGCTGAAAAGTCTAAGCAAGTTTTACAGCTAGCTTAAGTACCCAGTTTGGATGAAACTTGCCCCATGCTTCCTCAGCCATATAAAAGACTCATTCAGTAAAAATATACTTTTCATGAACAGAAAGCTTGAGGGCAAGTAATCTGATTTTGAAGACATTTTAAACATTTTAAAAATAGATTTTCTTTTAAAGAAAGAGAGGAAAACAATGGAGTTGCAGTATAATTATATATGGGTTTTGTTTATATTATGCATTTATTAGTAACTGGGCTTGATTATGTGACATTTTTATGTAGTTTCTAGAAGAAGTGTTGTCTGTAGTTTTTGGCACTTGTGTTGAAGTAAACAACACTGGAGTATGTTTTCTATAAAAATAAATTGAACTAGGAAATATCAAGAACATGTCATCAATTTTGTTTCCAGCCAGAAACCAACCTATTACAAAGCCCAGAAATCTTCTCTAGCTTGGCAAAGATGTAAGTGTTTTCACTGATTCTCGTATAGCTGAGAGACAGCATTTGAATACTGAGCATATATGCACTCTAATTCAGTCAGCTCTCTTGCTTTCTTGCAACGTAATTGATAGAGGGCTGTGAAGGGGAAAATTTTTGTATGAAGATTGTTATAACTTAATGAACCTTGTGAGTTTGATGTGGTGAAGCTGAAAAAGGGTGTATTTGAATGTGAAGGGATGGGAAATAAAGTATGAGGTTTTGAAATTTTTTAAGCTGTCTCAGCAAAAACAACGATATGCCATCAAATAAGTGTTTCTGCATGCAAATGATGAAGGGGGTTATCTCAAGCCTAAGTAGAAAAAAATCTTCATTTTCTCCAGTCTTTTCTTTTCATGGATGACTTTGTGAGAGAAAGTCTCTGTTGTGGCCCTCTTTCACTCTGAACTTTCAATTCCTATCATTGCCTCATTGAAAAATATTTTGCTTTATAGAAAAGGCTTCTGTGATTCACTTCTTGTCGATATTACTGTTTGACAAGCTCTGATCTTTCATAGGAAATTGAAGGGGCCTGGTTCAGTGTTTAATAGCTTCCTCTTTGGCAAATAATAATAGACATTAAAATGTATATTTTATGTGAGATTCGAAATACAAGAACTGCAATCTGAATCTGCTACAGTATCAAAAGGACAATTCATTCCAAGAAGATAGGTTGGAGATCAAAGCCTGCTCTTATTGGGACTTCTGCCCACATGAACAGTGTCAAAATTCTGCTAGTCTTTGCTTGCTATGCTTCCAGTAAAAGCTACCAAGGAGACCAGTAATGTTTTTAGCTAATTTGGACTCCTAGACACAGAAAAAGTGATAAGTATGATCAAGTAGGATGCTTGTGTGTGCCTGTCCCCTTTCGATACTGCCCGTGCTCGTTTGTTGGATAGGATGTTCTGTTCTACACCCAGTGGAGTGTGGAATATTCAGCTGGCAATATTTTCCTGACCCCTGGAGCTCAGGGAACACGGGACAAGTAATCTGCAAATCCTGTTCCCACCAACTTTCATTTAAGTCAATAATACTTAGTAGCTTGTGGGCCCCTGACTTTTGTATAATGCATTGTCAGTAGCAGCTTGAACAGGACTGTAGCACATTTTCACATCTAATTTCTCTCTCTTCCACTCCCTTCTTCTGGAGAATCTGCAACACACAGAAAAAATATACTGTTTCTTTGAGAGGTAGGGGTTGCAGATCCTGCTGAGTTTACAGCTAACAGGAGTTGGGAGCTATTGCCTTAGAGTGTGATGGTGCTGATTAGAAATATCTTGCCTCTGAGAAAAGGAAGGACTCCCACATTCCAGTGTGTTTCAAACTCAGCAGGAACCTGGAACCAGGAGCTATGGTTTCTTTCCTATTTACCTCTGTCTTTGTCCTCATTTGATAGCACTTTCATTCCACATGGAGAACATACTTTTTAAGATTTCTAAGCTATTATCATAAAGATTGTAGAAAATCCTGGGAAAGGTTTGTGAAAAACTTGCACTTCTCAGAGATAAATAATTTATGAAAAGTTTCAGCTATTAAAAACAAAGAATCAGAGTAAAAGTTAAACTACAATCAGAAAAACAGGAGGAAACAGCATTAGGATAAAGCTAGTCACTTTAATTTGTCACAAATAAGAATTGCTTCTGAAAGGGGCAGCTATGCTTTCCCCACCCCGTCTTGCCTGTTGCCTTCTTGTGTTAACACCGATGTTCTTGCGGCTGTGCAGTGAGCTGTAGAAGAGAACTGTTCTGTCTTATTGGTGTAACATTCAAAATGCAAATAGTGTACCAAAATATAGTAGAATGTGTGTAAAAGTTGTCACTGTTCAGCAATGGGTAGGCCTCGGTTGCAGCCTTTCAGTCAGTTAGGAAGGCAGCACTTCCATGTACACAGTGGAAACTGCTTATAGTTCCGAGAAGAGGAGCAAACATGCTGAAAGGCTTGGGTAATTGAGCCTGGAAAGAAAGGTTAACAGAGCTGTTCTTGTTTGGTCTGCAGGGAAAGAAACATTAAGGAAAGATGTAATAACCATCTACGCAAATGTAAAGGGACATTATAAAGGCAAAGGGATCAATTATTTTCAACAGCCAGCAAGCACAGAATGAGCAGTAATGGTTCTTAAGCAGCAGGAATAAAAACTAGTAATAGCATTTTATAACCTTTGATGTGTTCAAAGTGCAGGACAAACACTAATTTTCACGATATTGCTCTGTACCAAATGAATATTATCAGCCCCTTTTAAAGATGAAGATGCTGAGGTAAAAATGTTTGCTGACCTTCCCTAGTTCAATCAGTGACAAGCCTAGAATTATATCTCTAAAGGTTTGTATTTGTTTTCATGATTGATGTATCACTAGGGGCTCAAGATTGGATCCAAAAAGGGACTGACCATTGCTGGATGTTGGGCTGGGCTCCTAGGCTCCATGTGTACTGAGGGGAAAGAAAAAACACTTCAGTGGATTCCATAGAGAAAGAAAGAAAACAAAAAAGCACACTCTTTGGAAGGAAAGGCTGCCTAGAGTTACAGACCATATAAACAATATTGGAAAAGGAGGACTTTCTTGAATTTCATCCCTCTTAGGGTTAGTTTTATTAGGGCTGCTCAGAGGTATATTTTAGGTCCACAGACCACAGGCTTCCCTTAAAGGTGAATTCTTTGAAATCTGAGCCTTAAGGACTGAAGTTCTTACATTTTTCTTTGTCTTCAAAGAATGCACAACTCTTCAGAAAAATACTTTTTTTGGTGAAGTTCTGTATTTTTAAGAACACTAAAATATTTAATGCAGGAATAGGAAATGTGTATTATAGATCCCTTATTTAAAGTTATTTTCATATTTGAGTTGACAGTCCATCTCCAGTGAAGTCAACATTTTGCTATTATCTCTGAATGGGCTAGGATTTCATCTCTGTGTTTTATATTGCTGTGGTAATCAGTCTAAACAACCTCGCCAAAGCCAGTTTGTAGGGGGTTTGTTTAGGGTCCACAGAACAGTTTTATAAGCTTGACAGCCACGCAAGAAGGTAAGTTACTACTCTGAAGAGCTTATGGTTTAATTAGATAATTGGCATAAGGAAAGGAAAGGAAAAAGAAAAGTATACGACAGAATTCTTTTCCTTTTTTTTCCTATTATTGTAATATTTGACTCTCACTTATTTGCTTTCACAAAGCTACCTTAGTATATAATAATGCATTTTTTTTAACTGATAACAAAATAACAATATATTCTGACTTCATCTCATTGCACAGTTTCAGGACTCTTAACACAGTGCTTTCCATTAAAGCAACTTTATCTTCAGCTGATTATCTTTTTCTCTGTTATTTCCTCAGCCTATGCTCCTTACCTCAGCATGCCTCAATTTAAAGTTGCTCTCATTATATCAATCAGTATGCCATGTCAGGAACTGTTCTGTCAGGCAATCTGACTAGGATTTCTTACAGGTTAGACCAAAAAGAAGTTCCATTTTTAACCCACTGAACACAGAAATTAAGATATTTCTCACCTTTGCATTCATCTGGATGGAGTATAAGTGCATTAAGTGAGAAACTAGGATGATGTGAAAAAAGACTAGCCTAAATTCCCCTGCTGTTTTAATTTCTGTGCATTCTCTTAATACTTTTTGGCATAGTATCCACCCTTGTGCCAAGAAACTTCTTGAATCCTTGCGACATATAACTCCTGGGACATTTAAGCAACAGCCTAAAGAGAAAAAGTGCAGAGTCCCCATTTGATTTGTAGTGTTTTTTGTTGGTATAGATGACTACATTTGCTGAGGTTATCAGTTCTAATTCCATGTGAATAAGAAAGTGAAGAGGATATAGCTTTTTTAGTTCTTAATAAACACTTGGAAGTTATGCGTACTGGGAGAAAAAAGAGTGTTTTTATTACATAAACACCTCTCTTATTTGAAAAATGATTGGGTGTTTGAAACTATTTCACTGAGTCTACTCAAAGGTTTAATGTAGCCACATTCATGTATTTGATATTCCCATATCATGATATAATTTATTTTGTTAAATATTCAGCACTGAAGCATGAATCCAGCATGAATGCTGGAAAACATGTTGTGGAAAGACATTTTTTATGACCAGTAAAAATATGGTAAGTGGCTGAGATGCTGGCCAGTGAAACACTTACAAAGACATGCTAAGAAAATGTTCAGTTGTATGGCTTTAATTCCACAATGTGGGAAATCATAGCTAAAGACCATCTGCTCTAGCAGATAACAATGTATTGAAGCTGTCAAATCTCATGAGCAAAACAGGATTGCTACCCTCTAGCACAGTAGAGGAAAGCAGATGTAGTGAATGTATCTGTGGCATTTACAACCACCTACCTGCTGCAAAAAAAATTGGAATTAATTTCTTTCGAAGCCACAAAAGGTAACTCCTCCTACATCAAATCACCAGGAGACTCCATGGTCAGGATGTCATCAAGCTGGCATACTCTTTTCATTCAAGCCTGTTATAAACAAGCTAAGTGGACACCATGCTTATTAATGCTTGCTAGAAAAACTCTTCCTGAACCTTCCTCTTCCCAATTGCACCTGCATTTACACTTGTTTATATAGTGTTCATTAATCAATTCAAGTTATTTATGAACTGTAATTCTAAGCTACATTAATACTATCAACAAATCCATATTTACAGACAGGATGACTTCTACTCATGCTAGCAAAGCAAATATCTGTCTCCCTTGTACTGTGATAAACATCTTGGCCTAGGTTTGGCCACAGCAGTACTACCAGTAATTCTTCCTCATTTAAAATACTCATAGAGAGTGATTTGTGAAGCTTATCTTTTCCATTTTTCCAACGGGTAGTATTGCTGGACTTTAGCAGTCATGCTTCTGGGATGCAGTGGATTCAGTTTCCAAATTCTTTAAATCAAAGAAGTTGTTAGCCTTCTGTCATAGTGGAAAATAACTGTATGTCAAAAAAATTAAGACTGGAAAACTTTAAATATTCACTCTAATGAATGTGAAAATTCCACATAGCCAAACATGCATCAATGGTGAAGTTTAATAATATTTTAAGAATCAATACTTTTTGAGAAGGAGAAAGATCAACTGAAGCACCAACTTTGTGAGAAAAACACCAGTATTTTCATTTCTTTTGGAAATTTCCCTTGATGTTTTCCTTACTCCACTGGCTTTATTTTGGAATTAAGTTCTATGGTCCTAAATGTTTAGTTACTTGGCAACTAATGAAATAAATTTAATACTGAAAAGCTGCAACAGACCTGATGCTACCAACAGACAATTTTAGATTTTGTCAGAGTTTTGAATACTCTTTTCCCATTCCCCTTAGAAATGCTAACTATCAAAAGAGAAAGTTAGGAAACAAGATATTGAAGGTCTTTACTAGCTTCTCTAGTTTTTTGTTTAGATTCGTAAGCTGGACTGTGGACAGTAATGGTCTTCATTAATATTTTTTTAGAAGACTGCCCTCACCAAAAGAAGCATATATAATCCATTTAGTTCCATCTGCCCTTTCTCTGTTTTCTGTCAGTTATGCTCAGTTGTAGTCAGCCATTTGCGATGGCTTGGACCATCTTAGTGCTTTAAGAATTCATTTTTGAATAGCATCAGTCTTGTGGAGAATGCCAGTCTATTTATGAACTGCTGTGAAGCTGTGAACTGTGAAATTGTGATGTCTAGAATTCTGCTATCTGAAATTCTGAAGTTCTCTTAGACCCGGGGAAATCATAACGCTGAGATAAAGCACCAAGTCCCTCTCCTGGGAAAGTCTGACCAGCATGTGTATACTGGAATTCCATTTTCCAGAAAAGCTTTGGTAAACTAAAATTTCTGTTACATAGTAAGCCAATTGTTCACATAAAACAGAACTATAGTGCTCTTACATGCACTATATTATTTTACAGAAATGAGTCTCCTCTTCTGCCTTTCTTTTGTATACTTCAGCTACTGTGTGAAGTTACTGGTTTTAGATTAACATTAATGAAATAAATGTAAGGAAATGTATGACTAACACTGGGGAAAAAAGAATTAGAGACTCATTGAAAAGAGTTGGCTGATGGCTTTTTTTTTATAGAGAAAAACAGTGATGAAGGGAGAGAAGGTTCCTGACAACTGGAAAAAGCTTTATGCACATCTTTAAGACCTAGAAACTACAGGCAGGTCAGTCTAACCTCAATCCTGGAAAGAACATGCAAAAATTTCCGCCTGAAACCCGCTTCCAAAGATGTAAAGTAAAAGAAGGTAATCAGGAACAGCCAACATGGTTTACTAAGGCAGATCATGCTAACAAACTTGATTGCCTTGTATGGTGAATTGAATGGCAATGCATATAAGGGGAGAGCAGTAAATGTAATACACTTTGACTTCAGTAAAATTTTTAACATTGTCTCTTGCAGCATTCTCATCTGAAAATAGGGGAATAATACAAATGGACTGTTAGATAGATAGATAACTGGATGGACCACTAGGCTTTAAGGATCGTAGTCTGTGACTTGGCATCTAGTTGGTGACTGGTAACAAGCAGAATACCCTTGGGTTTGATACTATGTCAATATTATGCAAGATCTTTACCAATGGGTCAAAATGCATCATCAGCAAATTTGTGGATAATATTTAATTAGGAGTAGCTCTCTCACCAAACTCTGGGGCTTCAGTATGAGTCTTGACAAGAATCTTGACAAACTTGAAGCTGGACCTACGGAGTCCTGTAGGGAGACACCGAGAGAACTTAGCTTGTTTAATACATTGAAGGGAGGGCAAAGCGGCAATCTAAATGGAAGCCCACAACTACTTGAAGGGGAATTACAGAAATGATGGAGGTAAACTCTTCTCAGTAGTGGCAGATGGTATAACAAAAGGCAACAGCTTCAAATTGTGGCTTGAGAGGTTCATACTGGACATCAGAAAAGCCTTTTTCACTAAAAGGGTAGTATGACACTGGAACAGGTTATCCAGAAAACTTGTTGCATCTCCATTTTTGGTGATTTTCAAGCCTTGACTAAACAAAGCCATTGTTGACCTGAGTGTGTGATAAGGACTTATCAAAATGATAGCCTGGGTGGGATGCTGGATTGGATGACCTCCAGAGGTCCCTTCCATGATGATTCTGTGATTTTGTGATTAATATGATACTAAAAAGTAGTCCAGAACATTGGCTCATTTTTTCTGGCAATTACGATTCTAAGGCTGGGTAATCACTTTCAAGAACATTAAAAACTTCAGCACAGGGTGTCTATAAAGTTCTGCTGACTGCACTTCTTAATACCCTGTAGGGGCAAGACCTGTTTAAAGAGAAGTAGGAGAAAAGGAAAAATATGAGGATTGGGACCTTTATGAGGTGGGTTATAGGTCCAGTTCCCTATAACTTTCAAGAGAAAAGGGGTGTGAACTCCATTGTCTTTTATGCCTTCTCTCTGCTTTTTCATCGAGGGCTTCTTAATCTCTTACTCAAAACCAGTTTGCAGGTTCGTTGCAAGGGCCCTATGCTCCTATCTCTGACCCTTAAACAGAAGGCTGAAATCTGAAGTCAAATGTATGAAATAGATATGTAGTTGATTTAGCTAGATTTCTGTAATGGAAGACGCTTTTTAGTGTAGGATTCAGATGAAGAAAAAGGAATGGCTTTGCAGACCAGCTCAGAAAGAAAGTTTCTGAAAGAAATGAACAGCAGCTGAAAGAACCAAAAATCTGGTATCATTGTAAGTGCAAAATATTAGTAGAAGAGGAGAATGATATGATACAACATAGAAAACATGAGCAGAAAGGAAAGAAAATGCATGAGGAAAGAAAGGTATATCCTAAGGAACTCAGCGTGGTACAGTAGAATGTGTATTTGGGGAAGTTCAGAGAAAAGGTAAGGAACTGATATCCAAATAATGAATAAAATGATCCTAGTGACTGTGTGGACTAGAGTTGATTTAGAGTGTCACAAGCCATGTAAGATTGAAAATAGCCTACACCTATGGGACAAATTAAGGGGGCAAACTGAAGGCAGCTCCAGCCTTTGAGATATGACAAGGATTAAGGTGTTTATCAACTATATCACGGCTGATAAGCAAAGAAAGCAGAAGTTTCTGGATGGAAAGAAGTAGTTAGTTCACTTTTAGTGTAAGAAAACTCAACCTTTGATAAGCTACAGCTCTCTGAAAAAAGGAAAACAAAATCATTGACTATTTTGCATGAAAATTAACATTTTTATAATTTATCTTTTGAAGTTTCCATTTGAAGATCCAAGACAAAAAAAAATATTTTCAGGATTCAGAGTTCTGCAAAAAAAAAAGCCAGAAAAGAGTTTTGTGAGTCTAGGTAGAGGAATACAACAAATTTATTAAATATGACCAATCCCTAAATATTTTGTCCTGCCAACAAGTGTGTGATACCATAATCGCTCAGTAGATTTTCTTCTTTACATTAACTTCAAAGATACCTAAAGAAATTGAGGTTAAGGATAGCTTCTTCACATTATATATTCTGTCTTCACATTATATATTCTGACTGCATAAATATACAGAATCTTTTAATCTGATTTAGTAGACAGCTAAAAGGGTGCTACTTAATGTCATTGTGCAATTCTAACAGGAGTTTAACAGAATAGAATACAACTGCTTTGGAGTTTAGAGTTGCTTTTCTTTCCTTGTTAATATCTCAATTAATATTTGTGGGTCTTAGCACATGCATTTTTTAATAAGTAAACTAGGGTCAAAAAATAAGAACAGAATGGTTAATTTTTTTATTTTTTGCACTTTTCATTCATTTATTTTTGCATGGCAAATCTAGGACAGACAACCTAGGCCATCCCAGCTCTATACATCAGAGAGGGCAAACTCCACTCTACTGTTTTTGTTCAACAGAAAACCTTTGTGCGTTTAATTTCCCTGTTTGCAAAACAGAGATAGCAGTTCTTATCCCCATCTCATGTTTGTGAATAATTTGCAATGTTGGGATGGGAAAGTTGCACACTTTTAAGATGGAACTTGTTAAGCTCATAAAAGGTATTACCCTATAATATCATTTATGATAGCAGCGAATGAGGCTTGATGACCTGTGGGGTCCCTCGTGGTCTTATGTTGCTAACACCTTCAGGAAACCTATGTGGTTTTGATATAAACTGCAAAACCTACAGTTTTCTATGAACTTTGAATATAAAGACAGCAAAGGAGAGGCAACACATTTAACAGTGCTGTTTCTGTTGTGAACTGCCTTGATTACTGGTCTTCCTTCATTTACCTTCCAATTAAGGCTGTTGTTATAGCAGCCTGCTTGTATGGAGGTAGATGATACATAGTGATATACATGTATTAGGAAGGACCTTAGAGGGTCATTAAGATTTTACAGCTGGCATAGTGAGTACAAAGTGGTCAGGAGACAGCAAAGAACTTGGTTACACTACAACAATCAAGGAAGTAAATTTTACTTTGTGATGTTCTGGAGTAAATGTATTTTGAATATTGCATTTGATATTAGACATAACATTCCAAAAAAATATATTATCAAACTGAGTGGAATTCAGAGAACAGCAACAAAATGATCAAGGAGATGGAGGGATTGATTTCTGAGGAAAGATAAAAGAGGAAAGTAGGTATAACTTGACTCAGCAATGATAAAAGGCAGGGAAAGTTAACAGGCTACAAATATCTAAGGCATGTAAATATTAAGATGGAGAGAAATAATTTAGTGTAGGACAAGATGATGTAGCTACAATATTGGCATGAAATTAAGGAAAAGAAGATGTAAACTGAATACTAAAGCAAACCTTGCAGATTAGATTTGTTGACCATTAGATTGGATTGGAATTAGAATGCAATTAACAGTTGTGACACTGATCAAGTCCGTCTTCGACCAGTCATACTAAAACTATCATGGAGTTACAGGAAGACACAGAGTCAGAAATTAAAATTCTTCTGTTCTTATAATCAGAAAAGATCCTTTTTCATCAGTTTGTTCCTTTGTTTTCCATAGCAGAATTGGAAGTGATGAGAAATATCATCCTGGGAAAACTTCCTCAGAACCTTTTCCTTTTGAAATTCCTTAATTTACCAACTTTAAACATTAATTTCTTAAAATTTCCTTAGTGCTTCCTAATTTCTGTTGGTTAATACATCAGAATATCTACCAGATGGTGAAATGATTTTTATTTACATCAAATTTACACAAGCACTTATGACATTACTTAAGTGCTGCCATTGTTAGAATTAAACTTTTCATTTGGTTACTAACTTAAGTTGGGTCAAAATTCTCATCACAGAAGGAGTCAGAAGAATGGACTTTCTTTCATGCAGTATCTTTGCAATTATAACATTACCAAGAATGTGGAAGATTTGGCATTAATTCTTATTTCTGCCTGAAATGAGAAGCTCTCAGAGGAGTGTTTGAGTTGCCAGTTTGTTCTGCATTGGATGAGGTTGATGAAGATCTAAGGTGTTCTTGTTAATGTTTTTGGGCACTGGAGAAAAAGCAAGGGTAGACAGGGTTGAAAAAAAGCTGTTGCTCAACGGACTAGAAACTTCAGAATTAGCATATTTGCCAGTGAAAGCTTTTTTTTTTTTTAAAAAAAACGCATTAAAATAATGGAAGCATGGATCCTTATCCTTGCTTCAGTGAGGCTTCCAACAACAAGGTTGAAGAATTGTACTTGCATCAGTTTTCTGTGTCAAGAAATCTATACTTTTAACATGAAAAACTGTAAATAGGTGAGTGAACTTTGTTTTTCCAGGTGGGACTCTTAAACCCTCCACTCCCCCCTGCAAAATTTTTTAGCTTCGTAGTTTACATTCCTCTCTTGGAGGTATTGGCACCGATCTTCCTAGGCAGGAGTGGAAATTGAACTCTACAACTTCTAGGCAGCTGAGATGCACCAGACTTTCTACTGTGGAATGAGATATGGAAAACAGGGGCAGGGGAAAGTGATGGGGAAGGACAGGAGCACCTCCCAGATGGCCATCTTCTCTTCCATTGTTCCAAGCATTTTCTGTAGCATAATAGAAGTGCTTTCTTACTGAGTGCTCTGGCCTTTGTGGAATTAACTCTCAGATATTTTAATCCTCCCAGATAATGACACTACTTACCTAATTCAAAGCATTGACTTCTGTTTTATGATAAAGCCATTAAAATTTAGATTTCACACATATAGTAATACCTGAATCCTTATGCGAAGTTAGCCCCAAAGCCTTACTTATGAAACATTAAATAATGACTTCAGAGCTTTCACTTGTTCTGATATCAGCCAATGTTTGCTTCCAACTGCAAGATGAAGACCTAATTTTCATGGCTGATTTCACTGTATATAAAATAGCCACAATATACGTGCCTGCTACAGGGTGTCTTGAGGAAAGATACAGAAGACAATCATAAAGGGTAATGAGAAGAGCTTTAAAACATGCGGAGATAGAATAGAAGCTAGATGAATTGATTATTTATGTCTAAAAGTACAGTTTAAGAGTGTCAGGGACCTGAGGGCACTGACAGGCCTTATTTACCCTGCCCAGATGCCCCTGTGGCCTGCCCCTGCCCTGCCCCTGCCCAGTACCCCATTTCAGCCCAGCCAGCGCCGTCAGTCTCGGGGCTGTCAGTCTCTGCCCCGTGACGGCGCAGTGGTGCTGGGCCCCAGCCCTGCCATGGCCCTGCACCTGCCTGGCCTCAGCCCTGCTGAGCCTGACCTCAACTTGCAGGCAACCCCCTGGCTCGGCCTCAGCCCAGCCTCATCCCCATGGAGGTGGAGGTGGAGCCCCCAGATGCCTGGGGCTGGGGCTGCCCCCACCTGCCCCCAGCTGTCCCGCTCCCTTGCCAGGGGCTCCTGCCCTGCCAAATGAATTCTCTTGCTCAGCTCCTGGCTCCCTGTCCCTTAGGGAGCAGCTAACCCTACCTGCTCCCTGACAGGGAGTATATTCAAATAATAACGTATATCTGTGTGAGAAAAGGTTCTTGTAAATTGTAAGTCATTTGCCTCAGGGAAAAGGGAAATTCCCTAAGTCGTTGTTTGTTTAACTCAGTCTCACAGACAGCTTTATAATTTTATTTAGACCAGTGACACATTGCGTGGCATTTTTTTCATGCAAGCTCAAGCTTTATGTGCTTTCTCAAAGCAGCATGGTATTTGCTGTTAAATTTTTCTGTAATCTTGTAAGTACGATTTGGAAATGGCACAATTTAAACAAAAATAAAGATGTTTTCATTCAGGTACATAAGACTATCATGAGATAATAGCACAATCGCTTAGCAGCGAGATGATGTTAGCGTTGCTTTTGTAGTTTGCAATGTCATTGTACAGACTGCCCATGAAAAATGGTTGCCGTTGCATTGATAATTCAAAGAAGTTTTGAAATTTGCTATCAAATGTACAGAAACCTATCAGTGTTCTAACCCTTGAATTTAAAATAGATAGCATTATTAAAAACAAGTAAATTATAGTTTAGCACTTTATTAGTTCCACTTTTCTCCAGCTCTTTGAGAACTCTTCAACTTATTGCATCAAATCAGTGTCCTTTGAAAGTGCCCTGATTATGTTGCCCTTGCAGTTCCAGACGTCATATTTTTAAAAGGTCAAAATGTTTATCTTTATGACAGAAAAAGTCATAGGTACTTATTGGTCTTGAAATTGTTTCCTGTTCTGTTCCTTGATATAATTTCAGTGCTTCAGCTTTCTTATTCTCTTTTTCTCTTAAGCCTTAGGTATGTACTTTTGACGTATATAATTCAAGACAAATAAAAATCAAACAAAATAGAAATGATCCCTTTGATCCTCTGAATATATAGATAGAATAATCTCTTTTCCATACCTGTATTATTTTTTCTAAATGACAATACTGCTTTTGAGTTACTGGAGGAAGTATTTACCCTTTTGATGCATACCTCACTGCTCTTGGAATTTTCTTTTCAGTCTTCTGTTATTCTCCAGACAAGTCAGAGTCTGGCCTTTATGTGACAGTCACCTTAGCAATGACCATAAAGTAATCTCTGGTTTTCCTTTTATAATTGCTTTAAGTTGTTCCTCATTTCATTCCCAAACCCTTCTTTCGATGGCTCAGGCTAAAGGAACAATTGCTGGCCATATGAAAGTTTCAGGTAAATTTTGTGGTTAAAGTAGAGAGAAAATCAAATTCACGAGAAACTTGTCCCGTTGAAAGCTGTATATATTGACATAACAGAACCAAATTCCTTTAGCACAAAGGACGTATCTATTTTATTAATGAGACAGAAAACAAGAAAGCCTGGTAATGTGTTATCTTTGATAGCTTTTGATATTTGTGGGGTTTATCTGTTTTCAAAAATCGTTAGTGAAGTTACTGTAATCCTAAAGAATTTGATAAAACATTTGTAAGGTTATTCTGTGTTATAACCTTACAGTTTTAGAACTGGTGTAAATATAAATAAATTGATATACAGTAGTGGAATGGGACTCTTGAAATTTATAGTGAAAATATGCATAGAGATGGAAATTAAAAGGATAAAGTTATAAAGGTAATATTGAAGAAACTGTTTTTGGACTTTGTCACAAATAATACCTTTTTTATTTGACAATCACTTTCTCCTGTCATGCTAAAATAGTGTATATTTTAGTGTAAAAGGAGTAACAACTTGCTAGGAAAAATTTGATTTTAAAAGATTTTTATTTTCATAATAAATAATACTAAATCTCTCTCTTGGTTTCTTATTAATTTCTATAATAATAGTTTTATTCTGTATGACCAGAGATGGAGTGGTCTATTTTATAAAAAGAAAAATGACCTCTCTTAATTCTTTTTCTGTATATAAAGTCTCTCTGTCTCAGGTATGAATTTACTAGCTGTGCTGGCTTGGTAGTATTAGCCACATTTCTGAAACCAGTATTTACTCCAGAGTTCTAAATATTGAGTGACAGAGGTGACAATTAGTCCTGGAAATATTTGACAGAGGAATGGACAGCCCCTGTGCTGGGAAATCAAGGGCAGATTTTCTTCTGATTTTTATTCTTTTATTCTTTATTCTTTCCAGCATACAGAGGTTTTTATGACTTTCTCTGTCCTATGATGAGTCAAAAGAATGGATAATTCAGAAGGGAATGAACTCTTCACTGAGTATAAACAAAAAAAAATCAGTCAGTTTGGCATAAAAGAGGTCAATCTCTCTTAAAAAGTGCAGTTGTGTGGTATTTCTAAGTGACATTGCAATGCATTCTGTACATCTTTCACAAGAGGTGGACTCCTGTTATGGCTAGCTAACAGTTTGCTGTTCAAGCAAAGACCTAAAATGATTTTTGCTACTTTCCTGTAAGCTTCAGCTGTCATGATCTCCATCAGCAATCCTTATTTCTGTGACAGTCTCAGTAGACAGCTGCAACATCTTTTTTGAACAGGTCACAAATGTATGTATTATTTCTAATTCCTTTCCCCATTATTTGTCTGTGCTTTGAATAGAAGCCAGTCCAATAATTTTAGCAAGGAGAATTATAGCACAAGTGAGAGGTACACTGTCTTGTGGATACTCACAACACTTGGGCCTAAGCTAAATCCCTTGTTGCTTAGTTTTTCCTAGACTTGAAGAGTTCTTATCAAAATGTGGCTAGGAAATAAACTATGCATTTGGGGCTTAACAAATGGTCCAATAAAAGTTATGTTTGAATCTACCCAGTGCTGTGTTGATACTTGAGCTAATTCTAAGAAATCTGATAGGTGTACAAGGTATAGCTGAATGTTATACAGAAATATTAGTTCCGTCTCTGCTGTGTTAGAAAATGGTACAGTTAGGCTAATTTTAGTTCTGAGACCATCTTGCCTTGAAACCTGTTTGGCTGCATGCCTGCATTGTGGTAGTGTGAAGACACTTAAAGGCTGTGATTGTCAGAGCCTTGAGGGCAACCATAAGCCTTAATGTCCCTGACCAGCAGCCTTACCTGGGGCCTCCACCTACACATCTGCCCAGGGACTCTACAGCCTCATTTAAGCTGGGGCCTAGTCACCAAGTCCTTGTCTGAGCCATCTTTGTCACTGCGTCCTTGATGAACTTTGGACCTATGTTGTAGGTGGCTTGTCTCCTGGAAGAACCTCTCATATGCATGGTATAGCTTGTCTCCAGCCCTGTCTTTGGCTCTGTCTCCCGCTGCTCCCAGCCGGACTTCCTGGATGGTCCCTGAGCCTTGTTTTTGACTGTCTTGTTCAGGAATATTGCTAGATCCTGTTATCAGCATCCTGCTCTGCCCATCCCAGTGGGTGGGGGCACTGCTCTGTCTGTGCTGTGGTCCCTCTTGGCTCCTGGGTTGCTCTTCATTATGGAGCAGCCCTGCTCTTGATGCTCCTTGTTACAATGGTAGTGGGAAAAGGTAAACAGAGAACAAAGGGGATACAAAGTTTAAAAAAAAAAAAGTGTCAGCCAGTAGAATCCAAGAACCTTGGGATGCAGAGGACTGGTGCACCTCCTTGCCTAAGATGTAAGAAATCTGTTCACCGAGTAAGGGTCAAACTGGCTTGTAGTACCCTCTGCTTGTCTTTATGAAATCATTCCACTGTATACAGAAGAAGTCAGGATTCACAAGACCACATCAAGTCAAGTCGTTAAGCCATTCAAATTGGATGTCTGCTGTCATCATGGTTTCTGTGTTTTCCCAATGACTCATGGTTATTCACAATTTGTACTCTCTCAGAACTTCCTAGTGCAGATGTAATTATTTATGTAAATTTAAACATCCTTTAGGGAATTAGGATGCATGAGTGGAATAATTCAAAATGTGTCTGAGTAGCTTGACCATTAAAATACAGAGTTATTTGCCTTCTTTTCTTTTTGACACAATGGCTATTTATTTTTACAAAAGGAGAATAGCTTCCACAGAAGAGGGCTTTAGAAAAACCTTTCACCAAGCACTTCATAAAGCTGGTGGTTAAGCTACTCCTAAATTCCCCATAAGTACCTTAACCATTAGCCTTTGGGGATGCAAAATAAGATTTAAAGTTGGCCTTCTAACCTAACTGCATTCTCCTTGACTACTGGCTGCACTATTGCAGGTGGGAATCTCTTCTTGTTTTTACTTAAAAGTCCATCCTATAGCAGAAAAAAAAGTTAATATTACAAAATAGCAGTAGCCAAAAGTATTTTTACTCCTATCAAAAATAAAATGTTCTTGACAAATGAGCAGGATTTTTTAATTTTTTTTAAAGGCGTTGGCAGAAAATGTCTGACTAGCCCTAATCATTTAAACTACATATTTAAAAGTGAAATCACTAGGGTTTGTCATAGGCTTAGAACACTTCCACATTTAGCAAATGTAGAAAAGAAAGATAAGTGTCGATCTCTGTGTCCACAGACATTGGCAAGATCACACCTATATATCTGGAATCAGTAACTGTATTAGAATCTTGCCAAGGTTTCTCAGTATCAATTGCTGTTTTAATCTGGCACACTGTATGAATTATTTTCCAGGCCTGAACATCTTCTAAATAATGTTCTTTTAAGGTCCTAAAGTTAATCCCTGGAATATATTTTTACAACCAATAAATACACTTTTCTGCGCATCACTTATAGTATTGCCAGAAGTGCTTGATATTGCTACAACACTAAAAGATACTCTATGAATATAAAGTAATATTCTCTTAACACATTCTGAAACTGTTTGAAACAAACACACTGTGTATTTTTGAAATGCATTGTGTGTGTTGGTTTTGATATACCTGCTTATGACTTACATTCCTGGTAAACAAGTCTTGTTTTACCACAGGCTAAAAATGCATCTCAACAAAATTTGAATGAATGTGGTGCTCTGAGACATACTTCACTCCAATTTTATTTTTATATTATGCTATTATACTGCATTAGAACTTGATTTTACTGCTTCAAAGAGACACATCTTTCTCTAGAAGCTGTATCAGTTTTTTTCACACAAACTTCTGGTGTGAAAGTCTTTATCACTGAACTTCAAGTTATTTGGTTATATGTCATTGTGCAGGTATGCACACTGTTGCACAGAAAAAATCTGGGACTGCCATGAAATAATATAATCAATAGTTACAAAACTTTTTCTATTAGCCCTTAAATAATTGTGCAAGTTAGGGGAAAAAAAATGCTACCAGAACAGCTGCTCAGTTGGTGAATGGTGAGATATTAAAGTAGAATTAATGCTGATTCCTAGACTATCATAGTAGTATAAGGGATAGGAAGACAAGCACTTAGCCTAATGCCTCTGCAGGCTTAATTTGACCCTCCTGTCCAAATGCCTTAAGATAAAATTTTTAGTTGATTGTTTCCTTGCTTTTTTCTTGATAATACTGTAACTTCTCCAGCATGTAGCATTTTAAAAGTCTTTATAATTTAAAGACTATGATTTTTTCTCCTTAAAGAAAGAATTATGATTCGTTTGTTAATAACTGTCTTAGCTATTTCTCAGTATTAACGGCTTTTACAAAACAAAATCACCTCCAAAATTGTTCTGCAGATTTGCCTCAGTGACCTGTTGCTGCCTCCCTAAGTACATCTCTAAAATGCAGTAGGACTGGATTTAAACTTGAAAATATTATACCACAATGCCTCCTTCTCAGAAAGTTATAAGGAACAAAAAAGGGAATTGTCCCAGTCATCTATTGGGACAATCCCCTTTTTTGCAAATTGCATGTTTGCATATGGGAAAGCTCTAAGTATTTTGCTTTATGTCAATAGCAGTTGTACTGTAGCAATATTATCAAGCCTCTGAAAGTATCCAAACTTGTAAAACTCTTTTATCACAAATAGTATAGTTTATATTAGAGATAATCTTAATTAGATTAAAGTAAATTAAGTGTATCATTTTAATACTTTTATAAATAGAATTGGGGTACAAAGGTACTGAAGGAGTCCATTATCATTAATAGTTTATTAAACTTTAAATCATTTTTAAAATCAATCTTCCTGTAAAAGTTGTAAAGTTATGCATGTAAGTCATGTTGAAAAGTTCCAAAGTTTCCAAACAGCAGAGTTTAATAATCCCAGAAAATGGTTGTGCTTTTAACACAGGTATTTTGTCCTTTCTTTTTGGTGGATATGCGCAAGGAAGTTATCAGTGTCAGCTGCTAACTGATAATTATTATTAATTTGTGCAGTTCCAGGGCAATTTATTGATTTATCCAACACTTCTTAGGGACAGTTACCTTCAGGTTTTTTGGAAGGAAAAGTTTTATTCTTTGTCATGCTTTCTTTTAATGAAATAGTTCTGTGTCAGTTTGCTTTAGAGTTTATAGGATTCTAATCACAAAGCCCACAGAGCCATCCAGGAAATTAAACCAGGAAATGTCCTCTGTAGATGTAAGACCACTTGCCTAGCATTTCGATTATGAAATGTGTTGCCTGCTGTAAGGTGTAGCACGTCTCGGTATATCACATTGTAAAAATAGAACAACTAGATAAAATTTTCTTTCTAGTTCTGTGCTGCTGTTCTCCTACATTGTTCTGTTCCACTTCTTTTTAGTAGTGGTTCCAAATTCTGGTTCTGGTACCACCTAAAGTTGGTATAAATGCAATGCAACTAGAAGTTATTCAGTTATGCTGTTCCTTGGATACTTCTGCAAATGTATATCTTCCTTCTCCCCTCATTCTCTGACTCATCTGTAATTCAGGGGCACAGTTCTTGAAGCATCGAACCACCCCAAAGAAAAATCACCAAGTATCTCCAGCTGTTCCATATCAGTGAGCTCTGTGCAGCAATAGAACTATGTGTGTTGTGAAGGCTGGCTGACATCTTGATTAATATACTGGAGATTGATACGGTGATATTCGGTATTAAAGGAAGGTATTAGTTTAAATGAGACTGAGCTCTCTGAATTCTTAAATTGAGTCTTTAGCTGAAGCAGAAAGCTAAGTTAATTTCAATTTCTTTGTATAATAGTTATTGAAAAATGGCTATTAGCAGTAGCTCATAAAGGCCACAGTTAGAATCTATGTATATACCTCTGTGGTAAACTATATATTCGTTCCATAGTTTATAATCGAGAATAAAACCAAATGTGATGAAAGACAAAAATTAAAAACGTGGGATCAAGACCAGAGATAACAATGCGGAATAGAAGTCTTGAAAACTAACAATTTTTTTCATAATTCTAAAATGCATTGCTTTGCTCATAATTTTTTAAAAAAGCAAGTAGTGAAAAGCCTCTGTGAACCCTCTTTTGTAAGATGAACTCCTGAGGCTCATCCAGTGGTACTTTATTCATCAGCAAATGGAACTGCTCTTTGGTTCTTCCAGAGTGAATTGTAGGAGAATGTACCTGTCTTTGTGGGCACAGTGGCTAGTACCAATATTTGAGCAATATAGTTTGTATCCTCCACTGTCAGGGGTCTGTCCACCATCCCAAATGAAAGCTGAATGTATACCTCAGCTTACAATATCATGTGAGTAAGCAACATCATTCTGAATGTATCTCACAATTTCTGTGATCAACTTTCAAAGCTGATCAGCTTTGCAAAGACATCAGCCAGTCCTCTCAGCACTCCTGGGTACAGCCTGTTGGTTCTCAGAACAGATTTACATCGCATTTATCATATTGACATGACTATCACAGTATGATGATCCTCAGCTGGCAAAACAACTTACAAATCATTCTCTCCAGTGATTCCTGGATGTTGCTGATCAAGTCCTACTCAAACACAAGGCCCGAGAAGCCAAAGTGAAATTTTGTCTTATCCAAGGGGTATATTGCTTCTCAGGCTTTCTAACGTTTTTATCTTATTAGTTCACTACTTCTGATTTGGATCATGTGTCAAAATGTGGAAGATTCCAATAAGGTAGCATTAACCCTTTGTTTCTTTTCTGTTCTGTTCTTTTTTCCCCGTTAGGTAGCTATCTTGGCCATTTTCCAGGAGGAGACTGAAATTTCTTCATGCTGAAGAAACAAACTTTCTTCACGACAGAAGGAAATGCTTAGATTTGTGTAACACTGAGAGCTGGTAAGTTTCTCCTTCTGACTGCACAGACCTTCCTGAAGGATGCTACACGCTAGGAAATGAAAAGCTGGAGCCTGCCCTGTTCCACCCCACCCTTTCTGTCACTTTAAAGAACTACATTTTTCTTGGGCATATAAACATTTTATTTTACATATCCATGGGAGATCTGTTGATCCCTGTGCCATGGCGTCAGTTATCTCATTGTTTTGTATAATATTAGAAGGTATTGAATATTGCTCCTTTAGCAGGTTTGTAAGAATGTTGGACGCTCTCCTGGTCATAGAACGTGTTGTTTTTCTTTGTGACTACAGTACTTCAGATAAAGGTCTTGGAGACAGTTCACTTCAAAACAAACAAAACTGAAAGCCCTTTCCCAAGACATACACGTCCAATTTCCACTTATGGAATGATGTATAACACTAGTGAATTTCTAGTAAAGCCCATTGTTGGTTTGTTCTCACTGTGGAACTATCTTATACAAATACCAAATCAAAGATCAAAATAATGGCACTTGATGGAAAACTAGCACTTATTATTTTAAATTATTTGCCTGAAACTTTTTATTCTTGTAGATTTCTCTATTATTTTACTTGCATGGGCACTTGATCTCAGGAATTCTGATGAAATTCTAAGGAAACCTTACATTTTGTTATAGTAGCTTTGTACAGCTACTGTCAGGACCCTGAATGCTTCTTCCCCTCCTAGGTGCTTAGCTGCTTGTACTTAATGCCAGCTGTGATACTGTGCAGCTGTGTAACCTTGGATCAGGCTGCTGAGAAAAAAGCTGTGTGGAAAAACAGCTGTGAGAGGCTTTGTCAGGCCCTCCCCACTGAGTCTGGGAACTGCATTTAAGCTCATGTCCTTGCCTTAGTCCTTGCCTGACCTATGCTGTAGGTATTCCTGTTCCTGGCCATGTACCTTCCAGACCTGCTGATCTGACTTCATGGTTTGATTTTGGACTTCATCACTATGGACTTGTCTGATGCTCCTGACTCTTGGCTGAAACAGGTTAATGTCTGGGAACCCATTCTGCTCTTCTTGCTGGGGTTTTGTGGGACTGTGCCTTTTGTTGGTGAGGATGCTGCCCCTGGCAGCCTTGCTTTTATCCTCAGCAACTGGCTCACATTCTCCTGTAGTGCAGCCCACTCTTGCAGCTCTGTGACAACTGCTGCTGTAAACTGATATATTTAAAAGGACAGTTCTCTCTATTTTTTTCATATCTTTGAATTGTTGAGACACTAGAAAATGAAGATTTCTCTGAAAAAGTGCCCACTGAAATCCAGCCCACATTCTTGATAGATCTCTGACTTAGTATGATCATCTGATAAATGTGACTGCCAAAATCAAGGCCTACTTACTAGCTAAACTCCCATGGCTTGCCTGAGGAACTAATTTTTGCTCTGTCTTGAACACCTGCACTTGCTCTCTGTTACTTGGCAGCAAAATACTGTCATCCAGACTGGACTTAGTTGTTTCATATTCAGTGGATTGACTCATAGCTCCATCTGGCCATCCACATCATATCAGAGACTGCTACTGATACCTATGCTACACCTGCCAGGGCTAAAGAAAATGACGCCATGTACACTCTCTGTGAATATACTTTTGCCTAAAGAGAAATGTTAAAAGCTTTCTTGTCTGGCCAGGGGAAGAATTTAGCCCTTCTCCATTTAACATGAAATCCCAATGTTCTCTGTCAGCTTCAACATATCTTCTCAATGGCATCCTGCTAAGGTTAAAAAATGGTCCAAGTTATCAATAACTAAACATCATCATATTTAAAAGTGCATGGTTTGGCAGTCAGACTTTGTTCTTCCTTGAGTTTCTCCTCCACTGAGATCTCTGCTTTGTCAGGAGACACAGATGGAAGCGTTTGGAAAGATCTGAATTACAGCTATCAGTTTTGATTTGCATCACTAAAGATTATTTCTCAGTTCAACTTTTGCTTTTTAATTAATTTATGAGTTGCTGAATCTTCATTCAATAAAGCAAAATATATTAAACTATTCAGGGAACAGAGACTACATTCATGGTAAACTATCCTAAGAAAGCTCTGTTATGACCATTCTAAAGGCAGTCAGAAACTCTTTTTTGTCTGCTCTTCAAAGCAGTGTTAGAAGTCTTCTTCAAACTGTTGGGTGAGAACTTCTAAAATGAGTTTTCATGGACTTTTGGAAGACATCTCTCTCTTTCTTTCTCTCTTTCTTCCTTCTTTTTCTTTCAACAAAGTTATGCTCCTGCATTACTTAGGAAATTTTGAAACTCTTGGTTATGTTTAATCACTCTAGGATTAATATTAATTTAGCTGACCAATGAAATCTGAGGGAACTGTTTGGCATCTGCATTATACATCACAGTTGAGGTACAGTATGAGGTAGAATTTTACCTGATTTATTCTAGCAGCATCAAGTTTAGAGTTCCCAAACTCTGTGTGATGGTCTTGCAGTAATCTTTGTTTGAGATGTCTATAAAACTGAGAAAATTTCAGTTCACACAATATTGTTGTTTTTAAAAGAGGCAGATTTCTATCAAAAATAAGATGTTGTAAATGAACCAGACCCCCATAAATGTCTAGGCTTGAAGAAATTTTTAAAGCTCTTCCTGGGGCACTCCCACCCCCACTGTGAGATTAAATCTGCCAGCAACAGGTATGGTGTTGCCTTGCTAGAGGCTCCAGTCTAGCAGGGCAGGCTGCCAGCTGGATAGATATTGTGGGAAACCCCTGGTGAGCAAGTGCAGTATTTTATAATATCCTTCCAACTGGCAGGCTGCCCAGGATGGTATTTCTGTGCACTCTTCAAAACACTTCTTAAAAGTTTATTAAGATTGCAGGCAGCAGCCATGGCAACTGGTAGGAACTGTATTTCTCAAGTGCATCAGAAAAGCATATATACAAATAAATAAGTGTGTACTGTGGGAAGATACAGGTCAATCTGATACTCTATTGTAATTTCAATAGATATTGAATGAGATGGCACCTGGACTCTGAACACTACAGCCTAGTCCAACTGGGAAAGATTCTGGAACAAAGCATGCACTTAATGGTTTTCACTTGTGTGTCTATATTGGGAGATATATTTCCTGGTGCTGAAACATTCCATTATGTTTCTAGTCACATATATAAACTGCAGCAGGACCAACTAGTGCTGAAGGACAAACCATATAATACAGGTTCTTTAATGGAGTACAATTAGTATGTGAATGATTTTCTATTTACTAAAAAACTAACTAAGAGCTTTTAGATAAACTATGCAGTGAACTAGGTACTGACAGAGGTAAATGCATCTTATGCATAGTAGGACAAAAAAGAAAAATACTCAGAAGGCATGCATGTGAAGAAAAGAAATGAACAGGAGGAAATGAATGCAGACCATATGTATGAAAAGAACTAGAAAACACAAAGAATTGCACATATAGTAGAGAGGGAAAAGTATTTTGTCAGGGTGCACCCATAGCCTTAACTGCTGTGAGCAGCATCACCTCCCTGCCACCCTCTGCCCAGGAGCTGCAGTTAGGCTTAAGCCTGGGCACCCACTTCTCGTCTGAGCTATATCACAGGTGTGCCGGTGGTTGGCTCTGTCTCTGGCCCTGCTGCCTGGATGGACTTTGGACCCATGTTTTAGCCTTGTCTCCAGTTCTTTCTCTGGCCCCATCTGCTGCTCGTGGCTGGACCCTGGGCCTGGTTCATCGCTTGCCTTGCCTGGGGCTGGTGATGGACCCTGCTACTAGCACCCGACTCTGCTCACCCTGTTCAGACCCTGTGGTGCTGCACCTGTTGGAGAGGGCACTGCCCATGCTGCGGTCACCTTTGGCTCCTGGCTCATCCTCCCTTGCGGAGCAGCCCTGTTCCTGTTGCTCCCTGGCATACATACAAACCATACCAACCGTCATGTTAGGAAAACCTAAACAAATAGAAAAAGCAAAACTGATAAAAGACTAAAAGTTAAAGGAAAAGTGAGCAAAGGGAACTGTGGTTGTCTCCTCCTCTCAAAATATATAAAAAAAAGAGAGAAAGGGTAGTAAGGATATATATATGTTCTGACTAGGTTTTATTGTTATTTTCAGTGACTTTTATTAGAAAAAAATAGCCAAAAACAAACAATGAAAAACTAACCAAATCCAAGCAAAGGAAATGGAAAGGAAAAATACTCTAGTTTAAGCATATAAGAATAAGACTTTCCTCAATTAAATCACAACTTTTAAATCAGTATTTCCTAGAAAACACTTTAACCATCACAATTTTAAAAGTTATTGAAATATTTCTTTTGTGAGTAATCATTAATCTTACCAATGCACAGTGCAGTTTATTTACAAATCTTTATATAAGTTGGAATAAAATGAAATGATGAAATGTGATTGTGGTCCTATTCTAAGATGATCCACTTCTTGAAGAATCAAGTTTTCATTTTTGTATTTAGCATAAAATTTGTTGGTATTCATATCACTGGATATATTGGGCCTGATTCTACTCTGGAATGGAGGTCTCAAATACTTTTAAATTGAAATGACAGAAATGCTCCTGGTACACTGGCAAATAACTACTCTTTGTATAAGCAGCGAAGAGTTCATTCTAAGATTTTTCCCTTTACCTCACCACATTTAGGAAACTTCCCTCTCATTTGCTTTACTCCTGGTCTAGAAAGGAGGCGAGATAAGGCATGGAAGTAAAATTTTACCCATGGTCGTATGTAATTACACTAAGAAATTCTGGGGCTACCCAGATCCCACTGTGCACTCACATTAAGTACAAAGCAGCCTCAATATTTTCCTGATTTATTGATTGCCTTGTATGTCCTTGGAAACAATGGTGCAGTGCTCTACACCATAGCTGCACCCTCGGAGCTGGGGCAAGATCAAACCTAAATATTTTATCCTTGTTAGAAAGGCCAAAACTGCATACTTGCTCTTTGGTCTCAAAGAGCCACTTCTGCCAGTGCAGAATTCTCCTGGCCTGTTAATATTTTGTAGACTGCCAGTGGAGAGAAAAAGGTCTCAGTGTAGTGAGAGACAAGCCCAAAGCGTTATACACTAGAAAAACAGAAATGCTTTAAATCCATTTTAAACATCTTGATTCCAAGAAAACAGCTGTTCCATTTCCTTCTTTCCTTTCAGTACTCTTAATACGGGAAAAACTATTCTAAGATACTCAGAAAATAACTGGCTACTCCATGATAGATGGCTCAGAACTGAAAAAAATGTCTTCTGAAACTTACGTACAAATTCTGTTATATGCTTCCTCCAAATAATTAAGAAAAGGAAAAACAAAATGTTTAGTTAACACTAAAGCTATGACACGAGGTGGCAAAAGTGAAAATCTATTTTTACAGCTCACTTTCACAAACACAAATAAAGGATAAACCAATGTCAGTGATCATTTTTAATTTCTTGCCTCTGGTTAACTTATGTCACAAGAAGCATATAGAAGCCCAGAAACAAATTCTTGCATGAAACACTGTGGTTTTTAGACCTGAGGTAGTGTTGTAATCATGAAGTTTAAAATCACTTAAAAATACCTATTTATTGTTTACTGTTTTGAACATATTTCCCTTTAGAAATAAATGTGAAGGAAGTTCAATTTGATATTCTATTTTCATTATTTAGTTCCATTTGGAGTATGTTGGGAATGCATTTGTGTTTTAATTAATAAAAGCTGTTTAAAATACGGAGTAAGTATTGATTAGAACAGATGAAGTAGGTGAAATTAGCTCCACATAAAAGAAACCAGTAAAATAATAAAAGAACAACCAAGTTTAACAAGTATCAAGTTTAACAGTAGCAAGCAAATTACACAGGCAATAGTTTCTAGCCTTTTTCTAGTATGTTTGCTAACTGAAGGTTTATAGACCACATCCTGTTCTTAAGTACGTCTGTTTAACTTGTTGGCTTCTCTCCCACGGGAGTTTTAACTCTGTCAGCATTTCTTATAACGCTTACAGTCTTGTTGTGTTTGGAGAAAACATCACATCGGGCCTGACTAATGATTACTTTGACTTGCATACTCATTTACAACACTGCAAAATGTGTTTAAAATGTTACCTTTCTAATCTGTCAGGAAATGATGTAGTGAGTCCCTTACAACTATGAGAATCAGTGGGGAGGAGGGAAAGGGGGAAAACCCATGTAAAAAGAGGCATAAATAAACCTTTTTTTCTCAGTAGATTCTAACAAGCCATTAAGAAAATATTTTACATCTTCCTGTGTGATTTTGAATATTAATCAAGTTTTGACAGAAGTCCTGCTATCCTAAATGTAAGAACATTGAACTCCTGCTTGTAGCTGTGTGAAAAACCTCTCTGGGCTTCTAAAATAAGATTAAAATATCCATCCAGGCAGTAGGAACATGTTAGAGAGAACTAGTTATTGAAAACATATTTTTTGTAATCTTGCATGAAATTTTGTTTGATATCTGGATTGTTACAACAAAGTTGCACTTTATTATGCAAAAAGGAGACAGATGATGATTAATTAAAATTTATAAAAGAAAGAATTGAAATTACCAACCTAGAGTCTGAAGTAACACATTACATTAAATGGTGTACAATGGTGTACAAAGGTATTCAGAAACCCTGGAGACATGGGAATTATTTTAGCCTTACAAGATTCCTCAGCTGTAGACACATATTATATATCTTGAACAGGTGGAAAGGCTGAGGCTGAATTACTCATGCAAGGTCATACAAGGAATGTATGATTAAACAAGAGTAGGATACAAGTTTTCTATTGTATAGGCAGTGAACAACCTTTCTGCTTGCTTAAAATTAAGCAAGCTTCATCAAGCAATCTGTTGCTTCTTTGGACTTCACTTTTCATAAAGTTCTATTTATCTGACTGGGGCCTCCAGTCAGAAGGGCAGTTCTTCTGTGGAAGGAAGAAAATTGCAGCAAGGGAATTATATGGAAAATATTCTTCTTATCAGATTCTTACATTCATACCTCAAGAGTTTATGCAAGTCAGCACACTATTCAGCACTGGCAGGAGTTTGTTCTGCATATCCCAATCCTGTTGAAGTGACCAAGATTTAGTGGTTTAGATTTCCTCTCAGAAACTCATAAGACTCAAGGACATCCCCAGTTAAACACTTAGCCAGCATTTGATATTAGCTTCCAGCCCTTCTGAATATATTTGTGATTACAGCCAAGCCAATATTCAATGCTAGGATCTCCAGTGTGCCAGCTAGGTATTATTAGTATCAGTGCTTTGATCAGAAATGTCATCCTGAGTAAAGTCTTCTATGACTGATAATAGTTGTTTTTTATGTTTGAGGTTCATACATGAAATAAATTTTAACAATGCCAGAGTATCTGCTCAGCAAACAAATTGTGTATGGCTTGTAAAATGGTATCATACCATTGTAAATGTCTACAAGAGAAGTTGTCTTAAAAATTAAGACAGCATCATTACAGCAGCTTGAGAAGTGTCAATAATGACAACATTCTCCACTCTCCCCTTGGTAATATTTTATACGATATCAGATGGGTACATATATACAGGTCGGATATTGTCACTGGTTCAAAGAGCAAAGATATTGCCAAGTGCATCCTCAGTACAAGAAATATTTCTGGTTCTTAGCAGGATTTTGCACAGCAAGCCACTGCAACAGCAGGGTTCCTTTTGCAGCTCCTGTGATCGTGCTGAGTTGTTATCAGCCAGCATTTCCTAGCAAAGGACTTTTACATAGTCTTTGGCGTTAGACATGAGCTTCTTTAACTAACCCCATGCCTGCGGAAACAAGTCATTGCCAAGGCACATCAGCCATGTACCTCTGATTGTATGCTTGTTAATCATGAGACTTTCTGTCCAGCTAGGACAACAATGTCCTCTTTGTGTCTCCGTTTCCCCCCCCCCACACACACCCCCGCTCCACAGAGCACTTAACCTGAAATGTTTGGATCTACCTGGGAAACAATTATATCAGCAGAGGAGATAATTAACATGCTCAGCTGAAATAAAGTCTGTAGGTACTGAAGGAAGAAGCTTTGTACAAGGGGGCTGTCTGCAGGGCGAGGTGTTAGAAAGTTGAAGTAAGGAAAACAAATGACTTGGTAGAGAGAGAAAGGTTAGGGAACTCAAGTATAAGGAAATGTAACTATAAAAACGTCCTTAATTTTTGCTCTTGTAGTCTGTGGAACAATAAGCTGAGAAAATTCAGTGAACCATTTAAAGCTGTGCTAGCAAAAAGTCATTGAAAATAGTGTAAGAAACGTGTCTAGCTGTCTAAAGGACAAGAAAAACTGAAGAAATAGATTGATGTGTGTGCCCTACTAGCACAGAAACCAGACAGAATGGCATTGACTCCATACATTGTTAATACAGCTGCAAGAAGAACAGGAGTTCTGTCAGTAAAGTTGACACCAGGCCATAAACAGAGGGTAAAACAAAAATTCTTCTCACCCATGTATGCCTTGGGACCATTCCAGCACTCCAGCTTCTCCTCCACCATCCAGGCTGAGGTCCCTAGGGAAGTAATTCTAAAATTGGATCTGCTTTCCAGAGAATCATTTTGTCCTTCTTCTCCTGAACTGCATACATCCCCAGACTGGAAAGTTCAAAAATGGCACATCTGTAAATCAGTAAACCCAGCCTGCTGGGTTCAGAATCGAGATTTTGGAAATAAGAAATCCCTGGCTTTCTAATAGATATTATCACCCAGAAAAAGACTAACATTTAATTTTAAAACATGGCATATTAAAATATAGTAAACATACATTTAGATACAGTTAGATTTATAGTAGCCTAGGCATATGAATTTTGCAGAAGAGCAAAATAAAAATATATAATTTAAATCGCTTTTCTGTATCATTCTTAACATGTTTCTTTAGCTATAGATTGTGACATGAAGTTGCATCAGCATGAGTTTGGTGAGCTATGTAACAGAGGATAGAGTTGCTAGTGAATAAAGTGCTTCGCAGTGAATTTTCAGGAGGATTTTCCTATATGCAGACATGTGCATGAGCACATATACTATCTGGCTACATCTAAGCAGACAAATAAGTCCTTCTAGCAAGCCTCCTAACACATTGCTGGTGTTCTAAACCTGCAAAATGTACAGTAACATGAAATTCAAACAGACTTGCTTTTATCATTTTTTCAGTTTCACAGTCACTCCTTAATCTATTAGTTAGTGGGAAAAAATTTTTGATCACAAAGGAATAGACTTATATTTCCTAAGGAAAATGGCTGAGTCTTCAAACTCTCTTTACTCCCATTCAGGAGTGTTAAACTCTTGAACATTTTTACCAAATCTTTTTCTTATTGAGATCTGTGATGAGAATAGAACTTGGACAAAGTCATGTAAAAAATTGCTGGAATTCTGTACAGTGTGGGGTGTTGCAGCTAATTTTTATTCTGTTTTTTTTTTTCTTTACAAGAATAATTAAATGCTCATTTCCTTCCTTTTAAAACTGTCATTGGGCTGTGGAAAGCTATTGTATTGATATTTTGAGACCATCAAGGATTTTTCTGAGCCCCATTTAGCTAGTATGCTAAAGGCTCAAAGGTGAGTGTTTCCATCTTAATCTCATAAAGACCTTTCTTCATACATACAAGTAGGGAAATATATTATAATCCTATAAACTACATATGACTCATAGGAAGGAAGGGGAATTTTTAAAAGAAATTTTAACTATGTTTGGTAAATCCAATTGCTTATGTAAAATCTTTTAATGTGTGAAGCTCTCTGAAATCACAAATTAAAATTTAATCATTCTGCTATTATCCATGCACTTTTTTGTTCTGCATTTAAAGAAAAACTTCCCTATTATTTATCTCTTCTTTTAAGTACAGGGGTTTTTGCATCTAATATCCTGGGTTCTCTGATGAAACTCAAGAAGCTGAGTAATTAACACTAAAGTTTAAAGAATATATATATATATGTTTTAAGGAAGACATTCAAGCAGATATATGGGTGGAGGGAGAAACAACTGAGAAAAGATAAATGTACTGCATTTTATCAATCTGTGCATCTGAAATCAAGTGTTTCATGGATTTCAAGGAAGGAAGGATTATGGCATTTCTCTAAAGGGTTACAATGGTCAAGGACTGTTTGTGTACTCTGAATATATGATATATACTCAGATAATACCTCAAAATCAAGCACGAACAAAACCTCTGCAAAGGTGTTTCATTAATAGTCATTAGAATAGTGCTTCAGCAAACAAAAGCTGTTTCTGAAAAACTTCCTCCTCTCCCCTCCCTTTCTTTTTCCCTCCCTTCCTTTTCCCTTCCTTTACCTTTCTCTTTCCTTCCCTTACCCTCCTCCTTCCCCTTACCTTCTTCTCCTTCCCTTCTCCTTCCCCTTCACTTCCTTTCCCTTCCCTTCCCTTCCTCCTCCTCTTCCTCCTCCTCTTCACTTCCCCTTTTTCATTTAGATGGAATAAGACCTATGATAGATTAGAACTGAAACAATCTGTAGCACCAGAACAATCACAAGCATGAAACATTATTGGTTAATAAAATCTGAATGGTTACATGAAATGAAAGAATAAATATTTTTCTTCATCCATTATGCCAATCTTTAAAATGCCCTTAGTTTCTTGTAGTACTCATGCATTTCAGAAATGAAAACAGAAAAATGCTTCTATAAATCTAATTTAATCTATAGTTTTAGAAAAGTAAAAGATCTTATCAGATAAAAATGTCACCTGTTTTAAAAATAAATAAAAACCATCGGAGGGTAAATATTATACCTTTCACTATTTGAATGCATATATTGTTAAAACATAACCTGACAAATATATAAATATATAGGATTCTATATTCAGTTTCCAAAGTTGAAATTTAAAATAACTCCATTTACATTGATTCTAAATAGTTTAACAAATCAGAATTTGGCCATCTGGTTTTACATATTCTTTTTACAAGTTAGTGGAAGATTGTGGGAGCTTTAAGGATGAAATGTGCTATTTATTAATATTTTTAACTGTGAATTGATGACCTTCAGAGAATACTACAATACTGATTCAGTCTCTTCTATGTTACTTTGTGCTGAGAGGAATTTTTGTACATATTTATAGTTAATAGTTCTGTATCTAAAGTACTAGATAAGTTCTTCTATAGGAAAGGCCACAGAATAAAATAAATACTAGGTTAGGCCCCAACTAAGCTAGATGGAACTATCGTATAATAGATAAACCCCATGTTGTATTTTTCCCGGCATTAAGCAACAACAGCAGATACTTTTTAGATATATTACACTGAATGTTTAAATATGATATTTTTGTGATAATTAACTACTTTGGGTACTTATTGGTGATAACACTTCATCAACTAATCCTTTAAAGAATTTAATTGGTGTCAGAATTAAAACAGCAATGCCTGGAGTGACCTTTATTCTAACTAAATACTATTTCCATGAGCAGCACACTGCAACTATACATGTTACAGCATCAGAAGTTCAAATGTATTTCACACATTAGAATTTAGTAATTCAGAATTGCTTGAGGATAATTCTTATGAATCCTTTCAAAATTTTTCCCAGGACAAAATAACAGAAGAATAATGAAGTTGAATTTTGCAAAAAATTTGACTTTTTTATTAAAAAAATCCTCCTGAAATACTTAAAATAAACAGACTCATATAATTTGGGATTAAAATTCAAGTATTTTATTTTTTATTGTCTAAAAATCTGGCATTCTTTCTAGCACAATGGGAAATTTAGTCAACTCCTTTGGCAGTGGTGCATGCAGATCTTTTTACTGCACTTTTGTTCATTCCTGGTTATACTGTTCAGTTTAAAGCCAAAAGTTGTTAAAATCAGCCTCTCTCTCCCTTGTAGTCAATTTTTATAATTGAAAGCAACATGGCTTTTTTTTTTTTTTTTTGCCCACAAAACCAGCAAATGGTAATGTAAGTGGATTCCTATAATCAGAAACAGAAAAAAGGCATTCAACTCCAAAAAAGAAGCTTTTTTTCTGTGACCTGAAGTTCACCTGGACATGTTTCAAACAATAACAGCAAACTTCTGTAACATATGTTATAAAATAATAATCAGTAAATGCTCACCACTAAATAGTTTCCATTCATTCTTTTTAGACTTCTATATTTGTTTGTCTCCATCATGCATTATGACACCACAATGCATTTACATTGTAAGAGCTCTGTGATGATTTATAGCTCTGAGGTGCTATGGATTGCAGTGCTAACTGCAGATGTTATTCAACAATCTTTTCTTTTTTTCAATCAACATATCTTTTATTATCAGAATGACCCAATGCCTAGATGGAATAAGAAGGTGACTCAAATTCAGTAAAAATGAGATGTGATGAAGCTGAAAAAGAGGATTCATTTTAGGAAACTTGTCAATACTACCTCACCATTGATCTGGGACATCTAATCACAGATCATTAAGTTAGTGAAACACCTCAGGGTTACCCTTGCCTTACTCCTCATCCACCTACAATTTCTTTTTGTATTAGGGAATTTAAAAGGGATGTATGAAGAGGCTAATAGAGCAAGGCAGCAGATAACTGGGTTAATCTGAGCAGAAACTGCAAAGGTCTGAGGAGCTGATGAGCCAGGCTTTTTAGGTGGATGAGGTATTAGTAGGTGACTGACAGCAATTCAGACCTTATCTCTCACTTCAAAGTTTGGAGATTCATACAGGGCCAGTATGCTTACACTTCACCTTTTCTGGATGTGTTCGCTAGTTTTGGTGGATTTGATGCTGAGTCTCAGTCATTCCCTTCCTTAACAAATATATGAGAGAGAGCTTACTTGACACAAGTCTTTAATGAATCAGCAGTTAAGCTGGACAATAGAAGAAAGTGCTGAGGTCTCCATATAGATATAGTCCTTTCTTCTTAGAGTCTGTTTGCAACTTTCCAGGGAGATGTTCTGACACAGTAATTCCACTGCAAATAAGAAATGGAATTTTTCTAGTTTGGTATATAGACAGTGATTAGATGAGCTCTCCGGAATGTTATTACATGCTGTTTATGATGATCTGTCTTCTCTGAGAAAATGTGGATTTCAACCAACTACTTTAGAAAATAATGAAATGAATCCTGAAGGGTGTCATGCAAAAATGTCCCAGAAAGGTGTCTAGAACACACTGGATAGGCCAAAAGGTACAGTGACTGCTTAGATTAGTTGCATCTGCTCTAGGAAGCTGTTTTGTATTCATCATATAACTTGAATTTTACTAAATTATACACTTTCACACAAAGTCTAATTTGAAAAGATACACTGTGTTCTCCTCTTCTTGTCAAAAACATTGCAGTAACCTGAATATTTCATAGTCAGTAAAGAATATTCATTTTCTAAGAGGATCTGGTAGACATTTTATGTTTTTCTGCAGCCTTAGACTCTTGCTCTAAGAGTTGACTGAATCAGTGTTATTCCTACTGAAACATGGAGAGAGATGGCCAAAAATCAAAGCTAAATATTGTAAATCCCTTGTTGAAAAGCACCTGTAGAACATGCACAGAGCCATACATTTTCTAGGTTGCTGGGAAGTTTGATGACCTAGGTACAGCATTCCAAGGTAATATGGATTTTCCCTCAAAGACAACCTTCTTCAAGGAAATGTGGTGAGTCAGGGCTCACCTATAGTCTATACAACCTGAAGCACAAGGTTGAGTAGGACTCAGTTAAATTTCTGCGAAAAGCTTATATTTACAAAATACCAGCACATGACATGTAATGGAGGCACAAGGCTATTTGGTGTAACAATAAGGTGTGGAATTCAGTGATCTATCATAGTTTTACATTCGATAAAGAGACCAGTTCTCAAGCAGTTTGAGGATCTCATGGGCTGGCTGACTACTGCAACAAACCACAAGAAAGTCCCATAGAAGTAAATGCCTGCTGGCCATCAATACTCTTGTGGGGACAGGAATTACATCCATTCATCAACTTAAGGCCTTAAGGTTTAGAGGTCACAGTGAGCTGGAGTGGGATAGAAATATTAAACAAAGGCCCTTCATCTGCCTGGACTTTTTTCCCTAGGGTTATAATTTAGAAGGTAATAAAGTTATTTAAACTTTTAACACCATTGACAGCATAAACAAAAGATTGAACCAGAAACAAACAAATAGCATTTATTAAGAAAATTAAGAAAATTTCAAAGCATTAGCAGTCTTTATTAAGCTTACAAGGCCAGGGTGGAATCTGTGCAATGAGGGCACTTATGCAAGCATGGAATTAGCTGTGATGACCTCAACACAGCATATTGCTTCTAGATTTCTGTCAGTTGGGTCTAGAAATGAAGCAACTACAGTCTCTACTAAATATATGAAATCTGTGAAGTTTGTATGGTAGGATGCAGTAGGATTCCATTTTTTGGCAGGATGCTCAAGTCAGATTTCAGACAGGATCATCGGGCACAATAACTAGAACAGGAAACTGATATAGGACTTGATGACCTGAGGTAGTATTGGAGAAAGAAGCACAGGTAGAATTTGTTAGGAGTCCAAACAAGAATGTAAAAAAGAGCTGAGGAGCTGAGGCAGGCTATGAAATTGCTTCTTTCAGTGCTAAATCAATGAATGTGTACACAGACTCTTAACTCACACCTGACTGTAAAATTTCTTACTGTAGCATGTCAAATATGTGATTGATTAAGAATTGATATAGGAAATCTTCTTGAATAAATTTTCAAATGAAATCTCTCAAGCTGTTCTTTACCCAGTCAGAGGTAAATGAACATGGACAGATTTGTTTTTTGGTGAATGATTACGATCACACACAAAAGTTACGCAATTGTTAGTTGAGGAGACTGAAAATGTTACTTAATAATGGATCATCTTTCAGCAAAGTGGTGTGATACTTAGGATAGGAAAGACACAATGAAGAAAGAGCTTCTCATTTTTTGTACTCTAAAATTAGTTCTTGTAAAATTCTATTAATAAAAAATATGAACACATTGCTTCTTTAAAGTTTTTCCCAGTATAATATCTGGTTTTATTTACATAGCTGACTGTAGTCACAATACGGTTATCTAATGTACTCTCAGTCTTTTGCTAGGCTTATTTCCTTTAATAGTGCATATACAATAGCCTTTTGCTGCTCTTGCAGTGTGACCTGACTTGTGAATTAGTATTCTTATAAGATTAAATTGTTTGTATGATCCTTTTCTCTCAAAAAATAATCTCATTAGAGGTTGAGGCAATTTTCAGGTATAGGATTAGTGCCAAAAGTAGGCTTTCTGATAGCTTATTTTCAGGTAATATAGTATCCAGTGATTTATAGGACTCCTTCATATTTAAAAGTACCTTCTTTGCCTTTTAAGAGTAACTTCAAGATCTTCTGAAAGGCATGATTTTAATTCACCGGTTTTTTACTTGCAAAATTCTTGCACTGCCATATATGACATGTTGAGTTTTTCTTTTTTTTGGTTACTGGAATTAGTTTAATGCTTCAGCCCTTTTGGGACATCAAGAGCTAAATATTCTTATTCAAATATTAACATTAGCTCATTGCAAGGTAAAAATATTCATCATTGTATGAAGCAAACATGCAGGGCAATAAATACTCTTGACCGCTATTTTATTTTTTTAAACTTGATTGACTATTGGAGCAAAGCTGACAAACAACAGCATAAAGTGAGAAGGATAAAAGCAGAGAATGCTAATTTTTACTGTACTATTTGCTTCATTGGTTATATTTCTCTATGTTATTCTTAAACAGAGTATGGTTTTTTAAGTTCTTGTCATGACAATCAAAGCATTTATGAGAACAAATTAGTATGGTAATAATGCTTTAAAAACCCTCTGAAAAAGTTATTTGATAAAATATGTAAAATGAATGATCAAATATTGCTTACAATGAAACCAAAAGGTGATAGAAGAAAAACATTCAACAGATACAGATCGAAGAAGGTGTGTGCAGAAATTGATGAAACTAAATTAACGAAATTGGTTTACACCAATAATCAAGTTGGTCCAGTATAACTAAGAATGGCATTGAATGCATGTATTCCAATAAGAAATTTGATGTTAATCTTTTTGTATATATTTTTAGAACATATCTTTCCAACATCAGCTTGGTTGTCTCCTTTTGCTTCTAACCAAAGTTATCCTAAAGGCTATGATTTTTATTGTACTTACATACTTAGTTTTGCCAAAACTGAGAGCTTCTAGAAAGTCTTGCTGTAACATTAACATAGTAAATTAACATACAAATGTGTCTAGCATAGGATAAAAGCAATCTTACATTACAATTTCAATTAGATGGTTTTGTTTGCTCTCATGTTGCTGTCTCTTAAGTATGCCATAGGCAATTAAGTAGTAGTTAAATATTTATGGATCTTTCTAATCTGTTATGTTTTAGGAATGCATTTACTGAATATAGAAGTGACATTTTCTTAAAAGGCAGATGTTTCATTAATCTATTACACTAAAATCTTTTTTTTCTATTAAGAGCATATTTAAATCTTAAATCTAGTAAACTTTTTTTGAAATTGCCTATGGAAGACATACCACAAATAAAGACTAATCAAGCTGTCATGTTTATTAAATGTTTGACAGTGGTTGCTGGGTGCTTAAACTTTAATTAACTACACATTTTGAAACCTTTGCTTTTTTTTTTTTTTTTTTTTTTTTTTTAACTCAAGAGCTATCCTGTGATGGAGTAGAGTAGGTTGTTTGTAATATCTAATTGAGAAATACAGGATTCAAGCTGTGTGTAGGTGATACATGAATTTTTCACCCCTGCTGACAACCACATTGGCTTCTGTGTAATTCTTCAAATTGATTCAAACTCATGCTGTTTATGCTTTTAATTGACTGAATTAAAACATCATTTTAAACACTTAATCATTCCATTAGACAGGATTGTGTTTGCCTATTCTGAGCTCAGTCCAGCACAAAATAAGCACAGATTTCCTATCCACAAGCGATCAAAACACCAGTCCTCAGTCTCTTGGTCTCTCTGTCTCCCTTGTTTGGTAGCCTCATATAAGCATCTTGCAGAGGAGACTGAAGATGTCCTGTAGCAGAAATATATCTGTCAAGGACTATGAAGACTGTTTTGTCCTGGAAAGGAGAAAGTGAGCATTGACCTATGAATTCAGAATGAACCGAGAAAGATAAGATTCATACACTGCTGCTTCCGAAATGGACCCATACCATGAAGTTCCATTCCTTTGAATGTCCCCATGGAAGTCTTCAGAATAGTGCTGTCAGCCTGGAAGACACAATATTTTCAGAATATGTCTTTAAACTTTTTCTTTACTTAATAGAGTAGGAAGTACATACAGTCATATTCTCACATGAAGAATTCTTTGAGCGTGCTGACTATTATATGCTGAATTGGTAGCAATCGTAAACTTTTTGAAAAAGGTAGTGACATGAAATGTCTAAACTACCATTTGGAAGCTGTTGAGAAAGAAAGTTTTGTGACAAATTTCAATTACCTTCACAACTGCAGACTTCTAGAATCGAGAGTAAACTAGGATTTTTCAGGCTATATTAATAATATGTTTATTAACAATAGATAAAAAGTAGACTGTTCTCTCTCTCTTCTTCTTTTATATTTCCATTCTTACTATTTGGTTTCTACCAACTTAACTGCCTTTTTCTGCAGTTTCTTCAAAAGGGGGAGGTTTTGCCATCATTGTTGTATTTTAACAAATAACAAATAACCTGATTACAATTTTATAGATATTGCTTTTTGCATCTTTCTGTATTATAGCATCCATAAATCCATTCTGTAAGGTGGTTCCGTACACATATTTTAAAAGGCTGACTACACATATGGCAATAAAAATATTTTGAAAAGTTGCAGAGAGCTATGACAAAAATCATTGTGTTGGAGGCAGTATGAATGTGCTACATGCATGGTTCACCCATGTGTTTTCCACTAATCCTTCATCGATGCTGCTTGTGTTCAAATTCTTCAGCAGCGTGAAATATTATGCATGTACAAATAAGCCTACTTACCATGAAATTCTTTTGGCTTTACTCCAAATATGGATAGTATCCATCCACATTAAATCTTTATTGGCTCAGGAGAGGCAATATTCTGTTCTGAGATGGTAAGGAACTTTAAGTATATCTCTGCTGTAAAAGTTGCTAGTGAAATGGTTTCATGAGTTCCATGTTTTATATCTCTGAATGATATCAAGTGGGTATATTTACAATGCTATTATATTTACATCTAATTTCACTCCTGCAATCACAAATGGAACTGTCAGGCTCAAGCTGTGTTCTTCCGTTTGTATCTGTCATCACTGCTAATAAGGATTTGCATGCCAAATTAGGCCCTTGGTTACAGATGAAATTCCATTACTTTCAAATTATGCCCTCAATGATAACTTCATAATTGTATAACCTTCATTTTGGCAGTGCACCTGTAACTAAATGTTTTTTAAGCCTGATCCAAAGGCTACTGAAAACAAGTGGCTTTATACTGACTTCAATAAGCTTTAAATAAGACCTTTATTTAACAATCCTGTTATTGAAGTACCGGAAGAAATAATACTCATCTTCACAGAATCACAGAATCACAGAACGTTGGAGGTTGGAAGGGATGTCTGGAGATCACCTAGTCCAACTCCCTTGCTCAAGCAGGCTCACCTAGGGCAGGTTGCCCAGAATTGTGTCCAAGTGGCTTTTGAATATCTCCAGGGATTGAAACGCCACAACCTCTCTGGGCAACCTGTTCCAGTGCTCAGTCACCCCCACAGTAAAGAAGTTTTTCCTTATGTTCAGATCGAACTTTCTGTGTTTCAGTTTGTGCTTGTTGTCATCTGTCCTATCACTGGGCACCACTAAGAAGAGTTTGTCCCATCATCTTCAGACCCTCCCCTCAGATATTTAAACACATTGATAAGATCCCCCCTCAGTCTTCTCTTCTCCAGGCTGAAGAGTCCCAGTTTCCTCAGCCTTTCCTCATATGAGAGATGCTGTATTCCATTAATCATCCTAGTGACTCTTTGCTGTACTCGCTCCAGTAGCTGCATGTTTCTCTTGTATTGGGAAGCTCAGACCTGGACACAGTAATTCTCTGCAGAGCTGCTTTCCAACAGGTCAGCCCCCAGCCTGTACTGGTGCATGAGGTCATTTCTCCCTAGGTGCAGGACCCTGCACTTGCCTTTGTTGAACTTCATGAGGTTCCTCTCCGCCCAACTCTCCAGCCTGTTGAGGTCCCTCTGAATGGCATCACAGCCCCCTGGTGTATCAGCCACTCCTCCCAGTTTTGTATCATCAGCAAACTTGCTGAGGGAGCATTCTGTCCTATCATCCAGGTCATTGATGAATAAGTTGAATGGGATTGGACCCAGTATTGACCCCTGTGGTACACTGCTAGCCACAGGCCGCCAGCTGGGCTTCATGCCACTGATCACAACCCTCTGAGCTCTGCCATTCAGCCAGTTTTCAATCCACCTCACTGTCTGCTCATCTAGCCCACACTTCCTGAGCTTGCCTATGAGGATGTTACAGGAGATCGTGTCAAAAGCCTTCCTGAAGTCAAGGTAGACAACATCCATTGCTCTTCCCTTGTCTATCTAGCCAGTCCCGTCATAGAAGGCTATCAAGTTGTTTAAGCATGATTTCTCTTTTGTGAGTCCGTACTGACTATTCCTGATTACCTTCTTGTCCTTCATGTGCTTGGAAATGGCATCCAGGATTAACTGCTCCATCACCTTTCCATGGATTGAGGTCAGGCTGACTGGCCTGTAGTTCCCTGAATACTCCTTCTTGCCCTTCTTGAAGATTGGAGTGGCATTTGCTTTCTTCCAGTCCCCAGGCACCTCTCCTGTTCTTCATGACCTTTCAAAGATGATTGAGAGTGGCCTAGCGGTGACATCAGCCATCTCCTTCAGCACTTACGGGTGTATCCCATCGGGGACCATGTGCTTGTGTATGTCCAATCTGATTAAGTGATCCCTAACCTGATCCTCCTCCACCAAGGGAAAGTCTTCACAGACTTTCTCCATGGTGTCCAGGGTTTGGGATTCCTGAGAGCCAGGCTTACCAGTAGAGACTGAGGTGAAGAAGTCAGCCTTTTCCATGTCCTCTGTCACCAGGGCCCCTGCCCCATTCAGCAGCAGGCTCACATTTTCCCTAGTCTTCCTTTTGCTACTGATGTATTTATAGAATCCCTTCTTGTTGCCTTTGACATCCTTCACCAGATTAAACTCCAAATGGGCTTTGGCTTTTCTAGCCCCATCCCTGCATGCTTGGACAGTGTCTCTATAATCCTCCCAAGTTATCTGTCCCTGCTTCCACCTTCTTTATGTTTCCTTTTTATGTTTGAGTTTTGCCAGGAGCTCCCTGTTCATCCATGTGGGTCTCTTGCCACTTTTGCTGACTTCTTGCTCATTGAGATCGACCATTCTTGAGCTTGAAAGAGGTGAGCCTTGCTTTCTTGTACCCTTCTCCCTTCTAGGGCCATATCCCATGGGATTCTTCCAAGCAGATCCATGAAGAGGCTAGAGTCTATTTCCTGAAGTTGCGATCCGGGTTTTCGCCCTGCTCCCTCCTCTCAGGATCCTGAACTCCACCACCGCATGGTCGCTGCAGCCCAGGCTTCCCCTAACCAGCCCTTCCTGTTTGGAAGTATGAAGTCCAGCAGAGCATCCTTCCTCAATGGCTCGTCTATCACCTGTGTCACGAAGTTGTCATCTATGCTCTCGAGGAACCTCCTGGATTGCTTAAGGCCTGCTGTGTTTTCCCTCCAGCAGATGTCAGGGTGGTGAATCTTGTTCTTTCTTAGGTATGTTGGCTACTGACAACAGTAAAAAGTATTATTGATTTTTTTAATAAGGCAGATTTTAAATAGCTATCCGAACACACACACGAAAATAACTAGAACTTGAATCTCTAACAGTGTCTTAAAAATTTGCCATGATGTAGTAGAGGGATACATTGAAGCATCTCTATTTTGTAAAAAGGCCTTGTTTTTCAGTAATCACAGTTTGTAGCAAAACTGTCCTGTAAGACTTGTCTCATCAGTGTAGAAACATAGTGTCTTTAATACTGAAAAGAGAGTAATATTACGTTAGCACATATTATTGTAAACCAAAACCTGTGGAGAAAATTATAAGTATGCCATCTGATAAATACAGAATGAATATGAATGTTTGAAAATAACTCTAAAATGTGTATGTATTGGGTTGCACTAAGGTGAGTTTTAAATAAATTGGAAGCTTTTTTGATATGAGCAGTGGTAACTGCCATAGTAGCGTGCATTCTTGCAATACAGAAAGAGGTAATATAAATATTAAAATGTTCTTCAATTGGTTAGCAGCCTAAATCTCTCTACAGAAAATGATTTGGGATACTTTAGCGTACTCTTAATTTGGATTTTATCTGACTTTGGATAAACACATGTACTTTATAAAAAGAAGTTGGCAGTATAATATTTTTGTAAAACTTAAGGTCAGGAGGAAAAAAACCTATGAACTGCTTTAGTTCAAAAAATACTGTTGCTATGACTACTTCAGTAGCTTTTAAGGCAATGTCCTTTTTATTTAAAATATTTTTAGAACTTTATTACCCTAACAACCGGATACACTTAAAACATCAACTTCTGACAAGTTTGTTCGTGTTTGCAAAGGAAATCTCTTGTCTCTCCTTTTCTGACGAAGAGCCTTCCAGGCATTAAATGATGGAAGTGTTAAAAGAAACAAGGTTTTTAAAATATATTTTCCATGTTTATTTCCTCTCCACAGCTTTAGTCCAAGCAGCAGCAAATATCTTATGTTTATACATTTCACTGGGCATATACTGTAAGCAGATCAGATGAACAAAATGAAAGATTATGACAAATATTTTGGATGTCATAGCTCAGTGATTTGTTACTCTATTTCAGTAGATTGCATAGATTGATAGCCATTTTCAAAATAGATTGTATTTGTTATGTAACTTGCCTTTAGTTAATCATATAGAGTAACACATTGCCATACTGTATTCCTATAAAAATGTGTTTACTCTTTGTTACTCAAACTAATGTCTTTATGAGATAAGAGTAGCTGTATCATGTTAGAACAAGTCTCCATCTCACTATTTGGTGGCCAGACCAATGGAAGATGGTAAGAACTGGGTTAGCCCATAGGCATTCTTTTGTGCTATGATTTTCCACTTTACAGTAATTTTGAGTTCAGTTACTCTGCAAAGGAGAGATAGTATCTCTTATTTTGACAGATTTTGCATCTTTTTTTTCTTTTTTTTACCTCCAGTGAATTTTTAGCATTTTGGTAAAGAACTGTGAATCTTCCCCATGTATTCTGTGAAAAAAGTTATTCCTTGATTGCTATTAATTTACTACCTGCCCCTTTCAACTAAGGAGCAGTCTCCTAACTGTAAGTGTCCGAACTTTCAGTCTCCTAAACTTTATGTTGGAAGACACAACGAACAATGGTTCTTTATTCAATTTCTCCATGATTTGCTTGATTTTAAGGACCTTTATCATGCTCATCTTCAGTTATCTCTTCCCGAAGAATATTATTTTAGGAACTATATGGGAGATGTATGGAGAGTTAGATGGGGTAGGCCACCAGCTTCGAAGAATGATAATCAACAGCTTGATGTCAAGTTGGTGGCTGATAACATGTAGAGAATCCCAGTGGTCAGTATTGGGGCCAATACTGTTTGATGTCTTCATCAGTGACCTTGATACTAAGACATAATGCATCCTCAGCAAATTTGTGGGTGATGCAAAATTAGAAGGGATGCTTGACAAACTGAGTAACAGAGCTACAATCCAGAGACCCTGAAAAACAAGAGGATGTGCCAACAGAAACTTCATGAAACTCAATAAGGAGAATGACAGAGTTCCGCTTCTTGGGGAGAGTAACCCCATACATCATTACAAGCTGTAGTCCTTTTGAGAAGAAAAAATAAAGAAATAAAGTAGACCACCTTAGTAGGAGCAGATAAGAAGAGTGATAACCTGTCAGGGAGCAGCAAAGGTCAGCTGTTCTTTAAAGGACAGGGAACTGGGAGACAAGGACAATAACACAGCTGTCAGGAAAGGGCCTGGCCAGCCAGCATCCCATGCTATAGTACCATAGCAAGGCATGTAGGGCAGGCCCAGGGATGGCAGCTAGGTTCAACCAGATCATCAGTTATGTCCATGATGGTGAGACAGGTCCAAGGTCAAGGCAGGAAGTTAATCTGAAGGTCAGGATCAGGATCAGGTCTAATGCTGGTAACTACTTCTATGCATCCCAGTGACTGCTAGGCAGGTCAAGTGACAAGACAGGTCTGAGGTCAAGCCTGGTAGCGAATCCAAAGGCTAGGGTCCAGATTAATGGGGTTTATGGCTAGGCGCAGACATGGCTGTGCCAGAGTTGTAGATAGGCACATCTACAACAAAAAGGTCCTGGCCTGAGCTTTAATGGAGCCCTTGGGTCTATGGGCAGGGGGTATAGAAGCACCAGGTGAGGCTGGTCAGGGACATTAAGGCCTATTAGTCCACTCAGGGCCCTGACAAGATTCCCCTCTCCTTAGCACTGGGAGTCTGTATGTGACATGTCGTATCCAGTTTTGAATCCCACAGTTTAATAGGAATGTGAAGAACATGGAAATCTTGGTAGCTGGTAGTTTGGTAGCTGAGGTCAGTGGTCTAAAGTGCATGACTTATAGGGAGTGTTTGGAGGAGCTGAGATTGTTTAGTATATTGAAGAGAATGATTTCTTCATCTCTGCAGTCAGTCTTACCCAATTCTTTGAGGAAACTCACATTATTATGTGCAACATGGCAAGCTCTTCACAGATAGAGTGGCCATAAAAAATTTGTGGCTTTTCTGAAATGCTTCTCAGTGGAGTAAATTTCATGAATAAAATATTCCAGACAAATAATACCACACTCTTCTAAATGCTCTTTTATCATCATATTGTCTGCCGGAGACATCCTTTTCTTGTTAATCTTCGCTTGGACTATTTTGTCTAATTTTAAGCATATGGAAAATTTCATTGACTTGAGTGCTAAGGGTCCATGCCAAAGTGATATAGTTTCTTTAGAGACCATGAAACAATCCAGGGATCAGACTGAAAGCTTACTGATGGAGAGGGCATATAGGGGACTACTGGATATTGTTAGTGTATTACTAGTGTAATGCTAGTGTCCCCAGCTGGGGCTTGGGATACTCTGTAAAATTTATCAAAAGGTGACCTTTGTCCTGATAGTTTTATAATCCATGTATAAGCTGAAACATAACAGGAGCTGATGATATTAATGACATTAATGATGATAGTTGATTAAATGAAAGCAATGATCCTTTTTGGCTTTAATTATCTATAGCTTTTGTTAACTTTCAGTATTTTGTTTAAGTATCAGTTACCATGTGCATTGCTTAATCTAGTTACCTAATCTTTTAGTGTTTATATATTAATCTTCATGTATTTTTGTTTTTATTAATAAATGATCAAGTATCAGCAAATAGTCTTTATTATAGAAGGGTAAATTCACTAGCTTTCAGGAGCCTAATATGGTGTTAAGTATTTGAAAGGGCAACATTTTTCATATATTTCTCTATGGCTCATTTTCCCAAAAATGTTAAATGAACTCAGCTGATTTGCAAACTGGACTATCAGTTTGCTAAATCAGAGGCGCTATATTGTACGGAGTCAAACAATGAGTGAGCACTGCTTTGCCAATATAAGGCAGAAGGATAATATTCCAACTCAATGTGGTAATCTCATACAAAATTATGCCCAGCCACAGGCACTGCTGATGCCAACCGCAACCCATGGGTGACTGCCCAGCTTGGCTCGAGTCCTGGCCCCGGCCCCAGCCCCAGCCTTGGCCCCAACCCACGGCGGTGCCCGATGCCCGGGGCTGGGGCAGCCCCTGGCTGTCCCCAGCCGCGCTGCTCCCCAGCAGGGTGGTGGGACTGGCCGTGGTAGCGAGGCCCAGCCCAGCCCAAAGGGAGCTCCTACCAACACCAGCTCTGGCCCGGGGACCCCCCATGGCACTCTGACACTATTCTATTTTAAAGAAATTTTTGTGTAACACATAACTGTGTTATATTTGCTGGCTTTTCTATGACACTGAACTGTACTATGATGCGTACACTCTGTACGTGAATAGCTGTCTGAGCATAGAAATTACCAACAGGTCGTTTACAGAATACTAAGCAAAAGAAGCTATGACAGAGAGCCTGGTGGGATCCTGGAAGGTAATGTAAAAAGCCAATGATAAGGTATGTTGAAGCATCACAATTTGTTTTCTGAAAATTAAATAACTAGAAAACCAATTTACCACTTGATCACAAACCCTAAATTCTTAATTTCTCATGCAGTTAATCAAATCAAGAGTTTTGATACGTCAATAAACACAGTATCAGTAAAATTTCCATGATCATAGTGACATAACTCACTACAAAATATTTGTCAAATTTAATAAAGCACCTCATGCTGAATAACAAGCCAGAAAACTGATTATTTACTAATCATGCTTTTTCCATTTGTGGAAAGGTGGAAAGGATAGGTATATAAAAGAAGAGGAGATGAAAAAAAGTCAGCTGAGTGAAGGAAAAAGCTATTATTGGAATAAAGTACATTTTCATGGAAGGAAAGAAAACTTAACAACAAGTAGAAACATGGATACAGTTGTAGTGATTTTTAAGAAAAGATCACTGAGACATGACAGCCAATTTAAATACAAAGATACTTTCAACATCACCAAAAATACAAATGTTCATTAGGTACTATGCTCTTAAAGGAACATTATATGTGACAAAACAAGGGACTCTTAAAAAAATAATGACAAGTTCGAAAATTTACTCTTTGAAAGCTAAGCACAACAGCTGGACAAAGAAGCAGGGCACTGAACCAAGTAGCAGATATTAAAAATGAAACTGCATATGTCCATAAATTAATGTTTTGAGCTAAATTATAGTAAGGCTTTGTTTATATTAATAAATTAAACAGCTTCTGGGAATATTCTTAGGCAATGGAGCATGATCATCTATAATGGTAAACCATTAGAACATTGCCTGACATGAGTTTGTCATGTGCCAATTAGTCTTTTGCAAATAATTACTGGACACAGTTCAGCAGGCAGGAAGATCCAGGGGTTATTCTCAGCAGACAGTTTCAGTGCAGCCATTCTGTTTTGGAAGCTGAAAGAGCTTATGAGTGTACACCAAGGCCCTTCCTTGTCAGTGCCCTCAGTGCCAGAGAACACTTTCAAGATGTTTAATTTATCAGTTTAGCTAAGGTGTAGTGTGTGTGGATCACCCACTTGATAAAATAAGGAAAGTTTCTCCTCACTGAATAACCAGATCTCTTACAAGATGTGAGGACAGCTTGAAAGTTAGAGGAAGATTTAAAAACAAATTTGGATAGTATTTAGATGCAGAATGCATTGAAATAAAAATTTCAGATTTGTGGGTTCCATTAGTTTCTTGACAGGGGGAGGTGGGGGAAGAAAAAAAGAAAGCGCTTAATAAGTAATTGAGTAACAGATGGCTAAGGCATTATTTTACAGGAAGAGGGAACTTCCAGACAGAGCTGAATCTAAAGAAATCCTTGAAAACATTTTGAAAGAAAAAGTGCCTTTTCTTGAAAGCAAAAAAAAGACAATGAATCATCAGTACAAGGAGCTAACAACAATACAAATGCAAAATAAATATACCTTATCTTTGGTGTTTCCATTGACTTATTTAACACATCCCAGTTTCTAATGCTGCCTTTTCTTTCTTCCTTTTGTATGTGCCTAATTCTACTATGCATTTATATATATTCAACTTTGCATCCTTCTTGCCCTCATGCTTATTTTCTATTTCTCATTTTTCTTCAATACCAGAAAGAAATTTCCAGGATAGTGGAGAATGATGAATAGTAGAGAACTAGATGACACAATGTGTTCAGATATTTTTCAGAGACCTTTGTAAAAATCTGCACAAATAGCTATTAGTTATCACAGTAAGAGGTAGATGTTATCATAAATCAAAAACTGACTAAAACAAAGCATGAGAATAATTAACCTGTTGTCAATGTGAAAACAAGATGACTGTATCTTAAAACAAGCACCAGTGTTTTGCAGTGTGTTATTCACTAATGCAGAAATAGTGATACTGGAAAACCAAATCATTTAGGATGTTAAGAAGATAGCTGACTGAGAAACTCCAGTGAGACCTAATAGAAAGGTCAATGGGAACCTGGAGGAAACTCCAAGTTGGTAAAGGAAAAGGAATACAAAGCAATTATTTGAATATTAAGGCACATGATCAATAAGTTATTTGCATAAGCTCCAGATATGGATATTGGCATTATACTGAACACGTCAAGTCCAATGGCTAAGACAATAGAAAAGAAGAAAAAAATGAGAAAAGAACTAAACCAAAAAATAATATGGAAAAAATGTACACTTATGTGCTCTCATCTACAATACATGTTCATTTTTGGTCCCTTTGCAAGCAGGTTACAACTGAAGTAGAGGTCATTCAGAGTTAAGGGAGAAGAATGATTAAAACTATAAAAGCCTTTCATTTCAAGGAACTGAAAAGATTGTCAGCACTCTTGTGTCCTTAGAGATGATCTGTAGGGAAAACAGAAAAGCTGAAGTATCTGCTTGTATTTTCCCATGTTTTTTACATTATCTTTTTCTCTTTTCTCCTCTTTATGTTGATGTTACTAATGCACCTTCATATCTGTCAGAAGGACTATGGAGTTGATGAGCATTTTCTAAACACTTAGGATGAAATTTTGTATCAGGCTACACAAATTGCCCTCTTTCGGCTTGTACAATGTAAGAAGAATATTAACTTTCATTAAGAATAAAGTTTTGGCAAGATGATGTACAAGGTTATATAAATGGAGAATATGTAGAAGGGCGTGAAAGTATTTTAGCTGAGAATCTAGTCCTGCATCCTTTCCCTGTACTGAACATTGATTAATAGGAATTTCAATCAGAAGTGAAAGCCCCTCAAAAGTGGAAAAAAATGCTAGATACATATGTAAGCATGTTATATATGTAATCTATATTACATGCAGATATATAATTAATTTTCTATATGAATATATCTTTACATATATGTATATATGCATGTATATAGACCTAAACTTAAAGACTAAGGTGGCACTCAGAAAGAGGGCCATTAAGCCAACACGGGGGAAGCTACGTAGAAGAAAACAATACAAAGGTGAGATCATATTAGACAAAGGTTTTATGTGACAACTCATAAACACAGTGGGAAGGACAGAGGTTTTTATAATTGGGAAATGAATCCGTGATAGGAAAGAGGAATACATTATAAGACAAAAGACAAAATATCAGATGATAGAAAATAAGTTAGAAATAGGACTGCTATAGGAGCATAAGAGAATACTAAAAAAATAAAAAGTGCTATATAATAAAATGAAGGCTGCACAAGAAGTTGTGAGATATAAAAGATTTTTCAAACATTCTGCAAGAGCCATGGGGTTAGAGAGTCAAAAGGACCCTTAAGTGATGGAAAGGGTGATTTATCAAACAGAAAAGACATACTTTGCAGGGAAGAATTTCAATGCGTTCTTTGCCACAGGTTTCATAAAGGAATGTGAGACCCAAATGCCAGAATATCATTCACTTTTCAGAAAAAGATGAAGAAACAATGAAAGAAATAAAAATTTACTGTAGAATAGGATACTGATTAAGAAATCATCATATCTGAATATGGACATCTCTGAATCCCAGTGAAAGCAAAAAAAAATTGGATACCTTTAGTAGATATTTGACATTTATTAGGAAAATAATTCTTACCAGAAGGCTGGGGAGAAACTGAGGAAGCCTCTATATTGCAAAAGTGGTCCTTGAAAAGATTCTGGTGTGTGAACATATTCAAACATGATTAAAGGAGTAAAGGAATTCAAAACCAGAAAAACAAATAACACTAGAGAAAATCAAAAAATTAGACTATATAATTAAGATTTTATTGTACATACAGATGGAAGTTATCAAGCCAAGCTCCATTTGGATAAAATGGCAAAATGCAAAAAATGTCTTCTGTGTTGCACCATAATTACCTCATCTCCCCTCCTCACCTCACCACACCTCACATCCCCACGCTTCCTTGTTGCTCCTCACCAATCCCCTCTACTCTTTTTTAAAAGGAAAGATAATCTCCAAAATAAAATTTTCTCCTTCTTGCTTAGGAGAAACTTCTCTCTCCAAGCACAAAGCTTTTATGAATTTCTAGTTCATGGTCAACCTGTACAGTACACACAGGGAAAAACAGTATTACTTGCTTGCTTGAGATAAATGAGTTTTCAGGCTCTGTTCTGGCTTCCTGACCAACCATTCCTGACTGACAGTTTGCCAGCTGAGGATTTTCATAAGGATGAGAGAAAAGTTTCAGATTTGCACTAAGAGTGATGTAGCTGATCATCTTCAGACTCAAAATTATTTCTTTACTTAGTTTTTCTTCGTCAGGTCTCCTTATATCAGCAGGCCCTTTCCATTGGAAGTACCTTGCCAAGTACAACCATGAGCTTTTTCACGGCTGCATTGCACTAACGGCTCAGAGTGATTATAACCTCCTCATTGCTTTCAGTTTAGAAATGCTACTTCGCCTGGTATTCTTCAATATATTCACAATTATTCCTTTCAGTTTTAACTGCTTTTTTCCACTGAGATATTGGCACGATGACATTTATGTATTTATTTCCTAAACCCTTACACATCTGTGGAATTTTTCATTGCAAAGCAGAGGCCCACAGTCTATTTCGATTTAAAATGAAAGTCCATGATCCAGAACATTTGTGGAATTAATGATGTTTTTTCCCTTATTATCATCCAGTTTTATTGCTGTGAAGTATCATATGTAGCTGTCTGTATCAGCAAATACTCATTTCCATTACAGTGGAATGGACTGTTTGTTAAATCTTGCCATAATCTCCCTGGTTTCTCTGTTATTGGTGTTTACTTTTACTGAAGTCCCTGTGATAGTGACAGCTTTTACACTTTTCTACAGCTCCTGCTATTAGGGTTTTTTTTTTTTTTTTTTTTTTTCTTCCTGTGCTAGGTCAGAATATCAATTTCCTTTCCTGCTGTTAACATTTTTCCATTTATAAGTGTCATTTGTGTTTGCCATCTCATTCCCAGTTTCATTGTCTATGGTATTATTATTTTCTCTCCTTAGAGCATGAGACTATACATTTCACAGAACTCATCTTTGTGGATGGAGTATGGCCATGTTTGAATGGATACTTCTTACCTTTCCACAGGCTATCCTCATCTTATCTTCCTTACAGGTGGCAATCTTTCATCTTTCCTAGTCTGCTGTTGAATTTATGGTTTTGCTTCGCTCACAGGTAGACACTGCCCTTTGTCAAGTGAATTCATACTTGTCTTTTTCATTTATGTTACTAATATGTGTCACCAAATCATTTTTATTTGAAATGTGCCAAGCAACATGTTGAGAACAAAAATTTCTTTTCTTGTTTTGCATGGTGTCTGACTCTTGTTTTGTATGCCTGCAGTTTCAGGAGACGATTTCTTTATGTTATGAAACTCAATATTTAAGGAATTAAAATCTTCCATGATTCCATACTTACTAATAACCACCATAATAATTATTGTTATGTGCATTCCTTGTGAGACACTTTCAGACAAATAAAAGAGAATATTCTTGCCCCAAATAACTTACAAGATATCTCTGTCTCCTTTATTCTGCCTACTAGCAACGTGGCAGTTTAATATAATCACAAATACTAATTTAGAACTATGCTTCTGATGTGGTGCGATAACTGTTTGTGGAGAAGGAGCAATTACAGTATTTGCAATAGGTGTGCAAAAATCAAAGGTCTAAGATTAAGATGAAGAGTAGGAGAATAAAGAGGCACAGCAATATGATTACGTAATTGCTTTGGCAGGTAGTGAATGTTGTTTCAGCAGGCTCTATGTAATTCACAGTGGTCACACACTTTAAAGTATGTTTTAGTTGGAAGCATTGCAGTTACCTGATGAAAAGCTTCCCATTCCTTTTACAAGGAGGGAGTTATATAAAAAAAGGAAGAGAGAAGAAAATAATGGAACAGAGAGTAAGAGAAAATGATCAGAGTATTAAAATGTTAGCTCTGGGGTCTAAGAGAGACAGGGAGATGGAAATATGGGAATGACTGATATTGTCTAAAATAATATACATTATGTGAATTAGAGAGAGGGGTCTTCCAAGCTCAGGATTCTGGAAAGACTGCTGTCCAGACCTTTGAAACAGGATGAGTCTCAGGATTTAAGAAAACATATGCTAATATGCCAGTATACATCGACTAGGGAAGGAATATTAAAATTATATTAAAATTGAGAATACATAAAAATTACGATGTTATCAACCTTGCTGTGCACATTCGATATGTCTATACCAAGAAAAAAATAGATAGTCAGTTCATAGAGATATTCCTCTGGATATTCCTCAGCTATATTCTGAAGAGAAGGGAGAGTCATCGGAAGATTTCTTTATAAGAAAGATTGCTCTGCATGTTTTATTTCCAGCTGAGAAAAAAACAAACACATCCCATGGTCACTAATTTAATCTTCACTGCAAGTGTTGAGAAACATCAGTAGTCACTTCAAAGAGATTTTGTATGCATCATATTTTGTTTTCCAGTAGGCAAATGAAAAGACTGATATCAGAAAGACCATCTTCATTGCTGCTTAACACTAGGGTGGCCTTCTCAAAATATGTCTGTAAAAAGATTTACAGATGTCCTGTGGTCCATTAAGCAGGTGTTAGACACAGAGCTGCGTTGTCATCCTGCAGGGCTGCAAAGGCACTGATGTCTTTGTACTGATCAGTCATTTAGCACAGATAGCTATCAGCATGCTATCTCATATTGGAGTTATTGTGGGGGAGCAGCAGCAAAGAAAGTGATATGCAGTAGAAGCAATTTTGCTCATGTAATAAATAAAGACGAGACTTTCAGAAGCCTGCATTGTCAAGGGTTATAAAAAAAAAGTTCATTGGGTTGCCTGGAGCTTTAAGAATTGAAACAATTTGCAGAACATAGGTAGTTTGTTGATCTTTTTCTAAAATGGGGAATCCATGTCACAGTTAAAAGGCAAAATAATAATTTGTCCAAGTCAAGAAACTCAAAGACACACTATGTGCTGTTGGCTTAACAGATTAATGGTGTGTTTAAATTTACATGTGCAGTTTAGCCCTTATGAATCTACTAGATTCGAAATGTGTGTGTGTGTGCATATGAAATCTTAAAGCACTGAATTGCTTTAATAGGAGAAGAATACCCCATAAAAATGATGATAATGGGTTGCACAAGTCTCTTGTAGCAACTTAAAGGTTTAAGAAAAGAGAGTAAGCAAGGGTCATCTATGGAAGATGCTTTTCTCTTGAAATATCTTCCTAACTTCTGGTAGCCAGAGGTTTAGAAATTTTCAGAGTTGAACATTTTCATTTGAAGCTTCTGATTTCATACATCTTGATGATACTATCTTCCATAAATGTGTTTAATCCTACTTAAAACCTTGGGAGGCCTCTACTGTAGCTATCCACATGATAGCTAATTGCATTGTGAAGCTTACATTCCTATATAAGTTCCATGATGCAATTAGCTATCATATGAAAAAGTATTTCTTATTTGATTTTTAACCTTCTGCTTGATAATTCCATTTACTTCTGCCTACTTACTAAGAGGAGTAACTGGTAGCCATTTCCTGTTGAGCTTTTTCATACCATACATGATATGTTTAGACCTGTATTATAGCCCTTTTTTATTGTGTCTTTTCTAGATTGAAGTGCATGGCCCATTCATTCTCTCCTAATATGACATTCTTTTCCTTTTTCATTTCCATTTCAGGGAATTCCAGAAATCCATTTCCACTTCAGTGATCGTTTTGTCACTATTCTCTGTGTCTTTTCTAGTCCTTTTGGAAATGAGTAGACTAGACTTGAATGCAATCCTGAAGATCCAGGTGCATCAAAGATTAATATAATGGTATAATTATATTGCTTTTTGCTTCCAGTTCCTTCCTAACAGTCTACTACCATTTCCAGCTGTCACTGACAATTTCAGAACATGATCCACAGTCTTTCTAAGATTTGTTTCCTGGCTTTTAATAGCTGATTTAGAACCCATCACTATACATGTATAATTAGAGTTGCGTTTCTAAATATGCTTTATTTTGCTTATATCAATGCTGAATTTCCCCTGCTATTCCATTATCCAATTGCTTTTCAAAGTTAACATTACACTGATTAACTTGAATAATTTTGTAGCAGCATCAAACTTTGTCATTCACTTTCCCATTTCTGTTCTGAGATCACATAGCATCTTCACATCAGGGGCCATAGCAGATGTATGTTGCTGATCTACCATCAAAACCAATTGCTTATTCCTATCCTTAGTTTCTTACCTTCAAAATATTTTAACCATGAAAAGACCATGCCTCTTCCCTTTTGTTTCTATCAAAGTCTTTGGTGAAGTACAGTGTCCAGTTTTTGGGAAATCCGTGTGCATGACTTCAGCATATTGCCTTCACCCAAATGCTCTCTGACATTTTCAGAGAACTAAAAAGCTTGTGATGCATAACTTCCTTTATTTCCTGTGTTAACACTACCTCAGTATACTGTACATGTCTATGGAATGTGCCTACATTAGTGTTTTAGTTCAGATAAGGAAGCAATTTTCAATCTAATCTCCTGGTCATCACTACTTAGAATCATACAATTAAGGTGGGAAAGGACCTGAGGAGGTGTCTAGTCAAACCTTCTGCTCAAAGCAGGGTTAGCTATGGGATTAGACTGGGTTGCTCAGTGCTTGATCCAGTCTGGTCTTGAAAACCTTCAAGGATGGAGACTGTACAACCTCTCTGGGTGACTTCTTCCTGTGCTTGACCCCATGGTGAAAAAGTTTTTCCTTATATCCAGTTGGACCCTCTCTTTTTTTCAATTCATGCCTGTTATCTCTCATCCTCCCGTCCTGCACCACTGTGAAAAGCCTCACTCCATCTTCTTGAAAACCTTCACATAGGTATTGGAAGGTGGCTATTAGGTGACCCCAAAGACGAAGAGGTAAATAAGTGTTTTCTCTTCATGTGCAAATCCAAAGGTGGCAATCAAATTCATCAGGCAGGATTTACCCTGGTAGACGCATACCGACTATTCTCGAAAATCTTTTCTCCTTCATGCATCCTTCCCGTAATTAAGGCTTGAGCTCCCGGCACAGTAGGGTTTCTGTGAAGACCCTGTTGATCTCCCGTGCATTCTTCCTTAAGGGGTGGAGTCTGCTCACCACTTTCTGACGCGTCTTCATTGGGGACTCCGCGCCGCAGCCAGAGCACACCTCCTGCAGGTAAGGACACAACTCTCCCCAGCCCCAGGAAGAGGCACCAGGCACTGGACAGCAGCGTCCCCTCTCAGGATTTCTGTTGGGTCAAGGCCTCTGATGTGCTACGGACAGTCACTGCAGCCTGTGCTGGAGACCGTGTGAGGTCGTACATCACCGCTGCCACTGTACAGGCTTCAGCAGATTCTGAGCCCCTTTGTGCCCTGCTGTGACAACTGCTGCCATTCTAGAAGCTATGTCTGGAAGCTGCGCTTTGGGAACTCTGCACTTACCATGCTTTGATTCATACCTTAAAGTGTTTTGGAGAATATGAACTGGCTTACTTGTGGATAAACTGAACCATAAATTATACTCCTGATGCACTCCTAATGCCAATGGATGCCCTGTTCATGGGAATAGACTAGAGCTAGTCTGAAGTAAAAACCTCCAGAAAATTTAAAATGTCAATTCAGATATTCAGCATGAACTGCTTGCTCTACGGATACAGCTGTATTGTGCTGTACAGATTGCTAATGTAAATGCAGTGTATGCATATAGTTACCCTAGCATTCATTATGGATTTGGCAGGGACAGAAATAAAACTTACCAGTCTATGGTTCTCTAGATCATCTTCATACATCTTTTTAAAAGTTGAAATTGTATTTGCCACCTTCTCTCCTTGCAATACTGAGGCTAATTCAAGCAATAGATTGCACACCACAGTTATTAGTTCATCAGTTCTGTATGTGAGTTCCTTTAGAGCTCCTGGATGAAAACCATCTGGTCTTTGCAGTGTAGTATTCTTTAGTTATGTTAATTTGTTTTAAAATCTGTTCTACTGACTCATCGGTTTCACATAATTCCTCAGATATTTCTCTTGTAAAAAGTTTCTGATGTCAGTATATTGTGTCCCCTCAGCTTCACAGGGGTGGTCACTGAGGCAAAGAAATAATGTTTCTCCTGTGGTATGGCTTTGTCTTTTCTGAATGCTCCTTCTACATCTCCACTGTCTGTCAGCCTCATTGCCTTTCTGCAAGGTAATCCTGCTACTGATGTGTTTGAAAATTTTTTACTATTGTTCATTATATCTTTACCAAGTTGCTCCTCAAGGTCATTTTTTGGCTTGTCTTATTGTGGTTTGACATATAAAAGAATTTCTATTCCTTTCTATTTCTTTTATTTGGGTACAATTTCCACTTTTTCAAATATATGTTTTTATTTGGAGTCATTAACTATTGAAAGACAGTTCAGCCGTTTTGTTTTGTTTTGTTTGTCATTTTAGAGACTTTTCTTACTTTGAGTTTTAAATATAATAGCTTTAAACAATTGCTCTGCTGCATATAAGCTTATTACGCTGTTAGTGACTCAGTCTATTTTCTTTGTAAAAGTTTTTGTATTTTGATGTGTTTTTAATTAATGAAGTTCTGTTACTGTAATGGATTTCTGTGTGTTTGGTTTTGGCCTTTACATTCACATAAAATGGTCCGTTTGGACATTTTGTGATCACTGCTATAGATTAGCTTATTCAGTAATTACATCAAGCACCAGATATGGGTCAGTACAAAATCAATAACTAGATCAGTTGTTTGTCAGACTGGTTGCTCCAAGTGAGATCATTTATAGCATACAAAAATTTTGCTTTCTGCATTACCTCAGGCAAATTTCCTATCCTGGAATTGTGTAACCTATCTGTGGGTACTACTACTGATTTTTTTTCTGGCTTTGTGGTTTCTATAATATCCTATAAAATGTCTCTATCACTGTCACCATTCTGGTATGATAATACTACTGATAACTCTCCCAGGAATATTTTCTTCCTGTAGAAGGACTAAACTGGAATCCAGAAGTATTCTGCATTAACATTTAGAGTTAATTTCTGTTTTATACTTCTTAACATTTTGGTTCCAGTTTCTATTCTTTTAATATCTTCCTTTAAATCAAGTTATTCTGGGTTTCTTTCGTAGCTTTAGTCTTCCTTAAAAGTACTTACATGTTTAGTCTTGTATTAAAACTGTTTTGGGCATTTCGCTGGGGGTTATTTTCAGCCACAGCATCAGGAACATTAGAACACATATTTTATGTTGCTTTTCCCAAGTATGTTAAATTAGGTTTCTCCTTAAAATATGAACAAAGGAATATTCAAGAGGTTCATGCTACCATCTGAATATAAAAAATGGTTCCTGGAAATTAAATAATAAATCTCCTCCACTGATAGCTATCTACTCAACTAGACTATGGAGTGAAACACTAAAAAATGTTCTATAAAGTTCTAGATAAAAGTGTGGATCACTTGGTGTCAATATTAAGAATCTTTCCTCCTCTTCATTTTTGTTTATCATGTTTCCTCCTTTGTTTCTCCCCTTCACTCTTGGGAAGCAAGTAATTATCAAACCCAGAAATTTTAACCAGTCTTTTATGTCACTTTGTACTATATTTTCCTTTAGGAATGTCATACTGTTAGCTTTCATGCAGAAAAAAAAAAAGTCTTGCTTTATATTACTACTGTCATAAATTGACTAAAATTAGCCTCCAGTTGAAATAATGGTGAATAAACTGCCTATGGATTTTACAGAAAAAAACCCTAAAAATGATGTTGTGAAGAAATAAATTTGTTCTTGTTCTTACACCTGAAAGGTGGGAACTTTGCTGGGAGTAGAGCACCTAACACCTCTCAGCTGTTGTAACAAATTTAAAATATTATCTGAAACAGGATTTTAACTGTTGTTTTTCATGGTTATTTTCTGTATTGCTAGAAAAGCCACCAATTAATCAACAATATTTTTATAGAATTTGCAGAAATGAGGGTAATTTTGAGGGTATTCTGCAAACCTTGATTATAGTACTCGTGCTTGAACAGAACAGTATAGCAGTCCTTTCAACTGTTCCCCCCCCCCCCCCCCCCCCCCCAAGGAATAGATGTTAGCATTTATCTTGTTAAAATAATGATTTTAGTCATGAGTTTCCTGGAAAAGCATTTTAAAAGCTTTTGATAGGCTGAGATGGGAGGTGTGTTCCTTAGAGCCAAATAAAAAATGGTAGGCTTTCTGATGGATCTCTTGAAGAGCAATTCTTGGCGGTGGCCCTTGAACAGGAATTGTAAGTGGCTGCTGAAGTGTTTGGTCTTTAAAGCAATTGGCAGAGATGGGTTTGAAGGTAGGTTTTGAACATGTAAGGGAGGAGAAACAGTGATCAAGAAAAGAAGTGAGAACCATTTTAAAGACAATTATACAGAAGGAACAACTGTAGAATAACACCATAGAACAGTGAGATTCAGTTTTTGCAGTAAAACAGTGATCTTTGGCAACTCTAAAACTGACATGGCATATATACACCTACATGTCACAAATATTTAATGTCATTTTACCCTAAAAACACAAACTGGATAGCAGTCAGCAGTTGAAATAAGTTTTATCATACAGATAAACAAGACTGCTGAATATTACAGAAATAAAACACAAAATGATTGTAATAGTTTTTCAGATAATGGGTAGACTTATCACTTGTTACCTTTAAAACTGAATCATTCAAAGACCTAAGCAATATGTCCTGTATCATTTACAGACCTGTTTACTTCTGAAAAAAATTCCGTGTTTATAAAAGGTGGACTAAAGACTTTGTCAAATCTCTGCTATGGCTTTATGCTTTTATCAAGAACCTGTATTCAACTCAAGTGACAGAAAATGACTAATTTTCATAGTTAAACAAACTTGGAATCAGATGCCATCATATGCCAAATGATAATAATAGCATAGAAGATCTACCTTCTTCAAACACCAAAATGTCACATCAGGAAGAATGTGCTCTGGGCTTACTGCAGTCTGAGTTTTTAAAGGATGCCCATGGTATGCTAAGGCCTGTAAACATTTGTTTTTCATTCAAACATTTAAGTTCCTTATTTAAAGAATTATTTCTATCCCCTCTTGTTGTAAATAGATGACATTTCATGAGCACAAGATTTTGAAAGGCAGCTTCATTGCTTATAAAGTATGATGCAAACTGCATCACATTACACTCTTCAAATAGAATTGAGTCAAGAAATGTAAAGATTGCTTACATTTGTGCACAGCTATCCAATTTTCACCTACTGTTACAGTAACTTTTTAACATGCTTACAATATAAATATTAGGTCATTTGTCTGGAAAATGTTTTAAAATATCTGACCTCATTTGAAGCTAGATAATAATTTATTAAGAAATTTTGTGTATTGACTTCCTCTTTTTCATTTAAGCAGTTCTCTGAAAAATAATGCATTAATTAACTAGATGGGAATGTTTTTTTTCTCTCGGCTTTTAATGAAGAGTTCATTCTCAACCCTTACTCAGCAAAGCACACGTTATTTCATAAGTCTGTTGAGTGCGTGTGTGTCTACTCATTTCCATTAAGCAGAGCACCATCATTTACAGCCTATTCACTACAGCCGTTAATCATGTCTGTATAGACAGTGCATTAGAATGAGGCTTTTGTAGATCTGTTCTCGGGGTCTTTTCTGGATTTTTTTTTTTATTCTATTTTGAGGGGTGGAGAAGGTGAAGGTGATGCAATCTTACTGTTCTGGGGATAGTCTTTTCAATATCTACTTCTTAATTTCTTGAAATGCTGCATTCTCTCAAATTTACCAGTTTATTTTTGTCTCTGTAATTTCCTTCTGCCTGTTTCTGTGGAATCAAATGCTGTTAGAGAGAAGTAAACAAATACTAGATTTTTATTTTAGTCATTAAAACCAAAGAGTAAAATGATGAGAGGAGAGAAATGGTCACAGTGAACCAAAACAGATTTTTCCAAATTTTTTTCACATGGGGATCAAAGAAAACTTTAGTTTAGTATGGAACAGTGCTTTGTTTCTTTCTTGGGTTACTTAAATTTTTAACATTGCTTTTTAAGTGAATTATATTAATATTTAAATTAAAAATAGCACTTTAAAAATAGCTTATTTTGAAAATATTCTGAAAAAATAAGTGAACATTTCCCAAGTGAGACATTTCAATTATACTTCTCTCTTTATTTATCTCTCTACTTTTCTGATTTTTTCAGCCAAAATGATCAATCAACTTTGATCCTAATTCACAATAAATTTTAATCTGCTGAATCTCGAGTTTTCAGTGAATTCTCTATTGTCTCAGCTTTGCTTCTGAGACTCATTGCTCTGGACCACACATGATTTAGGATGCAGAACTATGAAAGGGACTGTTATGTTTTATTTAAGAAACAATATATAACTATTTATCACGTCAGGATACCTTGAAATTGTAAAATGATGGCAATGGTACTAGCACAAATAATTTACCTCTCATTTTTTTCTAAAGATTAGAAATTAATCACAGTTTCATACCAGCAGCCAAACAGCCAGCTACAGGAGGGAGTGTTTCTGAAGCTGTGCTTAATGATGTTAGCGCTTGGGTGAGGTCCGATCTGCCTTCCTGTAAGCTGTCCATAGCTGAGTACACCTCTCTGCTGAAACATGGGTGAATTTTCTTCACACAAGGTAGAAGAGCTTACCAGCTTCTGTGATAGGGAAGTTAAACAGGTCACAGTGTTACTGATACCTGAATAGATAAATCAAGTCCAAGAAAATTCCAGAGGTAAATTCTTTACACAGAACCTCTGTTTCATATCTATCCATCCATCCATCCACACACACACATACACACATATATATGTATGTATGTGAATATATAGTCACATATACAAACAGGCATTCTTTTTCTAGTTATATGTATGTGTGTGTATATATAGACATATAATAGTAACATAAAATTATAAAAATATTTCAAAAAATAACTTTCATAACACAACAGGGAGATTTCCAAAACATTCTTGGGAAAAGCATTCTAAATATTTTTATCAACGTTTGCTCTTTTTCAGTGGATATAAAGATTTACCGGGTCTCAAAACAGTTATTATCAAAGCTACCGGGATACTGATAAATTTAAATATTTTAAAAAGAACAAGCAATCAATCCCAGTTCCAGTTACGGGTGGAGCTAAACCTCGCTGAAGTGGGAAGCCATGACTGTTCCCCTGACCCTGTCAATTAAGGTAGCTGTGGGCTGCAAGGAGCAGGTGCTACTCTTAATAGAGATAAATGAAGCAGTGATGATGCTCACCTCAGATATAAAGATCTGGCACCACTGAAACACAGCACATGCAAAACTATTGTTTGAAGAAGATTTTATGGTTTAGGAAACAAATAGAAAGCAATAAATTGACAAACGAGGTAAAAAGAAAGCTCAAGTAACAGAGAGGGACTGGCATGGCCAGGAACTAACAGAGAATCCTTTAGAGCCAAGCACTGGCAAAAAGAGGTGAGGAAACGTGGATAAACCTAGCCTTTCATTTGCTTTAGTATTTTGTGCACTTCATATTGAGAAATTCCTGACACGATCAGAATTTTCTCTACATAGGTAGGACAACTTGAATTATTGTCTAAGCATTCAATCAAAAAAAGGTATTCATCCCTTTTTATTGTGGTATGACTGCCCTGACTTGAATGGAGCTGGATTTTCCCCACACATTACTGTGTGTTCTTTTTCTAATTTAAATATCCAGTGCATTAGTATAAATTGGATCTGACAATTATGTATTATTGGAAAAAAAATAGGCTACTAATATACTTTTCCCTGAAATTTGTTTATTGCAGTATGAAATAGCTGTGTTTAAACAAAGCTTATCAGATAAGCTAACTCACAGAGGAACTTTAATTATGTAATGAGATTAATTTCATTTTAAAATGAACATATTTTTTTCCCCTGGAAATATTTGATGATGGTTGTTCAGAAGCCAACCAAGAGTGTGTAATAGTAGAGCAAGATTATGTGACTTGAGCTGAATCTGAAGACAGATGAGTCATTAACTCTTCTTTTTTTTTTTTTTTACCATCTCTAGCCTTTTAAATTAATAAAATCTTCCCCTTTTTTTATGGAGTTATTTGTGAGCAGGGAATCTTTGGCTCTTCAGTTGAAAACCAGGCAGTGAAAGTTTCAAGCTGCTAAGAATATCTTTTAAACAGGTTGCACATGGAAACCACAGCAAATTATTTTGTCCCAGACAACCAGCCATTTCATTTAAGGAGGACATTGTCATGCTAAAGTGATTTTACCATCTTAGGATATTAGAATACAAATAAGAACAGGCTTGACCTAATTTAAGAATAATGCTGTTTTGCTTGCATAGTGCCTATCCTGTATGAATAAAAGCACTACCAATAAAAGCTGTTGGACTGAGCTGAGGTCCAAAAAAGCTGGTTCTGAATGGAAAATAATTGATTTTAAAAGAATGTTAGTGAAAAAAAATGTAATACACAACTGAAAAAAAAGTAATACAATAATGCTTGAAATAAATTCATAAACACTAAATTTTACAAACCTAACAGAAATGTCCTAATTCTGAAAGTCTTACAGATTTTAAGGTAATAAAAACTCTAAGGTGGCTGGCATGTCGGACTAATCTTTCCCAAGTTTCAGATGTTATACTGTGGTGAAATGAATATCTCATTGCAAATGCAGGTGGGAGCCCCATCATAGACATATCGAAAGAATAAAGCTCCAGGACAGAGCTTATGTTTTACTATCTAATCACTAAAATAAAGCTCTATGGGAAGTGAAGATATTTATTTTGTCATCCTGATTTTAGGCAGACACAGTCTAATCTCTAGCCTAACTTTTATATTCTGTGGTTACGTAACCCAGTCTGATCTTCTTCTGCATTTGGTTGTAAGTGGGCAGAGGAAAAGTTCAGTATTTCTGCAGTCTCTCATCTGTTCCCACCTTCCTTTTTGTTCTTCCTCTGACATCTCCTTTTGGCCTAATTTAAGTTAAAAGCCTTGGATTATACAGAACTATATAAAAAGCTTGTAAAAGTCTACTACTAGCATTACTGTATCCTCTCTAGCATTCTCCTTATAAACTTTTCCTATTCTTTGGTATTGGAAGCGGCCTTTTTACTCTATATTTGTACAGCATCTAGTCTAATAAAATTTAGAGTTCCTTTATCCTATTGAATGAAGGTCTGTGGAACCCATTATTGCAGGAACTCTTATACAATAGAGAAAAAACTTTGAATGCAATTCTGTGATTGGTCTGGATGGAGCTCAAAGACTTGCTTACACACTATCCATCTCATGGACATGGACAACGGCTGAAGGGCTAAGTGATTTGTTTAGTATTAGTGGAGTATGGCATCTAAGAAGTTAACCATTGAACCACAGATTTGGAGGCTGTAACATTTCGGTGTTTTAGCAAGGCTGTGCACATTGCTGGAATGGATAGAAAGGGAGCAATGGTAGCTTGCCTCTCATCTGCTAGTCTAGTCCGCACTGTAAATAAGAACAGTGCACAGACTGTGTGCCTTAAGCTTGGCTACCTGTCACAGAAAAAAACAGTCCAGTATCTGAAAACCTGTGGAAAAGAGAGGTTCCTGAAAAGTCCTACTTCAAGAAATTTTCTGTGAGATTGATTAAAATATATCCAGTTCTTACAGGGACATAAAACACTTTTAGACCAATATATGATTTTTGGATATTGCATGTTTAATTAATAGCCAGGCATCAATTGTCTTTTGCTTATTGGTATTCTTAAGCCAGCATTGGAAGCTTCAGATAGATTTGCCTTTATACTTCATGACGGAGAGCTGAAAACTGATTCAATTTATGCATCCACAGGTTAGGATTTATAATTACATTGCTGTGACTGCAAAAACAGCATTTTTAAACAATGTCAATTTAAGAAAGAAAATAAAATAGGTATAGAAATAGATATAGAAATAGAATATCAGATACTTAAACTTGAACCACTTTATCAGGTATTTGTATGAAAAGAGGATGATGTTTCAGAAAAGCCCAGAAATCTCTTCACCTCTCAAAATGAAAAAGAACCCGTAGGATGAGACAGAACACAGCAAACTTTGGAGCCAGGAGGTAGCTCATAGGAGTAGACAGGACCTAAAGAAATTACTGTGAGATGAAAGTCAGGAATTTTCAAGTGGTATTTCTACTGTCCTCAGTTTCTTCAATTGTATTTTCCAAATATATTTTACTTCTGGGCATCATTTAGTTAAATGTTCTTAATACGTGTTTTTGAAGAGAGTATCATTAATCCCCCTGAGCCTTGGTTATCACAAAACAGAGACTTCAAAACTCAATTTGAAAAGTCAGATCTCCCAGTACATCTCATTTAGCTATCCCTACTTTAAAGCAGAAATCTCAGTGCTATCTCGTGTTTGTAAAATGATGCAAATGGAAGCGTCAGGTTCAGTCAATGACAGAAAGACTAAAACTCAAGTGTCATGTCTCAGCCCTGTAGTGTATGTGTTGCCACTATCATCATCTTTTCATTGCACATCACCTTCTCTGGACCATAAGAACTGTGGATTAATTTCTGTACTGCTTCAGATGATTTTTCCTGCTGATTTTTCTCCTACAATTTAAGGAAAATATAGAAAAATGATTCCTGGAACTATAACTGAATAAGTCTAGATAGTATCTATTCTGACAAAGCAGGGTTCAAAAGGGTTCAAAGGATCCATCGGAAATAATTAGAAAACAACAACTGTATATCTAAAGGCTGTGTCTTTTAGTAAAAAAATCACGAATTATGTTTGTTTTGTCAAATACAAAGCAGTGATAACCTCAGTTGCAAAGCTTAAGCCTGAATAGCATTATTGTCTCCACACAGATACTATGAAGACTTGATAGCTAGAATGCACATTATACCACATTTCAGGGCTAACTGACATAATATATCATAAAATACCAAAAAAAAAAGTGTGCTGGCACCAGAATTGGGGTGCAGAAGTATGTGTTCTGTGGTCAAGTCAGACCTTAACAGACAAAGTCAAACATATATACATATATGTATCTTTTTTCTCTGATTAGGGAGATTTAAGGAAAGCAGGATATTATTTTTATTCTGCTGCTCTTGATCAGAGCTTTTTATTTTCTGTTGTCTAGTTAAAATTGTTTTACATAAGGGATGTCTGATAATACACTATTCTTAGAGAATGCTCTTTCTGATTTTCCTTAATAGGACAGCATTATTAACTTTTTTTTTTTTTTTTTTTTTGACTTGCCTACTGGCTTTAAATCAGGGCTGCTGTACAATGGATTTCTATTTTATTTTTCTCTGACCAAGAAAAAACAGAAATGTGTATGTTCATGTACATACAAACATACACACACACACACACACACACACATACACACGCACATATGTCAGGAGAAATTCAGTCCAATTGGAAATTTTCATTTTTGTTTGAGATTCTTCATTTTTTAATAATCAAAATTCCTTAAAACCAAAATGAAATCTATTTTCACACTAGAAATTTTTCATTTAAAACTATGCTGACTGTTAAGAAAATTTTAATAGTGTTCCTCATTTTTTGCCCCTTCCCACCCATCTGTACAATATCTGACTTAATTTGTGAATAGATTTAATCAACAACAACAACAGAATAATCTGATAAGAAGTTTTGGGAAACCGACAGCTAAAATCACTTCCAAGAAAATCTACCCAGATGTTACTGTCAGTAAGGAGACCCGAGGAAGCCTTCTGACTAAGATAATAAGTTTTGATGTCTGCAGGATATCTGTGATCTCAACTGTGTGCCTTAAGTAAAAGAGCATCCTTCCTCCTTTGGTGCCTTTTAATGAATTTTGTGCAATTGTTAAAAAGAAACTGATGCTTGCCACTTCAACAAATTCAAAGTTAGTAAAATATTACCTTTCATGTTTTAAAATCTAAAAATAACATAAAAATAAAATAAAACATAAAATAAAAATGTTTGAACTCTACAAACAGAATTCACTGATATCTTCTAAATTTTGATCCTGCACAAGTGAAGTCGATGAAAGTTTTTCACTGGGAGGATGATTATGCCTGGACTGAAACTGAATGAACTAAATGCTCTACTTTGAGTAAAGGAGAATGAAAAACTTTTTCTTAACAGTATACAGTAGTGTACATAGAAGTGATTCCAAGTATCGTGCTAACAACTCCCCTTCTCTTTCTAATCTCAGCATAGAATGAATTTAACGTTTGACTACGGAAATAGAGTGTCAGTTCCTCAAATCCCATGCAATTATAATGTGTTCTGAAAGACTAATTTGCTTAAGTTCCTGAAAATCTTATGCAGAAGTGTTTGAGATGTGGGCTAAATGTTCAAAACTATCCAAATGACTTTACACTAACCCAAGTCACGTACATAGGCACTTAGGCAGGATTCCAGCAGAGCCACGGTATGTAGGTCTCCTAAAACACTTCAAAGAAAGTACTTCCCAGAGCTACTTAAACTGACAGAGTCTAAAATGGATCGTAGCTACAGCATAACATGCCTGCCTAAACTTGGACGTTTGCACGTTCTCAGAAACACATCTAAACACAGTCAAAATTACCCGATACGTTGGTATGCTTGGAACATATCTTTCATCAAAAGCACTGAGTTGCACCCAGCTGAGTTGAATCTGACTAAGTAGAATAGCAAATCTAACCATTTTCATTCAAAGAAAAGAAGTGCATAGCATAAAAGTCTGGTTGAAATATTCACCCAAAAGCTGGAGAACTTATTTCACAAGATTTAAGTGTATGACTTGTTTCTAAAGGAATAGCTCTGTCACCAGTCTACAGAAACGCTCTTCTTCAGTCTAAATATAGATCATAGTGCATTAGTAAAACTAAGTTTAGAGGTTTATCATAAACCACCTGAGCCAGGGCTGCACGTTAAGCATCTGGTGAAAACAGGATCCAGACCACTATGTCCTCTCCTGAGAGTAGGTCCTGACTGAATATGGTTACTTCCTTTTTAAAGAGGAGTTGGAAGGGTGAACTCCCAGTTTTTCAGTCTGAAGTAATAATTATTGCTAAGGAGATAGAATAACTGGATTCATTAATCTTTACCAAACACACTTGCCCTACTTTGCCGTATTGTACCCTAAACCACAAACATGAACCAATTTTACTGGGAATATAATGGAGAAAAAAAGAGGAAAGAAGGTCATCCTATATTCCTTCTTTATAAAGCTTGGGCTTGTTGCAGCCTGAATGAATTATGGGTTCAGAAATAACACACATGAAGCATCACGGTCAGTTAACCAACAGGTTAAGGGGAGATAAAAGGAAAATAAGGTTCACTTATGTGCTTCCAGAATTTTTAATGCACTTTGGAAAGTCACTGTGTAAAACTTCCAAATAGTATATGCAAGAGAGGTAGAACTCAGCTATCTCCATTCCCAGATGAGTGGCATAATCATCAGTCTAGGACATTCAAAATTCTTAACTTGTGTAATTGTTAACTTGTGTATTAGATTCTTAACTTGTGTATTAAACCATACAGCTAAACCATACAGGAATTGTTATGCTGAATTAGACAACTTCTGGCCTACAGATTGTTTCTGACTGCAGGTCTCATTTTATAGAAAAGTGGAGGATCCCACACCAGAATGATACAAAATAATTTGCCCCATATGAGCTTTCCTCCTGATTTCTACCATCTAGAGGGAGGAAAATATCTTTTAAAATTTTTGATTTTCCGCTATTAACCAAAACTATTTCCACTATAACCAAAGTTTTCTTGATATCCACAGAACACTTGCCCATCAGGAGCTGAGTAATTGACTCTCATTTCTGAAGTACATCTTTCAGAATAGGATGGTCCCTGAGCAGGCTTTCTCTTTTGTTGTTCATTTCCCTCAGTGCGTCTGTTCAAAGTAGCTGACTTATACCTCTATTTCTCTGTGAACTGATCATTCTTGCCTTAGCCTTTGGGATACACATCCTTAGCTGCTAACTTTAAAGTCAGCAAAAGTCCAATATTCTTTGTGCCTTCAAGATTTTTGATTGAAAGCCTTGGAAAGTAATAGCATTATGTAACTCAAGAGCAGATACTTAAAAACAAAGTATGATTTATTTTGCTTAAAGCTTTACAGCAGTCAGAGATGGATTCGAAGCAAAAATACACTTATTAACTGACCTACATTTGGCGTTCCCTTCAGTCCCTACATAAACGTGATGTATATTGGTGTTTTATGTTCACCTGAGGACCCAGTAAAAGCTTATCTATCTATTGTAAACCTTGATTCTCAACCAGTCTGTGTCAGCCTCAAGAAGCTGATAGCTTCTGCTTCTCTGTAGGGTCCTTCTCTTAATGGATCACTGTCTTTTGATCTTAATCCTCTCAACCAGGGCAAAACATCCTCATGGCCAAAAAATGAGGAGTGGTCTCCTCCCAGCTATAAACTTAATTCTTGTTCCTGAGCGGATGTTTCTCACCAAGACTGCTTGTTTTTACCCTTTTCTGCTTAGCTTCTTTTTAGTTAGTACAAAAAATCTAATGCTATTCACTCAGACATGGCAATGCCTCACCTATAATTTCCCGGGACATATTACTTAAAGTGAAACAAACGCCCATCCTGAACGAGAATTTGAAAAATACATTTTATTATCTAACATGGATTTTAAAGAAAGTCTTGAACGCATTACGCAGAAGAATGCTTTTTTTTTTTTTTTCTTAGACATGGTATTTTACTGAAATGAAGTATTTATTGAAAAAAAGTGTCACATTCCATGAGGATTTGTTTATATTTTGCTTTTGTATTTTCTTATAGCCAAAATATCCCATGCATTTTTTTTCAGAATGGAAGTCTTCATTTTCCAGTTTATAATAGCTTTTTATTTAAAATATTTAAATTCCATATAATACCAATACACATGCACACAAGCATTATGACCCTATTTAAAATAAAAGCTTTCATTAAATATCCTCAAACAATTTATTACAAAAAAGTTTAGTAATTTTCTGTCTTGATTGCAGAAAATTTTTCAATTTCAATTCTGAATTTTTCTGCAAAGTGAAGAATGTGATTCATGCATAGGCTTAGACTTAAGCACCATCAGCAATCAAGCAAGATAAACAGAAATCAATATTGCATTCCCTAAAAGACAGCATGTGCACTCAAGAGAAGATCAGATTCTTTATTTTAGATTGCCTAGATGTTTAGATTGCCTATATTTGCAGTGATCAAAACATTCTCTGAATGCATTTACCATTGGTTCTGAAATTTTAAAAATAAAGTATCTGAGAAACAATTTTTTTATATATAAATTCACTAAGCCTGATCTTATTCTGGGGTAGTCATTCTACTGTTAAAAAATAAAAGAAATGTATGAACAAGAAAGTCTTGCTTCACTCTCCTCTTTGAATGGAGGTTTATCTTGATTAAGCAGTTATATAAAATGAAATTACTAAATCTATAACATTGAAGCTCTAGGAGCACTGCAGTATGATGTTGCCTAGGCATTGGGGTAATGGAAAGCAGGCAATCATGCAGCTTCACCTGTTGTTGCTCTACAGGAAAAATGTAAATTGATCCAGAAACAGATTTGCTTATTTTATCATATCAGAAATATCTGAATTCAGCTACTATTAGATTAATATTAGTACAATGCCCTCTGGAAGGTATGCACCATTTTCATTGTTAGTAGTTTGCAGTCTATATTTGATCTGTTTTTATCCGAAATAGTGTGCTGTAGTAACTATTCAGTACACAGTCACCTGGGAATTTAGCTGAATCTCAGTTGGTTATTAGCACAGGACTGCATTTAGGAATTTGCTGGAGCACACTGTTGCCAGTGTGTTTGCATTAGACCCTGTGCTTTAATGCAAGTTTTATTGTGTCAGCAAGAGGAGAAATGATATCTCCTGTGACATAAAGTTTGAGGGGTGAGGAATGATGGTAATCAATACAAGATAAAGCAGGCTGGTACAAAAGTAGCCTGTCAACATCTTGAAAATAATATGTACAAACAGAGGGAATATAACTAATTAGCACTCTGCATCATATAATCATGGTGGGTTTTGGTGTTAAACTATGAGCTTAAAGCTCTTATTTGGATATATGCTTATTTTTCAGGAAAACCTTCAAAAGCATGATCTTAGTCTCTTAAGCAGAAGATTTATCTTTTTACTGCCATAAGAATAGACTAATACCACTATGTAAATGTTGGCGGCAGTAAGCATTTGTCCATTATACTCAAGTTTCAAACCCATTGTCTAAATGTTCTGATCCCTTACCAAGGTGTTACTGCAGAACAACCAGGAAATAATGCTAATGCCTGAGCTATAATTTGTTACATGTAGATCATCTTTTCTTTCCTAAACAGAAAATTTTTGTTTTCATTCTGAAGATTCAGTATCTTCTGCTACAAAATTTCAATATTTAAAAAATATTTTTAGTGTGTTCATTATTTTTACTATCCACTGCAAGTTTGTAAGTTGAAATTCCCCAATAATAGTCTTTAAAAAAAATCATAAACTAACCTTTTCTATGCTATTAGGGTTATTTTCCTGACCAACGATATAAAGGTTCTTTCCAAATAACTTTCCAAACTACTTCTTTCAAATTGTTATAGCGTCCTTAAGTCTGCTTTCCTGACTGGAGGTATTTCTACCTCTAAGGATCTCTCCTATTTCTTTATTTATTAGCTAAGCTTCATGAGCTCAAATTTTAGAATGAAATATACTATAGTGTGACAACTATTGATAATTAATTCCTGTGTTCCAAGGGAATGCTTTTTCTTTGTTTATCTCTGAGACATTTTAGAGGCCTAGGTTTGAAATAGGACTTCCAGAGTATAAGATATTATCCTCCTTGAGCTTAAATCCAGATCTCACCAGCCTGTTAAATATGTGTGGATATTCTTGCTCAACCTGTTCTTCTTCTTTAGAGAACTACTCAGGCATAAATTAAAATGCTGAAGTGCTGAAATTTGGCAGCTTAGCTGAGGGAAGAAATTATTAATACTCTGCTCCTGCAAACAACTGACAGCTTGCTGAAGAGTGCTGCGAAACCTCCATTTTCAAAAGGTATTAAGAAAACTCAGGTGCTACTCTGGAGCTGTTCATTGCTCATCCAGGTACAAAATGAATCAAGTTTTTTTTTAATTGAAGTAGCTGTCAATACCTAGAAAACAGTGTTCCTAACCCCTCAAAAATCTATTAACTGTTTTGTTTTGTTCTTCCAGTTATTAAAGTTGGTCACCAGTGCCCATATTAGAAAAAAGTGGCACTTGGAGACTTTATTGGCAGGAACTATAAAAAGAATTGCATATTGGTATAGACTGGAAAGGTGGAAGAATACTTTTGAAACATGCTTTCTTTCACAGGCATATCAGAACTTCCCACGTTCATGTTCAAACACTTCCTTCTTCTTGATACTGACCTACTCTAAGCAATATTTAAAAACCCCTCAGAATGACCCACATGATGCACTGCATCCTAATTAGAAGGATTTCAACTACTGAGCCATAACTGTAGCAATATTGCCATATACCTTACCTGCAAAATCTATTGGCATTAATTCTGTATGTCCCCCACTTTCAAACTTTAAATATCAGGTGATAAATGCAGTATTATAGCTGGCTACATTGCTTTTAACTCTGGATGTCACTTGATCAAATATAACCTGGTGAGAAATAAATTTAAAGATGTGCCTTGCTGGGTACTGTAAAGAAGTGATATTTTAAAAATTGTCTGGAAGATATTTTTTGGTGACTTGTGCTGAATCCTCTTGCATGTCTAGTCATGTAACCACTTGAGAACCTAGAGTGAACTGAAAAAAAAGTGTTCAGAATTGATATATCTCCTGCAAACTCTGCTCCTGGGCAGAGCAAATTCACTAGAGATGAGAAACCTCAGAGTTGATCATTGAAGCCAATTAAATGAATTACTGTAGAAGAACAGAAGATAATTCATGAGTGACATCTAATCTATTCTAATTAAAAAAAAAAACTTAATGTGGGTAGTTTCAGTGTCTGTAATGTATTGTGCGATTTGAGTATGACCCTTTTTTAAAAAGCTTTTCTGGGGACCTACAGTCAGTTTAGTATTCTGTTGTGGATGTATAATATATTGTTTTCCATTAGAAACATGTTATTAGCAAAGCCCCACGGAGCTAATTGTCATTGTGTCATCTTTATATTTTGTACATGGAGACAAAGGGTCTTTCTAACCTGTGGGCAGAAATTGTAATTTATTATTGAGAGTGCTTTTACCACAGATAAATCTGTTAGCTTATGTCACTTTCAGAGGTTTTGTTACAAACAGAGAGGAAAACGATGTATTTTTTAATTCCTTTTCATGTAAGTATCACATAGCAAGCCAGGCCTTGAAAAAAAATAAAATGGCAACAGTGGATGGGCATGCAGAATACAGAAGGTATGTCTAGACAGATCTTTCACCTTATTATAAGCCAAAGTGCAGTTTGGTTTTTGTATGTCCACTTAGTTAACTGGGACAGTAGGTACTACTTACTGCTGACATACTAGTTGCTTGACCTAGATAGTGAGTAACGACAAAAAAAGAATGTATTATGATATGCTTCTTTATTTTTCTCTGCATTATTGGAAATGGGTAAGTGGTCTTTGACTTCCTCTGCTACCTTTAGCTCACTCTATTTTACAAAAGGTCAGGTTGTGTTATGTGGTAGAAGAAGGGAAATGTAACACAGCTGATATAGGCACAGTAAGCCCCTGCTCTCTGTCTTACCCTGCCCCTTGTCCAGCATAAAACTACAATTTTTTCCCATCTTTCTTCAATCCACCCCTTTTTATACTATGGTTAGACATATATTAATCCTGAGTGACAAGAAATCTATAATTAATGTGTCTCAGGTGAATGTCATCACTGGGATCTCAGTCATTTTCTCCTTTATGAATCTTCATAAACCACTTAAGATGTCTGTGTTAATATCCTTTAAAATGTTATTCAGAATTGCCTTACATCTCCTCCAATTTGTTACATCTAGACAATGTAATGATCTCTGGATTATGCATATCTTTAGCTGTGACCCTAACTGGAAACAAAAAATACACTGACCTGGATCACAGAGACAGAACCTGAAACGGAAGGTGTGGTTTTTCTCTCACTTTGCACAAGATTTGATGAGATTTTTCTCAATAGAGTTCCCTGTGTAATTATTCATTGTCACCATTTTCCATTCTACTGGAATATGCTCTACAAGAGTTGGATCATGAAAATCTTGGGCAACTCAGAAAATATAGAAATATATAAACAGAATAAAAATAATAAAAAATCATTTTATTTTCAATATAAATGGAAATTACAAGTACAAATACTTTCATTTCACTTCATTTGTGAACTATACTACAAAATTAATATAGAACAATACTTTTCAACTCCTGTTTTGAAACAGACTGTTCTATTGTGTGAGCATCTCACCACATAAATGCTGTTTGTATACTTGCTGATTTCATCCTCAAATACATTTTTAAGACTTTGCCATATAGATAAAAGCCATGGTCAGCCATGCAAAATTGGTTTTTACAGATTCCTCTTGGTTTTTTATTGGATTCAAGCCATAAATCTTGCAAACTGTTTGTCACAAAAATCAATGACTGAAAAAACACAGAAGCTTTGTATATCCCAAACTCACCACAATGACATTACAACAAGTAGCACTGAAGATGTCATGCAAGCATGGAAAGTTGCAGTCTATTTTCATGTATGTAATCTAACATGTGCTACCTTTAGTATATGATCATCACAGAGCACTTGGCTGTGACCCTGAGTTAAAGATGTCCACTAAGTGTGGACAATTCAGTGAAGTCACTAACTTTACCACAAAAATAATTTGGTATTTGAATGATCATACTTGTTCTGCATGAACCAAACCTTATGCCCTGCTGTCTGAAATGGGGAGGAAGGAAGAACTGAAGATGAGGGAAAAATAAAAGAAGCTTCTTCTCCAAAACATAACTTGATCTCGGTTACTTAAGAAGTTAAATAAGAGACAGATCTACCAGTACTAGAGAGGACTCATTGCCTTTTTCTCTAATTTCACTGAAGAGGTCACTAATAGAGGATGTGACTATTCGCCATTTTTATACCATTTGCATATAGGAACAAGATTATTTCTGATTTAGATATTAGAGTTTCTCATAACTCCACTTTTTGAAATTTTCATCCTTTGACCTCAAATAGATTTCAAGAGGCTTGAATGTTTCCCAATAAAGGGTGCAAAACTGATGAAAATAAACTGCAAATTCTCTTCTGTGTTTTCTTTTTTTTAACCACTTTTACCACTTTAACACATAATATTTTAAACATGAATTCAAAAATAGATTATACTTTATCTACTGAAATTTCACCTGGAAGAACCCAGCTGTACAGGAGTTCCATATCATGATATCAAAAGCCCATACATTATAAGAAGAGAGCACTGTCACTGATAGTATATGCATTTCTGTCTGAGTTGACTTCCTGGTACTTTTATGAATGTTTGTAAAAATCAAATCAAATTCATGAGGCTGCCATACACTACTGCTTGAGTTGTTGTTCTTTAATTGACTCAGTTTCCTGCACAATCCTGGAAAGGCAATCAAAACACATGAAAAACTGGATGCACACTCAGAGCATCGTCATTCAAGTGAGCAATGAATGAAGGCAAAGAATATACACTTCAGCTATTATATAATTTGTGCACTATTTTCACATGAATTCACTTCTGTTTAGTCAAAATTTAGAAAAAAACAGCTGCTTGTTATAGCAATAATGACTCTAGATATTACATTCCCGCAATGTGCTATTCTATTGTTTTCTGTCCATTCAATTTGTCATCAGATTCAGATGTTCTCTAAGAGATTCTATGCAGGTTTTAGCCAGGGTTGGTTCCATTTTTATTATAGCGGGTGTCCAGTAAAACCTGAAATGCAATGAAGGACCAAATCTGTGACTACAGGATAAGGTGATACCAGCTTTGGTATATCAACCTTGGTATATACTTTCAGTAACTTATTTTGCTGAATTGCTTTTTGGGGGAGAGGGATTTCTTTTCTTGTTTTATAATTAAGTATATTGATATTTTCTTCATTTCTTAAGAAATTTACCTTTTCTATTTATGGAAGCCTCAAGGTAAAAATGTAAAAGGCACAAAGGTAAATATGTTGTAATATAAAATCAAACAAAGTTATCTGACAGTAGCCTCATTCTGATGACATTTTCCAACATGGAAAAAAAGTCAGATTTCATCAAGACTTAATTCTTATACTCATTTCCTTTAATGCATGAGGCTCTGAGTAGGTTCATAGTGGAAAATTGTAGAAAGTGTTTTGACTAGCCGGTTAGATTTCTTCTTACCTTTTAACCATTCAGCTTTAAAAGGTAAAAATATAAAGAGAATATTAAGAATTCATAAATGTTTTAAACTTTCTGTAAACACTGTATCTCATCTTAGAAAGAATAGTAGAATGATTTTATATAAAACATCGAACGACAGTCCCTTATTTTATTAGGTGTATTTAGATAAATAAAGGTCTTTAACTAAATATATTACATTTATTTTAAAGGTATTTTGAAGAGTCACTATAAAGACGTTCATGTACAAGATTATGTAAAATAAATATTGCTTTCTGTGAAATAAAACACCCAGCGTGATATTTTTCCAATTTTTAAAAGTTCTTTTGTTTGTTTTTAAATAAGAAAACCTATCTGCAAGCTAACGATAAAGGCACGCAATGATTTTAAGATTAGGTACTCTAGATAGTGGACATGCAAGTTTCAGAAGTGTGGATCGATATTTTCTCCTTTGCTCTTCCTTTTAGAAGTGCAGGAGTTGCAATACAGCTGAAATCATTCTCTGTCAAGCAAATTGGTATTGCATTATCCTCACAGGAACTTACCATAATGGGATTTCTGTGATTTTTGAGTTTTGTGTTCTGACAAAGATTTGATTGATTGTTTCCTGACAAAGAAACCATCATAAAGATGAAGGATGAACATTTCAGGTATGACCTCAACATATGACATATAAAATCTTTGCTGCTGTTGTAATTATTATCTGTACAGCAAATAATACATTTTTTCATCATAAAAAGTGTTACCCTAATGTGAATGTTTTAAATATGTCACCCTAAAAGGAGTGCTGCTTTTATACTCACATAAAAATGATTTGGAAAGAGATTTTTTGTGCTTCCTTAGGTTCCAGATGGTGCCTATGTGTTTCACAGAAAAAAAATATATATAAAAGGAAAAATAAAATGCACCAAAAGGAAATAAAATCTTTGTAAGTTAAAATGGGGCATGCACTGTAAAATGGTAGTTTAGTCAGCTGACCTTTTGATTCACTGGGATATGTCTCAGAGCAATTATATGCACTAACTCAGACTTTAGAAATAGACTTTTATTATTTAACTGTATAAACATTAACAAATGAATGATTAGTGAGGAAGTCCATAGCATTGATTAGATTGGCCAGTCTGTGATTGAGATATTCCAGGTTTGAATTTTTGCTGTGCAAGGGGTTTTAAAAGCAGTAGGTTCCTAAAAATACAGATAGAAGATGAATGGGATCTTTTTAAAGCACCAGTGCATTTAAATGCCATTGAAATCAATAAGCAGCTGTAGCAGGATCCAAAAATGCACTTAGGCTTCTAAAGTACAAGATAGTCATCTGAGACCCAGAGGGTGATTAAAAAGGCAAAAGCCTTTAGGTACAAAGAGTCAGTAGGTGTTTTAAGTTTGCACCTGGCTCTGCAGTGAAGGCCCAGACATACAGCATTACTTTGGCTGAGCTCAGAAGACCTCCCTGAGAGGTCTTTTATTCCCTTTGTTAAGATGAGGCTATTGCATGGTCAGGTGTGTAAGTGCTATGGGGAGGGATTACGAAGCTTCATATTTTGACCATTTTGGCAGATGCAGCAAAGCTTGGCTTTTCTTTCGAGACTATTTCTGCTTTTATCCAATGTTCCATGCAAATTCTGGATTATGTCCGGATCACAGTGCTGCCTTGCACTCGCTGATGCAGTAGTCTCACTGTGAGAATAGGCTCCTAGAGAGTGATAAGGAAGACTTGAAAGGACATGAAGCCAGACTTCCTGGTTTTTGGTCACCAAACAAAAAGTGGATATAAGCACTCTCCTCTTCTTCTGCTCCCTGTCTTCTCAAAAAAAAAAAAAAAAAAAAAAAAAAAAAAAAAAAGAGAGAGAGAGAGAGAGAGAGAGAGAGAAAAGACACCACCACTGTTATCCCTATCCAGATGGGAACTTCAGGCATTGAGATACAGGGAGTGGCTATAGTGCTGAATCACAGCTTTGCAGAGGTGGATTGCTTCAGGCCTCATTAGCGAGAATTTGAGATATATTTCTCTTCAATATATTTACTGGCTGGATTAGGCATCCTCAGTTCAGTGTGCTGATTGCTGTATGTGTCTGACCTCTCTTCCTTCACTGGATAGAGAAGTTGTATGTGTTAGCCATTGCCAGCTTCTGAAATCTTGCCATGACATTGTGCTCTTGAAAACCCATTTGTCCCATTTTTCATTTCTGTGTACCTAAGTATTTCTCAAAGGTTTACTTTCTCTGTACCTGGGTTCTTTATTTGTATGATAGCCAAGAAGATAGATAAGAATATTTCCCTACTTCTCTTGGGTATTTTGATGATGATAACACTAATGGTTGTGAGGTGATTGCATTTTGCTGTAACAGAAACAATAGATTTCCTAGTATTACATTTCAAGGAAATAAAAGTTCATTGAAGATATTGCAACAGAGACAAGCTGGGTCACCATAAGCATATGCTGGAGTGAGCAGTGTTTTACCATTTTGCCATGAAATTTTCTGGACCACATCCATATTTGGGCTTATTATGTCCTTTCATGAATTATGGGGCAGATGCACAGTTGTTGGAATACAGACAATAATTTTCCAAGTGCAGACTAGGTCATAATAAGCAAACTGAAATAGAAGTATGTTCCTAACAAATGTGTCCTTCCAGAATAAATAAAGAAATTCTAGTCACTCAGCATGGGCTAGCAAACTGGCAAAACTTCAGCATGTAAAAAACAGTCATGTGAAAATTATTTTCTATAGATAGCAGGACTATCCAAAAGCAAAACATGAAAGATTTGAATCGAGAGAAAAATATGCAATGTTACTGCTAAAATTTTGGAAGGAAATAGTTTGCTGATATCTTCAGCATTATTTAGAGTTCTGGTCACTCTATTTCTATAAATATATTGTACATATTGAAAAAAAATCCAGGTAGTGATGACAGTGATGATGATATTTACAGAATGTCTTCCAGACAAGAAGACTAAACAGATTAGCATGGTTCAGCATGGAGTAGAGGTGAATGAGGAGGAATGGTGTGGGGAAAGTCAATAAAGAATTCAGTGCTGTTCATTAAGGAAAAGCTAGAGGTAACCTAAATTGACAAGGTTTAAACAAATAAAAGAAAGTACAGTGTTCTCATACACAGAACTCATAGGTTATCTGTAAACTTCTTCCTCTGCCTTCCCTTTTCTACCTTTTCTTCTCCCTCAGTTTAACAGTACTGTGAGTTACCTGCATGGGTGGTAGAGAAGTTTACTGCCTATCATCTCCCTCTTAACTCCCCTGTCTCTCGTGATCTTTGCCTATGCAGGCAAAGAGTTTCTGCAGGTTATTGAGAGTTGTCTTTCAAAACAGTGCAAATTAGTTGATGAAGTATGCAAAATATGATACACTTTCATATACTATTCCATTAAATTATTGTTGATAGATTAATACATATATATAATAAATTCATATATACTCTATTATATATAACAAACATGTATAATACTTATGCAATTGGTTCAAAAAGGGTAAGACAAAATGCTCAAGGTTTGATGGCTATCAAAGAAAAAGGCTAGCTATCACCTCTGGCTTTGAAGGCTAGTAACCTGCTGACTGCAAGCGGCTAGGAGAGTATGCCAGCAGAAAGATCATTCTATACTGGTATTATTTCTTCTTTCCCTTGAAATTATCTACTGGCTGTTGTCAAAACAGCACTATGGAGTCTCAGATTCTTGGTTTGACATAATATTGACAGAATAATTTCATGTTATTAAACAATGAAATTTTGGGCTTGAGCTAGTTTCTAGACTACAGAGAGCAAACTGAGCCTCATGATCTGTTCTCTGTGGAAATTTTTTGATAAATTATGTAATATGTCACTAATGGCATATAGAACTAGGTGGACCTTTAGATCTCATCCAACAGAACAATTTCTGGTGTCTCTGTTTGACTACTGTAGTATATATTAAGGTAATAACTTTTTGTTTGAGACACCAAAAAATCCAAGTCTTTCTAAAATATAGAAATCAAGAAAAATTTCAAAGGAACACAGACTTTCAGATTACAATTTCAAAAGACTAAAGGCAACCAAAAAAAGCAAAACATACTCTGAGTTGAGCTGCTAACTCTCTTTAAATTAAACCAGGAAAAGGCTAAGTTATTGTCCCTGTACTCGATGACACTGAAGAAATTAAAATATATTTTGCCAAAGTTATCTGAGGAAACTGATTTATTTTATTGAAAAAATGGAGTCCTAAAAACTGAAGACATTTTGATGTTCATAAAAGGGAAAAGAAAAGGGAAAAGAAAATCATTTACTAAAAAATGAATAAGATTTTAGCCAGTCCCTTCTCTGAACCCTGCTTTTTAGAGTTTAGATTTTCCAGGTAAAGTAGATGCTCTGAAACATATTGTATAGTTTAAAGCAGCACTTTCCATTGAAAAGCGTCTGTGCGTATTTTCAATATACTCTAGTTTGGTGCCTTCAAATATTTCAACATTAGCTAGTGACTATAGTTGTGTATCTGAGGACTAAATGGATATATGTTTTATCTGAGGTTAAAAATAGGTAGAGCATCTTCGGTAACAAAACTCTTATTATGTGAAATGTCTCCAAAAGAAGTGCATTTATCAGACTAAATATTTACATTTCCTAGCAAATACTCAATACCCAAAAAGGGATACAGGGATACTCAGACAAGATCACATCAATAAGCAAATTTACATAGGCAAAATTACAAATATTTGTTTTGCACTCTGGAGGAAGATAGAACAGCTCACATTTGCCTAACAAAGGTCATCATTCTGCATGTAGTCACTTGAAAAGAGATGAAGATCTGATCTAGAAGCCAAACATCCTATTGATCAGTCATGACAAAACAATGTTTCTCATCACAGCAAGTTTTCTCTTGACAGACTCTTTGCTAATGATGCACAAAAAAACAAATGGGTTGTGGACAAGCAAAGGATTTGCTGATTTCTTAATAGCTCAATTACGTTGTAAGACTTAAATTTGACACTATAGCTCAAGCAAATACTGTATGAAAGAAAATACTCTGAACATTTGAAACATATCTCTTTATATAGTAGATGGGTCATCCATGAAAGCAACTAAGAGCAGGTTTAGAATAAGCATTCTTCAGCTTCCTTACTACAGTATGGGAATCCTCCTCACTGGTTCCCAACTTAAGTTTTATATACTTCTTACCTTGGATAACCAGAGTGACTGTGTAAAGAGAATGTAGGAAGACTGAGCCTCCAATTTAGACTGCTAACTAAAATAGCTGCTGTGAATACCCCTCTCTCCCTATTATATACACAGGAATACTAAAGGAAAAGTTTGACAGTCTTATATATAACGCTTTTCAGTGTGCCCTCTAACATGTCTAATGTACTGAATTCTAGAATACAGAAATAGGTCAGGAAAAATTAGCAACAAGATTACTTTGTTCATGAAAAGTTGTCCAAGGAAAGGTAGAAATTCCTGATGCTAGACAGGACTGTAGTTTAACAGTACTCCTCAACCAGCAGAAGGAGGGGAGGAAGCTATTCTGTTCAGTCTGATAGCACAACACAAATTACAGATCACACTGTATTAGTCACTTGTTGCTTGATAACCCAATTATATGGAAATAACATTTATAGCTTCCTAGTGATCAGAGGGTTGAAAATGGTTCTATTCCCTTCAGTGACCATAAAATTGTCAGCATTTATTTTCAGCTGATTTAAGGAAGAGGTAAATAGCAGCCTGCATTTTCTAAGCAAGTCTTTTAGTTTTGTGTACTAAGCTGGAAATGTGTTAGGGAATTTTTAAGCAAAAAAATATATTTACTTATGCTAACATTTCCTGTTTTTTCATTAAGTATCTGGATTTAAAAAGACCACTCAAATGGGGAAAAGTGGAATCACAGTCATCTATGTTCTCTCTGTTTTCAGGAAGAAATGGAAAACTCAAAGTAAGATTTAGATATCATAACACTTTTCATGAGCCCTTTAGCTATACTGTAGCTGTATGCTGCTGCTGACCTCCTGAGTGCTGCCTTTCTCCTCACAACATACTGGAAATTTAAAAATTAAATTAAAAAAAAGTTTAATACTATAATCTAAAATAATTTATTACTATATGGCTGTAAGGAGCCAAGGTCATTACTGTGGACTGCAATAGAGGTAGCTATCCAGAACACAAACAGCATTAGAGAAAGACATTGTCTTGGTACAAATATGTCAGGTTGCACAGCCGTGGCTACACTGTCTGGTACAGAAGCCCGCATATAAAGCCTTCATATTTCTTTTGGAAAACCCATATGTGCAATCAGACTACCATTCCTGGCACTTGCTCAGTTTAACATTTAAGAAAGCCCATGCAAGCATTTTGGACATCTGTGTAGGGCTACCAAACATCATATAATCATATGACATGGCCTGACAGAGCTGCTTGATGTCTGTATCTCTTAGAGTAATGTGCTCATGGTGCGTTACGCACTGGTATGTCCTTGCAGTTAATCTGAGCCTTACTGGGAGAAGGAGCCTACTGGGAGAAGACTACTAGTCAGCAATAGGTATTCTTAATTCTCTGAATGGGCAGTCCATTTAAATGCAGTCAATATGCAGTTAAACTTACACACAATCAACAATTAAACAATTTCTTCAGTGCAACACACTGTAGGTTTGATTCCCGATAACACATTTTTTCTTAATTTTTACTGTAGCCCTTAGAATGGCTTCTGACTAATTTCATTTCACCTTGGTCTCTCATATCTTCTATTGTCCACAAAAAATAACCATTTATTTTTGGCATCTTTACAAACCTGAGAAAATAATTCAGAAAATACAAGGAAAGCAAATCTGATTACATTACATAGTTTGGAACTGCAATCACAATTTCAGTATTCATGAGGCCAAAACAAAGGACTTTTCGTAAATCTATCTGCTTGTGTTGAAAGATTTTTTCCTGATAAATATTTTGTTAAAAGCAGTGAGAAAGAAAGAGGGATCAATTAGAAGTTAAAAAAGTTTCTGGAGCTTGCTGTAGATTTACGATTTAATTGATTCCTTATTAACTTGCCATAAGTAGAATTAGTACGTTGTTGTATATTGCCCTTCTGAACAAGATCCGATACAAATCACTGAAATACAAAGGTAGCTCATTTTTTCCAGTTCTCCAGTTTTTCGCATATGAGTTTAATTACAGTTCTCACAGGCAATGTAAGCCATGGGGAAGAGAAAACAGGAAAAGCAGGAAAATGTGTAAAATTCCAAATGAAGAAATGAAGTTGCTGCAAATTGGCATTTTCCCTGACACAATTATAATTTCCTTAGGAAAGGAAAACAAGAAAAAAAAATAGTGGAGCTGGAAATTAAGGGAAAATTTAGTAAAAATGAAATGAAATTAAATTAAATTGAATGAAGACACAGTATTTTTCTTTTAATCAGTCCAACAGAGTATTAAACTGAATCACCTTCCTGGACTAATGCCACAAGAGAGCTTTAGTCTGGACTTCACCTTTTCCTTTGGTTGGATACAGAGTGCCTCCCAAATGCGGATTTTCCCTATGACCAACATATTGTTCTAAATGGGTAACCAACCATGGAACCTAAAGAAGCGATTTAGGAACTACGAGGTGTCAGAGTCCAAGTCTACAACTTCCATGAGGTTCCACTTACTCCATGAAGAAATAATAGAGTTTAGTGTTAAATTTACTGAAACCTGCTGATTTGAGTCAGTTCAGGACATCAAAACAAAGCTTCTTTTTGTCATCTAGAAATTACAAGTCTATCCTATGTGAGTTTTCACTTGATTAAAGAGACTCAGAAAACAGATATGACAGTCCAAACAAGTTTTTTTTTTTTTTTTTTTTAACCACGAGGTTAGAAATCATGTAAAATTTTCATTTTCAAATGTATTGCTCAGCTATATGAATAGAATGGATTCTGTATTTATCAATACTATGTGCAACTGAATGTTAATAAAGATTTACAACAGGACTATTTGGCTCTTTATTATATGGAGTTGTAATTAAATATTTAAGTTTTTAGGAAGAAAGATGTTAACAAAATGATTTTAGCTAAAGCACCCTCTGGTAATTAGTTTCTGAGCTCCAGAATAGAGAATTATCTATCTGAACACAGGAAGAGAATAAATAATGTCATACCCATATCAAGGCAAATGTTGTCTTTCCACTGAGGAACTAAATTGCAGCAGTTTATGAATTTTAATCAATATCTAATTTCCTCCAAACTAATTTGATTGATTTTGAGGATGAAATTATTGAATAAGAGGGTATACTACATTTGTAAATTCACAAAGGGAAGTGTGTGTGACATATTTCATCAAATGCTTTCATTAGTCTTTTTTACACTAAGAAAATTTGCTGGTGACACAGAGCTGGGAGGTGTTATCAATACAGAAGAAAATCAAAATGTCATATAGGAAGAACCAGATTATCTTGAACACTTGAATAACAGAAACAGAATGAAGTGTATTAGCACAAAGTGGAGTGCTAAGTACTTATGGAGTAATCATAAGCATTAACAGTCCCAAACATTCAAAAATTATGAATCATGCCTCTGAAAAAGTTTTATGGAACTGACTTAACAACTATAGATTTTTAAATAATGCATTTAAAATTCTTAATTTTTCTTGCTATTTATTGAGTCTTTGATTCCTATTTTCAAGTATATATCTACAATCATAATATGCTAGAACATACTTAAAAGTGGAGAAAAAAATGAGATTGTCACTGAATGGAAGGTTATAGGATCCCTAGGGGGGAAAAAAAGGCCAGTATTACTTTGTCACTTGTTGATAAAAAATCAGGTCCAGGCAGCAAGCTGTAGGATGTAGGCATTGATGAAAGTTTAATTTTCCCATTTAATTCAATACAAAAGAATATAACCTCTTATTTTACTTGCTTTTCTTGAGTTTATTACAGGAGCTGTTTTGATAAGAGGATATTTTTCTCTCCTATTTCTTTGTGGGGAATATAAGTTTTAGATCATTTCCTTCCTCTTGGTCATGATACTTTGGGCAGCGTTATATCTTTGTGCAATCTGGACAAAGACAAAAGATCACAGACTCTCAGAAGGTTGAAGGGAAGGGACCTCTGGAGATCACCTAGTCAAACCTCTCTGCTCAAGCCGGGTCACCTAGAGCATGTTGCCCAGGATTGTGTGCAGATGGCTTTTAAATATCTCCAAGGATAGACACTCCACAACCTCTCTGGACAACCTGTTCTAGTGCTCAGCCACCCTTGCAGTAAAAAAAAAAAATTTCCTTATATTCAGACAGAACTTCCTGTGTTCCAGTTTGTGCCCATTGCCTCTCATCCACAGGAAACTGTCTTTAGTTTTTCTTTGCTTTTCTTTGGTTCCCCTAGGGTAGATCTAGAGAAAGAGCCACTTAAATTCCCAAAAATATTGAAGGAGCAAAATCTGAGGGGCCCAGAATCACTGGAGAAGTGTTAACACCTCTAGCAAAAGGTTGCTGAGTTTAAATCCATGTTGGCATGGATATCTTCCACTCAAGTTCCCAGAATCCACAAAAAGAAAAAAAAAAAACCCCAAACACAACAACATTATGCTTTCTTGTCCAGGCTTTAACTTGGCCTTTGCTGATGTTTCATCTGTATGTCTAGAAGTGCACTGATTTGTTTCAGTGTGCATCCTTATCGTGCAGCAGCATTGGATGTTAGTTTGCTGTCTTCCCAGTCAGCCTATACACCTAGGTTCCTTTGGTGGCACCATGAGACAAGGAGGAGACTGATGTGTCTTCCCTAGTCTTTTTTTTTTTTTTTTTTTTTTTTTTTGGCGTCAGGACACAGTAATCTGAATCTGAATGTTTATAATCCCTTCTATGTGTGTAACCAGGTGTCTATACAGTTATATCAGTCTAAGTCTAAACCTTTGAATCATTCACATTGTCTGCGTATTGGCTCAGACTCTGAAGTGACCTGACTGGCTTTCCAGATAGGGAAGTTTAGGGATGTATTGTTCACACACTGCACCTGCAGCAATAGGTCCTGTAGATACAAAGGGCCTGAGACAATGAAGTCTGAATTTGAAGGCAGTGTAATTGCAGTAAATATTTACTCAACTCCTATAATAGAGGAGGTGATCCTGCTCAGTGAAATTTTGTCTTTTTTTGTTGTTTTTTATGTTAGGCCCTTAGAAGTTTTGCTAAGAAAAAAAAATTAAACAAACATTTATTTTAGAGTGATGCAGCTTTTGTTTCACTTACGGAATAGGTGATTTTGATTTGTCCCAGTGTAAACAAGAATTCACAGGTATACCATATACTTGTGTAAAGCTGTGTCTACACCACTTTTATTTTTATTGTAGCATATTACAACTGTCTGCAAATAGAGAAACTGGCACTTACCTTGCGATCATAATTACGTCACGCTTTCATAGAATTCAAAAACTCAGTCTCTTGATTACTTCATTGAATTTCACAGTCTATAAGTAATGCTGAACAGTCAATAGCGGGCAGGAAGAAAGGTGACTATTATTTTTTCACTAACATCTACTCGCAAAATTAAGTATTTCTGCTTTCCAAAATAGTGCCATCAAAGATTTCTTACACAATTCTAATTGTTTGGTATTGCACTAGTAAGCAAAACTGTAAACTAGTGAAGTGATACGGTAGCCTGTTGTTGACATGGATTGCTTAAGACTGCTATATGTGACCTTTTAAAATTTTTGATACTGTCCATTGGATTGCATTCTCTGAATGAAACATATTCTGGGCCTAGAGCTGATTTTCTGCCTTCATGCAGTTCATTTCACAACAAAAGGGGCTTCTTTGAACTCTGATAGTATTGTGGTAGAAATGTTTGATTTTATTTATTTGTTCAATATTTCTGGGGATATTCTATAGCCAGGAAAAGAGTTTTTTGCCTTGCATCTTTATTCTCATACACGGATATCTTAATATAATTATACCAAATAGATATTTTTACAATAATTATCTTGTTAAGAACATTCTTGACACAATATATTTTATGAAATAATTTTCTGAAATTGAAACCAAAATGACAGTCATAATAGACTAGTTCATAAATTGCTGTGTTAAGAGTTTCTATTTAAGTAAATTGCCTAAGAGCATACGATTTTATATGTAATTATCACTGTTATAAGACTGAGTTGCTTTGGTTCCAGCTATGTATATGTTCAACATGCCAACTTACTTCATAGCTTTGTTTGCTCTATTTAGTAACTTAGACTATGCTAGAGCTGGGAGTTAAAGCTGGGAGCTTTGAGCTCAACATTTTAGAACAGTGAGTTTCCCAAATAAGAGAGAGAAGCAAGGTAAACTCTTAAGGAAGTTAATATTGTAGCCTTGCTTCACAGATCAAACACTGATACAGAAAATAAATGTCTGGAGTCCATGCAAGCTCATCTGATTGAATGACTGGGACTTGAGTTATTTAATGCTGGCTTTCCACAAAGTATCAGCTATAAAAGGATTCAGTGTTTAAATATTGCAACTTAGAATTATTTTAAGACTGAGTGATTTTTTACCTTTGTTTTTGTTAGTTATTTTATTCGCAAAAGACTTTTTTGTGGTGGTCAAAAGCATTTATGAATTATGCTAATTTTCCATATAATTTCACCTGAAATGAGACTGAGGAAAAAAGAGTTTTAAAATGCTGAAAGAAAGTGTTATTTTCCTGCTCTTAAAATGGCAATAAAAAGCACCTAAAAGTTGCATTGTACTACAAAATATAGATTTGGTTTTATATTGTGTCTGGGTAAACAAGTATAGGAGTAGATGTTCTGTCCCAAAGATTAGTACCAGGAGGGCAAGATTAGGAGGCCAGAGCCTGGCTGAGTAGCACCAAAAGGAAGGCAAAACATATCGTCAGAAGATAGACTAGACCCGTGAGGCTGTGCCACGAGGCAGAGTTTGGGAGGGAAGATGAATCAATGCTGTAGCCAGCTCCATCAGGCAGCTCTGGGAAGTCGAAGGGCCTGCAGATGGTCAGAGGTCACAATAGATCTGAGCCCTTTTCGCAAGGCTCGTGCCTAGCAGAGGTCCCTCTGAGAGGAGATCATTTGTGGTTTATCCAGGAATGAAGTGGTTAGCCTCTTCAACCAGGATCAAATTTTTCTTTCCCTAAGGATTTGCATCCATGTGCTTTGCTTGTCAGGTGAGATGTGGTGTCAGTTATGATACCGAGTATCTCGAAATTTTCTCATTTTATACGGTTCATGCTATTTCATTTTGCAAGGCATAGTTGCATATGCATTACAGCATGGAATTCGAATCAGGCAGGCTCCTCCCTTCCTCCCCCCCACATGAAAATACTCTAATTACCAAGAGACAGAATTAATTTATTTCTTTCTTTTTTTTTACTTTCTGTATAGTCTGGTTTAATGAAATAGCTTTTGGCTAAAAGAACTCCTGAATGAAATTCTTCCCTTTCCGGATGTATTATGCCATTCATTCTTCATTTCCTTTGTTTCTGTTAATGGGCTTGAAAAAGGAGTGCTCTGTTTAGGTGGAAACGAAATATTTTGCTTAGTCACAAATGACATTTTTTCCTTTTACGAATTTTTTATTAGAGAAATAAAAGAAATTACTAAAGGATTTTCCCTTCACTATTTCTATTCATCAGCTATACCACCCTCATCAGTTACAAAGGTAGTCTTAAGTAGGTTGCATCTCCTAATATATTTTATCTTTCGGGTGGTGTATGACTCTTCAAAGAGTAATATACAAAAACACAGAGTCGTGAATGAAATATATGAGTCCTCTAGGAACAAAAAATTATGTCTTTTACCCAGTGTTTTGTTTAGAGGAAACAGGGATATAGTCTATTGTGGAAAAAATAAAAGATTCATCTTTACCCACTCCTAGGAAATTGCAATATTTCCCAAGATGTTTAGGAGAAAGTTAACAACTGATGCAATCTTATTATGATCTTTTGTTTACTTAATTGAATAATTTATTTATTAAGCCTTATTTTTAAAAAAAATTTGTACTACATATTAGGGGAAACTGTGGCTTGCTAGGGTCTGAACTGTGCACCAAGCACTCCATAGCCCCTTTCGCTTTTACTGTGACTGTTTTTAGGGAAAAGAAATGATGAGAGATTCCAACGGTTTGCTTCAACCCCTGATAGCAGCGACTATTGTGCATAGAGTCTTACTGCATAAACTTGGTGATGTGTAGACAAAGAGATGGATATGAGACATATGGACTATTTCATGAGTTTTTTATTATTATTATTTCTTCTCTTTGCATCTGTTTTCTGTGTTTAAAATCTGTTAGTCTTGTGGATAAGCTAAACAGTGTTCAACTGTTTAGCTCTCATAGACTCCCCAAGTTAGGAATCACATTGCAAGTCTATTATTGTTATTATGAAATATTGTACAATACTGCATGTTTTCAGGGATTCAGAATGAGAATGTATGTGGATCATTGACACTCCCAAAGATGCGTGAAAAAGAAGGAACAGTAACTATCATGTTCTTCTGTGAGTATTGCTACTAGTGTCAATAGGAGCAGAGTTCAAGAACTTATGATAAAGACGACAGATAGAGACAAAATTTGTAAGTTATTTTGGAGTAAAGAGGGCCCAGAGCAGGGGTGAAACCCAAGTCTAAATCCAGCTGGCCACATAGATCGTGCTGCAAAGCCAGGGTTTCTAGGGTGTGCGGAGAGTGTTTGGTGTTTTGTGTGTTTTACCGCAGTACTAAAAAAAAAATTAGCACACTGCATCAAGCTTTTGAGGGGACATATAAGAACAGATTATATCTTTTATATATAAAAGTGTGGAATAATTCTGATTTAGAAATAATTTGATTCAGTTACTATACTCAGTAGATATACAGATTAATGTAAAATTTGGAATGACATTTGTTTAGGATCCATCTTTCTTCGTGTTCACTTTAACATTAAATATTTAGTATTTTTATGAAGCTTTTGCTTTTAAACTTGTGTTTACTATGTTTTTCAACTTTCATTTTGCAAATGAATAGCATATTAGTTATTAACATCATCATAATAAATTGCTTTTTTTTTCTAGGAGTTTGTAAAATCATCAAAACTGATGAAGATTGTAGACAAGTATTTATTTGGGGTAGATTACACAGACCACAATGATAACCTCTCTAATCTGACAGGGATTACTTATTTATGAATCTGTAAAGCCATTTCAAAACTATCCCTGTTTTCTATCCCTGTTGTGAATGCAGGTTAATAATGTCATTAATTAAGAAATCTCTTGCAACTAGGTATGTATAGATACCAATATTGGGGAATTCAAGATCCCTGTTATGGGACTGTTTAGAAGACTGACAAATCTGGCCAGCTTTTTACTTTAAAACTAAACTTTACTGTATTTATTCATTAATAACGCACTTTGTAGTAACGGTTAGTCCTTATACATTATTAGCCATAATCATTGCAAATATAAAACTGTCACTCTTTAACACCTATGTCCTAAATTAGCTAGCTGCGAGTGTACAGCCGCGTGAAGCTGAGGCTGTGTAGTTAGCACTGCTGGCTAAGCCTTGTGAGGTCCTTCCAAGTTGTAGTAACCAAGGTCCAGGTGATGAAGCTTGAGAGATCTTTCTTGAGGGGAGCTGGAACTGCAGTGGGCCTGTCTTCTTTATCTGTCTTTCCTCTTCATGAGATTTTTATGCTATTTGCTGCTCTCTCTTAAAGGGCATTTCAGTATCAGCTTCTGATGCTGTTTCTGTTGGTTTTGGTTTTGCCAGTCATCCTTTTCATGTATTAGTCAGGCCATCTGTTTGCAGTCCCTTGCAATTTTTTGTTGCTTGGAGGCCTCCTTTGCACGGTTATAGTCCTTTGCCCCTTTGGTGGTCACACTGCTCACACAATTCTGTAAAATGTAAAAAGTAAAATGCTGTGACACCTAATTTATAGGTGCCACAGGCATCTGCTTTGGCTACAAAAGATTGAACTAATAACATATGTGACTATAATTAAATCTCTCTTATCAATATATCTACTGTTTTATGAGTGCATAAACATAGCCATTCCTGTTTTATTAATGTTTTTATCTGCGTATTTGATTATAAATTGTACTCTAACGGGAGAGATGCCAGTATACTATTTCTGTGTTAAAAATATCATCACATTAGGTGCAGCTTAGTTATGAATTACAGTACATTTATATTTACCAAATGCTAGCTACTGGGCAGCTAGTATGATAGGCAATATTTGCTGGGTCACTGAGTAAATAGAGACAAACCATGATCATTTGTTATAATTAAAAAGTGACACTATTTGCTGTAATGGTAATTTGGCTTCTGAGAAAGTGGAGCTGTTTGCATATACATACTGTTGTATAGTTTTTCTAATTTTTTTTTATAAAACATGTACTTGAACGGTTTTTAATCCCCTCTTCATTTATTTGCTTTTGCATTTGCTTATGTTTCAGCAGATTTGTTTATACTTATTTGATGAGGCCCTAACCATTAGAAAAGATTTAGACTAAGAAAGGACATTTCAGTAGAATTTTATTAAAAACTATTTGTTCATCTTTTTTGTAATTATTATGAAGTCACTAGAACTTGCCTAGTTTGTAGTTTTAAATGTTTCATCTGCATTCTCTAACTCATGTCATGCATAATGAAAATGGACAAATAAATTAGTGATAAATTGCCTAGCAATAGCATACAGTAGCAAGCCAGAAAAAATCTCTATTCTTAGTTTGGATTTAAGGCTGCTAGTCATTTGCAAAAAATCTGTGTTCCATTTACTTTGAAGCCATATTGAGCAGCCTGGGAACACACTGCCAAGATTAATTAATGCCCTGTGTCATGAAGTATGATGAACAAACAAAAAAAATTATAGTATGTTGAATCTATATGAACTTGGCAGTCTTCATTATAAATACATTTTGTGAACAGTATTTTGTAAGAATCATATAAAACACACAGCATGAATGCACCTCAGTGGAGTACTCCACTATTCTCTAATTCCCTGCCAAATATCATTTCAAATTAATAGAATATTCCAAACAATTTCTAGATGATGTTGTGTATATGTGTGTTTGTGTGTGTATGTATATTTATGAATGTTTAGAAACAAGAGATTTATTCCAGTAAATCTGATTCTGAAAAATGTTGAGCCTCCTTTCATCTCCAATTTCAGTGGGAAATGAACCTTTTTCGCCTGATAGGAGACACTGAGCACTTGGCCAGAATAAGGCATCATATGCAGACAGAAGATTGGGCTTGATATTGTAGGAAATGCATATTTTGCTTTCTGCATAAATAAAACTTAGGGATTTCTGATGGCCTGTAAAGTAAAGTGCTGGGCTAGGCCTCGGAGGTACATTCAGTTCCAGATTCAAATCCTTTGGGGAACTGCTCTTTCTCTATCTTTCCCCAACAGAGACAATATGAATACTATAAACATTTTTTATGGGTTTTTACAGTGCCTAGTGCAATCTTGGCTAGGTTCTCCAGGGTATCCTGGTATCTTGTGACAGCTGAGTGTAGAAGCTTTCAATTTGACCCCTACTTAAGCTATAGTGAAGAAAAGCAGCCATTGCATCTAGTTGTTTAATGGTGTTTTTTGTCTTTAAAAAAATGTTTCAAGGTCTAGATACTAATTTTAATTAAGGATTTCTCTGATTCTGAGATAAAATTTAATATCGTATACACTTTGATAGTTCAAATGGTATAAAATAATTATTATTTTGTAGTATTCCAGATACTTTTTAGGGCAGTAGAAATATGATAAAACTCAAGTTAATGAATGAGTTGTCACTCATTCCGTTTCTATCTTTGCTGCTCCTTATAAACATTATTTGCACAATATGAGGGCGCTAGAAGTGTGTGTCCTGGACTGTTCTCCACATCTTCCAATACATGCATAAATGAATGTAAGAAATTACTTCTCTTGTTATGAAAATTTGGTAGTACCATGTCAGTTTATAAACTGTTAAGCCACTGTCTTAAATGAACTCTAGTGCTTTTAATGTTAGTTATTTATTGAAAATCTGACAGTTTAACTGATACACAAGAAGTAGGGAACTATCAGTGGAAGTGGGACCTTTTAACTTACAGCAGCGATGTTTAACCAAAGGCTGCTTTGAGCATTCCTCAGATATGTATTAATATAACTGTTCATGACTGAGTTAAAGGATAGCTAAGACAGTCATACAGGTCTTTTAACAGATGGATGTTTTTCCTGCTAGTTGCCACAGTCAACAAAATGCATCTACGGTAGCACAAAGCTAATTCTTGTATTTTCGGTCTGGAAAGCTAACTGAAATGGTAAACAACAGAACCCACTGAGAGAACATTTTGACTGAGGAGCTGATGTCTACTAGGACCAAATCTGACAGAAGGGGAAAATATCAAGATCCTTATTAGAATTTGAAATGCTTTTTCACTCAAGTTTCTTTTTGTTTTCAAAACTTATGTTGTATATATGCCCCTAAAATTAAGAAATAGGTATCAGTGAGGTAAGATATATATCTGTATATGTAATTTAAGATCATAAAAGTCTTAATGAAGAAAACAGAGTAACCCATGTGTAAACATTTACATAATTTTTTGCAGGACTTGGTCCTGCTATGACCATTTATGCACATAGAAATAAGTACAAATGAAAAAATCATAAAAAATTCTAAGAACACTTGTATTTTGTAGCTTGTGGTATAAATGCCAGAACCCAATCAAATTCAAGGAATGAATGCTAGCGATTTTAATATTCTTACAAAATACCCAATATACTTTGGGAACAATTCACTGCATAAACCATGATCCCAGTGGATTATCACTGTTCTTTAAGCTCTTATGGGGCTTTTTGGCAGAGGATTCAAGATAAACTTCTAGAAATATTTCAAATATGAAAATTATAATCAAGTACAGCAGCTGGAAAATAGATAATTTTTGAGAATTAGCCTTGGTTTTGGATCACCAAACGCTTCACAAGAATCCTACTTTTGTTTTCTTTTTCATTTGTATTAATGAGAGAATACCTGAAGAGATTTAGTGTTTGGAAACCATGAAGAGTGTACATTGCCAGTTCTGTTTTCTGAGTAAATCTTCAAATTGATACAAAGTAGTGCTGTCTTGTGGACTCAATACAAAGCAGTATCTTCAGGAGCTTCCACTTCTATCTTTCATTCTTAGAAAACAAAACAAAACAAAACAAAAATACACCTTCACATTTCAGCGATCTGAAAGCAAAGAGTATAAATGAGGAAGTCTGCCAATTCATTTTAGCATACTGTGTTTGTGTTTGATCTAAAGTAGCTCATCTATGAAATTGTCATAATGATAACGATGAAAAGTTTAGGAAATTAAGCAATGTTTCTGGGATCCTGTCTTTCCTGAATATTTGTGTTTAACCCTCTTTGACATGATTGTCACTCAAGGTAATGTAATATCCTGAGTACAGTAGCTGGAAGTTGTTACAAATGATGAGACAGTGTTTAAATGTTTGAAGTAATTTTCTCAAATATAATATGTTTATCTATCTTTGTGCCTTAGGCCCACCACTAAGCACTTTGGGGCTTCACACTGTGAGCTTTTATCTGTTCACTGTATATAGTAATTTTCCTTTTGAAAAAAACAGTTCACTCTGTGAAATACTAAAATACTGCTTTGGCTCTGAAAAACTCAAATTTATTTTGAAATATAAATCATAGCTTTCAATATACATTCAAAAACCACAAAGAATAGAGAAGCAAATTATGTTCAGACAATCTGTGGCAATAGGAGCACACTTGGTAATGAGGATGAGGTAAGGGGAGACGCTGGTGATTGTGCTGAAGTTATATTACCAGACTAAAGCACTAGATTAAAGTATCACACTAACACATCCATAAAAGGAGCTTTAACACCTTAAAATGAATATAATTCTGGGAAAATGAAATATCACACAATGTAAGAATTAGCAGGCTTAAATTTTAATATCAGATAGCTGACTGAGGAAGTCAATAATACTGCCAGTTTCTTTTCTTGAACATCCATGAATGCTGAAGGAAGTGTGACATTAGTAGTATATCCAGGAGAGTTTCAGGAGCAGCATCCAATACAATTTACCTAGCAGAGGATCATGTAAGCTCTATTTTAGCAAGAAGGAGAGAAGAAACAGGGAATATTTATGCCTCAGACACCTGTTTCCATAGGGAAAAGTTTAAAGAGCACTAAGTGGGGAGAGTTAGTGCAAATCAAAAAAAAAAATCTACTTTTTGGTATGACACATGCAAAATTCCAGAAATTGGAATGAGTCACAATATAATCTGTATAAATAGAAGATTTCTGTGTGACCAATAATAATCTCCAGATTAATTTGTGCTGCTTAAATAAGAGAACGTTTTGATAATGTGCTGACTCACAATAAAAATATGCTGGATCACATAGCCTGATAAAAAATTTGGCTAAAGATTAAAGGAAAAGTCCTGGAACCACTGTTGTATGACTTTATATGAATCAGCTTTCCATGGGCAGAATGCACAATGAGGACAAGAAGCCTGTGCACATTTTATCATGAGTCAAGTCAGCCAGATTATTCAGAGCAGAAGCACAGATATTAGTGAAATGAAGCACACTAACGTAATAACCATGAAATACTTACTAAAATGTGATGCAAATGACATTTGATTCTCATAAAGCAATTGTAATATGTGAAGTAAATTACTGGGAGGAGATGCCTAAAAATCTAAAAGGAATATTTAATGTTCTCTTACTATCACAGATAATAATTTAAAGTGTTGGTACTGGTAATGGTTTCTCCAGTACAGGTTTGCTGTCCCCAGCCCCTTTTTGCACAGATGCCTTCAGCATTCATTGCCTCCCATTCTGCTTAATTGTGGGAATGCTTGCTTAATGGACAGCTTCTTTGATACATAAATGTAATTTAGACTAAAAAACTTAAAAATTTAGCTGTGTGTTTATGCACACACATGCATACATGAACATAGATATAAATGGGAGCTGTTCCCCTTTTGTCACTGTAATCCTCTAAAAGGATATCTAAAATGCATATAGTCTCAACTATTTGCCTGAGGTTTGTATATAACCAATAGAGAAATGAGGATTCCTCTCATCCTAAGACCGATGTCTAAAATAGGTGGCACAAAGACTCTTCTGCAGCTTCTCTTTCTTACCATTTACTTTTGTGACCTAATCCAACCTTTGAGTGCATGCCCAACTTTGGATAGCAGCCTGGACTTAGATCAGTTGAACATGCTTTGAATCTACACCCTGAGTTGGAACTAGCAGGGGGAGAGAGGGGATAAATCTTGGCTGAAATGTGAAAGGAGCTATTTTTATTGCGAAAGTCTTTTGCAAAGTCTTCTGTTCCAAAGGACAAAGCAAATTAAATGAATTCTTCAGTACAGTTCTGACAGCCAATTGGAGAAATGTATAAAATATACTATAATCATACGGTTTGATTTTGCTGATGCATCATAAAAATCAGCTCTGAAAAGGAAAACCATTCTGAGAGGAAAATTTAATAGTATGGCCTCGGAGGCAGGAATGAATTTTTCAAGATTTTGGAAATTGTCCTCAAACCTGGGCACAAGGAGAGCACATATGCACATATTTACATGTGTTTGAATGTAATATTTTGACATTTGGGGAAATACATTTTTATGGTTTCACTACCTATCTCTGTTTCTTCTTTTACTCTCACACATTTCATTCTTATTCTGGCATTTTGCATTTTCTTTCTAGCATGTTTTCCGTCCTTTTTCATCCTTCCTTTGCCACAACTGCCCTTTCTCCTCTCAGTCTGTTGTAGTATTCTTTCTTAGCCTTTCTCTTCAGTCCAAAACCTATGTATTATGTTTCCCATCTTCTGACTGTCCATGACTGTCTTTTTCCCATCTATTTTCTTCCTAAATATAAAGATAACAAAAAGACTAAAATTTGATTATAGACTAGTAAACTTTCCCTTAATGCAAGGCTCTGGAAGCATGAACTCCCACAGAACTGAAACCCATACTGCGACCTGCGATGTCAGAGCAAACAAGGAATTGTTTGAAAACTGACTCAGGAAAGAATAACAACCTTAATTTTTCAGCTGGGTCAGTTCACTGGTCTAGTTTCCTGGTCACAGACACTTATCCTGTTGGCACAGTGAAAAGAACAGCAGCTGCAGAGACTTTGTAAGCTGCCATTTTTTCCAAGGAATACTATACACAAATATTCCTATAAAAGAATACATACCTGGTTTTTGTTGTTTTAAATCTTTCTTTTTTTCTTTGAGATGGAAAGAAATGAATAAGGTATTTTCACATTTGAATCATTTTTCTTGGTAAAATTAAGAAATATGCAATCTAATATTAGACCGTCAGTATGTGCCATTTAATGGAGTTCTTTCCTTTTTACCTGCTTGACTGTGAAGTTCAAACAGATATTACCCTTGTGCCCAAAGAAGTCATCATCATATCTTTACTGCAACTTACCCCTTAAATTATGCATGGTCATAAATCTCAGAAAATGAAATATTTATAATTAAAAAAAGAAAACAGAAAAGGTCCAGAATACTTTGAAAGAAACATAAACAGGTTTCATTAGAGAATGTCACCTTGTCACTTTAGTCTCTGCCATCTGTAAAAGGAAACTTTAGAAATTGTCATATGATGTTTGAAAGCAAATTCTTAGTATCTAAAATATCTTCTTAAGTTCCTTTCCACTTCAGGTTTTAAAGATAACCTCTTTCCTGGAGAATTCTTCAACAGTTCCAAGCATGCAGGGTTGACAACAAAAAAAAATCCCTTGTAATAGTCGATCTTTTTGCAGATGAGGAAAGTTGGTTGAAACTTCTAGTTAGACAGTGTTCAGGATCAAATAATGCCATGAATACTTTATTTTGCTGCATTATACAGTATATTAGCTCAGAAATTGTTTTGACAGGTACTCATTCTCATTTTCCAGCTTTTTTCACACTGGTATGTCCCAAGTTAATATTTTTATTTTCAACTGCAAAGTTATGATCTATCAGGAAATTCCAACTGTCTGATGATAGTAAAGTTTTTGCATTTTTTTAGTGTTTCCTTCAGGAATTTTTTGAAAATAACTGAAAAACAATTAACATTCTCTTTTCACCTGCAGCATAAGAACTGATGATCCTAAACATATTGGTATCTAAATGGTATGAAGCCACAGAGTAACAGGATTTCTTTTAAAAAAGTCCTTCATCTTTTTTTCAGCTGAAAAACAGCTAAAATATCTCTAGCAGTTCACTAATGTTTGTCCTACCAAAACTGGTCATTCGAATTATCAGTCAGTCCTGAAAAACATTGCTATAGTATCTAAATAATCTGTGAGTGACTTGAAGTTATTCTGTGATACACTTTTTATTGGTTCTGTTGCAACCGCTGTCTTGCATCTGTATTTTCCCATTTCTTAGTATCAAAGCATTAAGCTTTTAAAAGCTAAGCTAGAGTTATTTTAATAATCTATTCTTTTAGAAAAGTTTCTTAGTGTTCATGGTGCACTATAATTGATGGTTGTATGTCTACTATATAAACTACAGTGAGCTTTATGGTAATTCTTGATATTCATATTGACCTATGCAAAAATAATTTCTATGGAAAGTTCAAAGACTTTCTTTCTGGAGACTGTCTTTTGAGTAGTTTATGAAATATTACCATTTGAGTATATGCCACAATGTAAAGATGTCAGACACCTAAAAATATATATAAAGATGATAATTCTTTTGACCAACAATCTGTGTAGCAAGTGTGAATTGGGTAGAACAGTATGTCCAGCACAGGCTTTTAGTTAGACTTTAGATATCAAAGGCTCCACATGTAAGCAATCCCATCTTTTTTCTTATAGGTCAATTAAAGCTATTTGGAAAATTTGTATCTTTGTGTAGTTTTTATAGCAGATAAAGTCATTCATGCATAAAAGTTGGAAAAAAAACTATATATCCATTTTTATGTTTTATATCTATCCTATATTTATTATAGTTTTTATAATTGTTATTCATATCTTACAGAGTGATCCTTTGACATTTATGCGCTTACTGTTTGAGACATTATACAAGGCTAGATTTTAGCCAAGAAGATGGCTTGAGAAATGCAAAATCTCTATCCTTCACTTCATAGAATCCTAGAATAATTTAGGTCGGAAAACAGCTCAGTGAGTCATCTGGTCCATCTTGGTCAAAACAAGACCAGCTTCAAAGTTCAAAGTTCAGCATCAAAATCAGTTCACGTTTCTCATGGTCCTCTGAAGATGAGTCTTGTATATCTCCAAAGACGAAGATACCACAATTTCTCTGGGCAGCTTGTTCCAGTATTTAACTAGTCTTTCTGAGAATTTTTTTTTTCTGAATATTAGAATTTTCCCACTACAGTTTATGTCCATTTTTTCTTGTCCACTGTGCACCTCCAAGAAGAGTCTGGCTCCATCTTCTCTATAGTGATCTATTAGGTAGTGGTCATCCATTACGTAGTAGGCCTCTCTCCAGCCCTCTGTTCTCAAGGCTGAAAAAACCCAGCTGTTTCTTTCCATATGCCCAATAACCCTAACCATCTTGGTTGACCTTTCTGGGCTTGCTAAAGTACAACAGTGTTTTTCTTGTACTGGAGAGCCCGAAGGTGGACATGGTATTCCAGTGATGGACTGACAAATACCGAATATAATGGGTCAATCTCCTTCCTTGATCTTCTGGCTATATTTTTACTAAAGTAGCCCAGTATGAGGTTACCTTTAGTGTTGTAAGGGTGCACTGGTGGCTGATGTCCAAACACCTGTCCATCTGGACCCCCAGGTACATTTCTGGAAAGATGTTTTCTAGCCAGTAGGCCCCAACCTGTTGTGTGGGCTTATTCTTGCCCAGGTGCAGAACTTTACATTTGCCTTTGTTGAGCTTTATGCAGTTTCTGTCAGCCCATTTCTCCAGCCTGTCAAAGTCCCACTGAATGCCAGCCTTACTCTCCAGATTACTTATCCTAAGTCTGGTGTCATCTGCAAATTTTGGGGGTATGTATTCCGTCTCATTGTCCAGGTAGTTAATGGAGACATTAAAGAGTTTCATCCCCATGGGAATGCCACTAATAAGCATCTTGGAAACTGGTAAGCATAGTGGAACTGATCATGGAAGTTATGCTGACTGGTGTGTAGCTTCCTGGATTATGCTTCTTGCCCTTTCTGAAAGTGTGTGTAACATTTCCTTTCTTGTCATTGGGAACCTCTACTATGGCCTTTCAAAGATGACAAACGATGACCTAGTAATGAAATCAGCCGATTGCCTTGCTACCCTTGGATATATCCTAGCCAGTCCCATGGACTTATGTGCATCCAGTTTGCTTGCATGATCCCCGAGTTCATCTTCCTGTATCATGAATAGTAAGTAATTCAGTCCTCCAGTTTCTGCCACTTAGCAAGTAAACCTGGGAGGCCTGAGAGGGGCAATGTGTACATTGCCACTAAAGGCCAAAGCAAAGAAGGCCCTGAGTACCTCCTCCTTTTCTGAGTCCTTTGTCACTAGGTCTCCCACCTCATTTCTCATCAGGATCTCATTTTCTTGGTTTTATTGATGCTTCAGCTGTACACATAGAAGCCTTCTTTTGGCCCTTCACATCCCTTGCTAGTTTCCAACTCCAGCTGAGCTTTGGTTTTCCTCATTCCATTCCTGAATCCCTGGGCAATGTTTCTGTGATCCTCCTGTACCCACTGAACCTTTTATATAAAACATACTGATGCCCCTATTTGCTGCTCTCTTAACCATGTATTAACATTGCCAGATCTTTTCCTTTTCGAATGTCACTTCCTTACCTGGGTTCCAAATACAAACATTACAGTAGCATGTAAAATGTCTTAAACCCATGCAGTATATACAGTTTTAACACAAAAGAAGTATTCTTTTGTGTTTTGTACTTCACAGTTTTTCTCTTCAAAAGGATAGCTTCTTCAGGCTCATTTCTACACTGAAAACAAGATTTAATCAACAGCAATGTTGTTTTATGTTCCTCCGAAAGCTTATTTGATTGATGCTGCCTTCTTCCCATCCACTTGACAAACACATGTTATAAAGAATATTTCTTAAAATAAGAGTTGGCTAATCATTTTAAGGGATGACTCAAAGAATGTCAGAACCGATGGCTAAAAATAAAGTACAGGTATGTTCTGTGCCCCCCGATGTTATTCCAAATCATTCTACACAATTATGTCCTATTTCCTTGCTAGCTCTACCTCTATGTGCTTCTCCAGGGTGCAGCTGATCTCTTTCTCATATCATTAGTTTTAGCTGTGTTTTCAGTCTCTTAGCTCTTACCATTCCTTTCTTTCCTTCTCTTGCAGGTGCAATTCTACACTCTTATGCATATCTGTAGGATTGTTCCCTATCTCACATCAGATGAAGAGTAAATAGACTCTGCAAAAGAATCTCCTTTACACAGAAAGAGTTCCTGTTGTCTATCAGAAAGACAAGAAAGGATCCAAGATTTTGGGTCAGAAATTGCCACTTGCACCATCTTTCCTTTTCTAATTGCCATGACAATAGGAGCAACGGTATTTAGAAAAAAATATTTTCCCAGGCTTACAAAGCTTTTGTAGGTTGACATTTCTGGCTGAGAGAAAAGAAATGTCATCACAGAGATAATGGTGTGATGCTTAGAAAAGTGAATTCTTTGCAGTTTCTATGGTGTTTTCTATATTGTCTATATGTGTCTATTTGAGAAGACATAATTTTAGCTATACTATGATAATTATTTATTTTTAAATCAGAAATTTAGAAAATAGGTAGAAAGTATCTTGCCTTCCTTCAAAATTATAATTAAGTTTTGAGAGGGGGCACCTAAGGAGATTCTGTCTGAAAGTATTTGAGTACATTGAAAGAGAACACAGTCTTTGGAGATCTGGAGCACCAAAATGGCAGAACTGCTTTTTGAAATAGCCTTAAGTTCTGGGACATCTGGTTACACTAGCACACATAAAAAAATATTCTTGAAATTAAATTTGTGCAAGCAGTTTAAAGGTCAGTTCCTTTCATGCATGGAATTGAGTTCAGAATGCTTTTCAGTATTCATTTTATGTATTTTTTTCATTTTAATGTATTCATTTTAAAGCAAACATCTTGACGTCAAGCCTCAGCCACTTATTTACCTTCAGGATGAAGTGTTTTGTAAAATAAACATTATTTATACCCTTAACATAGCAGATATGAGTTCAGCTAATATCTTGTGCATCAATTTGCAAGTGTAATCAGTGGTCATTTCAACCCAACACTTCAATTCTAATTATAATAATTTCTGCTCCTAACTGTGGGCACTGATCCTGTGTTCATGTCTGTACTGAAACACTTAAAAAACTGTAACTGTAATAAAAACTGTGGGTGATAAAACTCCTGTGACAAAGTCAAATCTGAATAGCAGGCATGTTTTGAAAGTACTATCTTCTGCTTCAGGTTGTTCTTTAGTCTACCTAGATCACTCGTTTGTATTGAATATATTTTTGTCTAAACATATCAAAGTGTAAGTCTATATTTTTCCAACTGAAAATTCTCCCAGGCAAAATTTTCTATTTAGGTGGCTTTAAAAAACATCTACATCAATTTACTTCATTCCTTTCCCCTCTTGGAATTCATTTCTTTCTCCGCATGAAACAAACATAGCAGGTTAAGGCAAGATCTGCTGATTCAAAAACTCAGTCTTGTAAGGAAAAGGAGCTGGGAGGCTTTGGTGAAGGAAGAGACAGGCAACTGAAAGGCTTTCAGAAATCTCTGGCATGCAATAACAATGCATGCGGGTGGAGAGCAGCAAGCCAAGAGGGCCTCTAAACAGCTGCTGTGCAGCTTGTCCTTATTTTACTTTTTTTTTCCATTCAGTTTCAGGATAAAGCCCTTTCAAAGCCATTTGGCAAGAGCTTCACTATTAGGTCCTGCCATCCACTAGAAAGGGGAAAGAGTTTCCCATTCTGACTCAAAGAAAGAGGAATGGTTTTCAATTCTGATTCAACATTTTCCTGTTGCTACAATTGGCCATTAATGTCAGTAGCAGTGGACTGATCCAAACTGTGTAATGCACACTTTGAAGTATGCTTAGCTTTTACCCATTTTTTTGCTCTCTCAGCAATCTGAGTCAAAAACATGTGTTAGCTAGTAGGTTAGCAGGAATCTATTGGATCTATTGGCTATTATCTCCATTTCTTTATTTAGATATTTGCATATAGTTGGAAGCAATGTGACACTAATCCAGACAGTGTCAGTTGTGTCATGTTTATTGGATTAAAGTTTGCAATGTAGGAAACTATGGATTCTTTTGTCATGGTTTTTCACCTTTGAAAGGTTAAAGAACATGATACTTTTTATGGTGTTGAGGTATGCTGAGGAAGTTTTCATGTGCTGTCTATACTAAACTAGAGAATTATAATGAACACTTTTTCTTTTGAATCTATGGTCTGGCTAATTTCGATCTCACTTCTACCTAATTTTGATCATATGACAATGTATTTACATAAAAACTCCATCTTAAATCCGTTCATAAACTGAAGCTGTTAAAAAATGATTTGCACTAAATGCCCTAGTTTCATGCAATTTGGTATTGATTTTGATCAATAAAATCCTAAGTAGCTGGGTCATAACTCTCTGCCTTGTACTGTAGAAAGTGCGGCTTAGAAAGAGATTTGAGATTAAAACTAAGAATAAAAGGGAAGGGACCTCAGGCAGGATGTTCACTAACAGTGTTCTTCAACTTATGAACTAATAGAGTCATCAGTCTGAAACAGCCTGAATCTGTTAACCTTTAGGGAATGTCAGGAAGAGGCTACATAGATAGACTTCTCTTACATCTGTACGGTCAAGGAAGAAAATTACAAGGGAGTCTTTTTTTTTTTTTTTTTTTCAGGCAAACTGCTGTAATCTCTGTACTGTAGGAGTTATTGGGAGTGTAGGTTGGGAAATTTGCTGCTTATCACTTTTACAATAATAGATGTAACATTCTTTACAAAATATCCCTTCTTACAACTATTTTCATTAAAACTTTTCCTATCATATCGGTGAAAGACCCTTGGAAAAATATTTACAAGGTAGTAGGTGCAGTGTGTGTGTGTGTGTGTGTGTGTGTCCGCATGCGTGCATGCATATATGGGCAGTTAAACCTGTATTCCTTTGATTTCCTACAAAAAATGCTTGGCTAGTCAAAATAGTCATATACAGCATAAATTAAACATCATAAATACAAAATTATTTCTAAAAATAAACATTAGGTGCCTGATTCTGAATCCTTAGATACCTTTCTCAAAAAAACAAAAGTTTTTGATGTTTTAGAAAATCAGGGTCAACACTTAAGAATATTAAGTTGTCCCATTCAGGAAAACCACAGATACATGCTATATGAAACTATGCATTCTCCCAAGGCAGACATCTAAAAAGTGTGTGTGTGTGTATTTTTTGATCATGATGATCCATCAGATAAGAATAAAAGAGTCAAGAAGTGAAGGGTAATTTTTCCATTACCTGTTCTAAAAGTTAAAGCATCTACATTTTCTTCAACAAGTTATTTCTGTTTTTGCAGTACACAGAATTGCTGTTTCTTCAAAAAGTTTTGTTCTTTCATCCTTTTTTTGGAAACACAAGAAATATATGTTATGCGGTTTTTTATTTTAGAAAGGTTGAAAAACACTTGCATTTTTAATATAAGCCTATATTTTAAAAGTTGAGAAAATATTTTAGAAGAAAATAGATTTTTTCAGAGACTGGAAATCCTATGAAAGAAAGATGAACTGGAACAGCTTCCTGAGTGTTATTCCTCCAATAGCATAAAACAGTTTTCAAAAATTGCTGTTGTTTCTAAACCAGGTAGCTGGTAAATTCTGTGGTGTTGACAATTAACATTATAGATTCTAAGTATGGGGAAATAATTTCACTTATCTTATTGAATTTGCTGATGATTTTTAAAAAAATGATTTGGTGATGTGAAAGATCCTTAGCTCAGTTAAACATTTGTACTACCAAGGATGTTATAAATGTCCTGACTCTTTCATTTACTCTATTCCAGTGCCCGCTGGGATGCCCAACTGTGTGAAATCAAGCCATGGTTTATCAATTTACTGCCACTTTATCCCAGACAAAATGAACTTAAAAACAAATAGGCTGAGCATTTGTAATAAATTCTGAATAAAATGTATTTCTGTGTAAACCTAAAAAAGACATCAAAAATTTTAATTTTGAAAAATTTCCACCAAATTACATAATGTTTCCTCCCTGCTAAGTGCCCCGTTTAACTGGAAGACAAGAAGACACAGTGTACAAAAAGTGCCTATTTAAGGACAAGACTATAAAATAAAGGTCTGTGTTTGATACTTGCATTTAATCTAAATCATATTTCCTTTCATCAGCAGCTATTTATACCCTTTTTATTAAGGCAAGAACCTCCAGTGAGCTCAAAAAAATTTGTATGAGGGAGGAGCACAGGACTGGAACATTCGTGTTTGGACTCCTATTTCCTATATCTTCATAATATGTCTGTTTGGCACCAACTGCAAATAAGAGGTACACAGATCGACTCAGAAAAAAGATCTCAGTAGGCTTCATTTGTCCCTCAAACAAAGTATTTTGTAATTTTCTCTTGGTCTTTTTGGGGACATGCTGACTTGTTAAAAGTGATAAGCCATTCTGCTAGACATTAGCCTAATCTTTCCACATCCCTATTGATAGTTAGTAGGAAAAGAACTGATCACTGTTTTACATCTTCATTATCTTACTGAGATTTTTGATGTAAAAATGTATCCTTTAATTGTCTTCTAATGCACAGATATTAAAAAATCTAGTCAAAAATATTGATGCCATATCCACAATGAGATAAGAAGTAAGTATATGCAGATTTATTTCAAAGCTGATTAAGGAATCATTCTAGTATTTATTAAATATCTTAATAAACCTAATCAATTATTAAAAGCCCAAAAGAATAAACTGAGAAGACCATTTTTTTAATTTCACTATGATGAATGCAAAACACTTGGTGGCTAAGGACAGCTTTTGCTCTTTAGATATGTTTCCTCCACCCTTCTGCCACCCAAGGTTCATTTACTGGGTAAAGGTGAATTTAGAGCTGTAAAATGCATCTGTCCAGACTGTGTCATTCAGGATTATAGGGGCCAATAGACCAGCTATATCCTGAGGGTGTGAACTGGGACAGATCAATCAATTTACAGAGCTTTGGCAAAGGTTGAACAGCTGGTGCTGAAATTCTTTGTTGGGGAAATGACCAACTCATCAGAGATTATAGATTTAAGCCAAGACTGATAGTTAAACCTCACAAATAAAATCCTCTTCAAATGTGTTCTGACTGATTATAAAGTTAGTTTAAAGGCATCACTCCACAGCACTTCGTAAAACAAGATAGTCATTAAACTTCCGGCATTAAACAAATTCTCTCTGAGGCCCTATGCTAGTAGCAAATAGGTCAGCATTTTCATTAGTAGATTATTTTTAAAAAGGTCTCTGTTGACCAATGTCTTTTTATTTAAACATTCACTAGCATGAAATTTGATTATCAATAATTACTTTCATATACTCAGCACAACAGGTAAGATTTTTTGCCCTTTGGGCACTCAGCAAAAGCTATTTGCTACCTCAGCAAGTTTAGGAAGGGTTCAGGACAAAGGTTGGATTGCACAATAAGGAAAGTTCTTTTGTAGAAAATGATGTGGTTTTTTTGTTATATTTATTTTTATTTTTTCCAAGCAAATGTGGTTTATAGCTGAACTGGGATTTGAAAAGAAGCAGAATATGCGGAGAACAGATCTGAGGCAGTGGAGGTTTTCCAGGATTATGGTGCAACATCTATCACTTCTGATGATTGAAAGTCCACAGTGATGGGAGAGTAGTGACAAAGCCTGGCAGACTGCTTGCTGGATTTGTTAGCTATAGAGTCACACACAAATAGCTTGAGAGCTGTCTGGAGAAACAATGGAGTCTGTATTACTCTTCAATATTGGAGACGCCTTATCAAGAAACAGATTTGGTTCCTTTACTCCAGAAAAGAAGCAATAGGGATCTGTTTATACACTTACTCCTCTAAAGCAAATTTCCTGTGAAATGAGAACATGTCAGAGTCAAAAAAAGAAGCAATATTTCATCTTAGTAAGGGACAATAAATGTTCCTCACAAAAGAACCATCAAAGCCCATGAATATTATATGAGGGTATCCCCAATCCAATATGCTTAATTTAACACATAAAATGGACTTGTGGAAAGTAGATGCATGAAACCAAGTAGCTAAGCACTTGAAGAAATTGTCACAAACAGCTGAGATTCACTTTATTTCAAACTAGATTCATACCATGCAGTTATTACTCATCTTCTGTCTAATTTCAAGAATAAAACAATTCATATTTATCACATCAGTCATTTTAGTTAATTATATGCATAGTCTTCATGTCTTCCCTACCCTATACAGGATAAGATCTCAAACATAGAGGACTTCAGAGTACTGATGCTCAGCATTGCCCAAAGACTAATTTATGTCGACAGAGACATATAGTGTGGACGTAAGACAGTGCTGCTGAAGTACAAAGCATGGCTGAGACTGATTAGGCATATGCTAAGGGAATTCTTTAGTTTGGTGGATAAACAGCAACACCAGGTGCTACATTTAAAGTGTGTACTTTGTACTGCCCAAGAAAAGGGGATCTGGTGTCTACACAGCGCTATGTTTGTGGCATCTGTGGACACAGATGTGTCTTTCAAAGACTAGACTAATTTCTGCTCAGTAAAGCCACAGAAATTCTATTTAATGAATCTAATCAGTCAGGTACTCTACTGTATAATATCAGCAAAGACATACATTTACAAGTTTGTCTTGGAGCCAAAACACAGAATCATCAGAATGAAGGATGAAAAAATCTAGCTTTCCATTCCTGTGCAGCAAAGTAAACACAAACTTTCAGCCAAGTTCAGTATAAAGTCCATTCTTGCCCAAATACGATTGCTGAGAAATTGAAAATTACCTCTAAAGAAGTTTCCAGACTTCCATGAGATAATATAAGACTCTGACATTTGATATTGATGTTTAACGTGCACTTTTGCCCCAAAAGACTCTTATGCATAAGAGTTACTTCAAAAGGATTACGGTGTTTAGAAAGTAAGCCTATAATATGGTGCTGAACTAAAATTTCCCTAGTTTTTTGAAAAAAATTATCTGCTGAAGTGACACTAACAAAATTGGAGCTGATGATTAATAATTAATTTTCAAGTATCTTCAAACCTGCAGCTTCTCCTGACCTCATGGCTTTGTTAAAATACTCTTCTGCTTGCTAGCAACTTAAGATCCTTCACAGTGGTTTGTAGTGTTATGAAGAAAAAGCCAGGCAGAAAAAAAATGGGCCTGAACTATTTTCCATATTGTATGAAGTCTTAGAAAAATTAAATTATAGTGTCAGCATGAAATTGTAAAGTATAAATAAAACAAATGAACAGACAGAGTTACTTGGAAACAGATAGATATGCCTTATTCTAATTTTCACTGGTACAAAACTGTTGGTATAAAAAACCAGATTTTTTGAATGCTAATTCTCTAGAAGGCTACTGCATTGATTAATCTTGGAGAAGGAAACCTCTTTTTCCTATAGAATATCTATAATGAAATACTGTTTTCTCCATTTTTCCCCATAAATATAACTAACAAAACGTGAAGATTTACATTCATATTAATAAAGATGTTAACTTGGCACAGTAGCAATGACTTTTAGAGTTTCAATCACTTAAAATGTAGTCAGGATTATGGTGTACTAGTGTGATGGTGTGCTCGTTTCCCCACACCCCAATCTGATGTGCTCTGCCCACCTAACCTGAACTCCCCGTAATCCTGCTAGGATGACAACCGTCAGTAACAGTCGTGATGGCTACACCTGCTTCAATTCAGAATTTGGGGAGACAGATAACAGCACATAGCTGGGGCTAATTAAGCATGCACCCACCCAAATATGGCTGGTATGCAAATATGACTACGAGTCAACCATCTTACCCCATAAATAGGAGGCAGCCCAGAGCCCATTGAACTGTACTGCAGGACCTCCTCTTGAGCAGGGATGCCTCTCAAGGTTACTCTTTGAGGTTGAGAGATTCCTTACCCGTGATAGATCCTTGGCAAGTGACTAACAGCGTGCTGAAACTTTGCAAACTTCGCTAAGTTGCATCTCTGATTGATTGTGCACATAATCCTTTAGACATAAACTGTTGACCAAGTCTGGGACTAAGACTGGATCCAGCCATACCCAGACTCTTCTGAGAAGGAGTTTGTAAAGCAAGGGGGTCCACCCTGAACCTCATAACTCAGCAGGAGGGTCTCCTTGACACTTTCATCTGACCCTGTCCTCCATGCAGTAAAAAAAACAAGTGAACCTTGCCATTGAACCTTGTTAAATCAGTCTTATTTACCATTGAAATTTGTTAAATCACTATCTTATCTCAATAAAATGTATTGCTACTTCTCTCTTACAAGTGAAGTGCATCACTCATCCGCGACAACTATTTTTATCCTTTGTCTGTTTTAAGGTGGTGAGGCTATATGCTGACCTTGGGGACTGTACAATTTGAATTACTGTTTTTTGAGGAGAAACAGAAGAATTGTTTGTTATATCTGAAAAGGATGTGTACTTAACTTGAATGTGCATACCCCATCTGCAAACCAACCACTTCTATTGACGAGTACAACAGATGAAGTAGAGGCGTGTCTTTTTCTATTGCCTATCGACATGCTCCACCGATGATGATATCTGGCAGTACCCTTACCTCACTTGAACATTTTAGCTATATATGTGCTTTTCCTGAAGAAGCCAGTTCCAGAAGAAAATTTCTATCAATCATCCTCAGAAATCCAGTTTGCTATACTGATATGTGTGACCGTATGGACCTTCAGGTTGTCTGAACACAAACCGTCTACAAGTCCCATTATCCCTGTAGAATACAACATGGAGGCCCTTCTAGAAAGAACCCAAGCCACCTTCTCTATTGATTACGTTGCATTGTGGCAAGGACAAGACAAGTCAGATGTGTGGAAATAATCAGGATGGCTAGGTTCTCCAGAGACCCTCTGCATTTCTGGTAAGTGCTTTCCTGAGATGCTCTAAAACATGAGTCATCATCTGGTTTTCCCTTGGGCATAGGAGCTGTTCCATGGCCTGGAACACAACCTGCAGTGAATTTCTGTGATTCAACAGTGTATGGTCTACAAATACAATGTTAAGCCTAACTTAGAGGCTCTACTTAGAATGTGGGGATAGGTTTAGAATGCCAGTTTATATAGCTATAAAAGAATTGTATATACTTACTTCTCTGACTTCCTCTCATGCTGTATACAGTCTGATTAAACCTTCTTCATGCAAGCTAAATGATGTACAATTTGCCCTGGCAAGGTCTACTGTAACCTCTCTATAATGTTGAATTACTTTTAAGTCATAATGTTGCTAATAAAGTAATAATAATAATAGAAGTAATAAAAATATTCAGAAGGTTATATAGTATTTTTGTCTGTAGATCTCATTGTGCTTTGCACATGTGACGTGAAGCTAATCATTGTGTTGTACCTCAGTATCCCTTCTTATAATGGAAAGTATTTAGTGTTCATCATTCACATTGTGCTCTAGCTTATTATTTCTGCTCTGTGCGGTTTTACAGGATGTTAAAATATGTTGATGTAATGAGGCACACTCATACTGTGCTCATGATGCTATCAGTAGGGCACAGTAGCCCTCTTTGCAGCAAGGGTCAAATCATACCATTATTAAAGAACCTCATTTAGTTTCCTATCTTTTGTTAATCTAAATGTGATTCATATACAACAAACAGTTAAATATCTTTCATACACTATGACTACAAGCATACACTGAGAGTGTTAAATATAGTAATTAATCCAAGTTACCTGGACATTACTTTTATTCATTCATATCAAATCCTACTTATAAAAATGCTACTTGTTGTCTCTTCAGCTATACTCTGTGAATGAGGGCTCACAATGCAAATACTAATACAGAATTATATACATTTTTTTAAGAGGGAAAGCTTAAGATTTAGGGAGAAATGGTAACAGGTGAGTGACCTTTAATAGGTATGGTGGGAAAGAAAGTGAAGTAAAATGCACGTCCTTAGACTCTGATATCCCCCCTATTTGTAGATGTACGTATGCAGGTAGATATTCTAGATATGTAGGTATTTGTGTTTGTACAGTACCTTGCAAAAGAACAATAATTAGGACTTTTGGACACTAAGACAAAACTAATTCATATATATGTGAGTGGGTGGGTTTATATATATATATTTGTATATATCTGTATGCCTTGTATATACGTATACATATACACACATGCATATACATGTAATTATAATTAAGTGCATTTTCTGTTCTATGTCTATTTTAGTTCTCAAATCTAAGAAAGTACTTATGCATATGTTTGGCTCTATCATATGTTTAGTTCTATTACAAATTTAGACAATGGTTAAACATATGCTTAGCTCTGAAGCACTTACTGACTGACCAACTTCAAACACATCTGCTAATTTATGAAAGAAGAAAAGAAAATCTGGTGCTCCTCAGAATGAAATTGTTAGTTTTGTTGGAAAGACAATGCAAAGATCACCAATTAACTTTACTTTGTTTTGCTATGCAAACGTTTGCCACTTGTTTTACTTGATAAAAGCATGTTATGAAAATATAAACAAAAATATGTACCTTATAGCTAGAAACATTGAGTAAACCTTTTTTCACCTTGCAGCATTAATACAGACAGCTTGTGTATGCTATTCCGAGCTGCAGACTGTTTTGTATTATTTCTATACTTGTGAAGAATTGTTACTCCCAGAGTAATTTCTGGATTTCTTATACATTTCCTTGGAAAACACAGTATACGGGTCAAAACCAGTGTCTAGATAGGAAAACCTACATGGTTTAAAGATGGTTGATATAAAAGCGAAAATAGTAACCTTGGATGGCAGTAATGATATAATTCTATCTGTTTGGCTTTTAGACCGGGAAGACGTTTAGCTGTACTGATAAAATATAGGAGAGATATATAAAAGCTAAAAATAATTACATGCCTGAAAAATAATGCCTTATATACTAACAGTGGATGTAAATGCACAGTACACTGCAGTCTTCTTTCTTGCAGTTCAATGAATGTTGCATGTACAAAGACAAAGTGCAAATAGCAGAGCATTTCATGTAAGCAATCCTTGGCAAATCAGAAACTTGTTTTTTGCCTCCATTCCCTTGACATAGGATTTGAAAGGCTTCAAGCAGTAGTGTACTTCCAGCCTTGTTTTTGTGCATGTGCATAGAGTGAAGTATACGATGGGAGAGAGTTTGCCTTTACGGAAAAAATGAATTAAAAGGTTTATCTTAAGATTTCACTTATAAATGCATGCAGTAAGTAATCCAATGAAAGTCTGACTGATGATACCAAAGAAATACAGGTTAGTATAATAAATAATGAGAACAGTCTGGAGTAATTTCAGTGAAACTGTTCATATGCTAAAGGCTGAAAACTCTAAGACTTGCAAAGATGAGGGCCTGATTAAGCAAAGAGAGAAAGATCAAATATACATGTTTTTTTCTTTGTATCGGATAAAGAACTGAAGACAAAGAACTTAGAAATTCAGTGTTTCAGTGTCCAAGGTAATGCAAAAGATCTCTAGCAAAGCTGAGAAATGACTCTTTTGTGTCCTCATATAGTGTTCAAGTATTAAGATCATCCATCCTCCCAAATTATACTTGCTGATAAATCCTACAATTAATTAAGACTAAATCTCCCTAAAAATTCTTACACTATGATTGTGACATCCTAAAATGCACTACGTTACTACTGCAGGATCTCTTTAATATCAACTTTTCACAAGTAATATAGAATTCACTATAGATGATATATGCAATGAAAGTATCCAGTAATTCTGAGTTTATGAATTTTTTGTCTTTCTAGTTTGTAAATTGTTTACTAAGCTACCATATTACTGATCTATTTTTCACACAAATATACTTTCTTATTGGCCTAGAAGTGTAGTTTTCACTTCATAAACATTTTGAAAACATATAGAAACCGCTCAGATAATTAGTCCTTGTAAGCCTAAGCTCTTTCTATAACTGATGCTTTCCTGACTTTGTAGGGTAGTTATCTAGGTTTGAAAACGCCATCCAATTCTGTTTAGCTACTAAAGTTAAAAAACAATTTGCAGTCAGTACTAGTGAATATTTTCTACACATAATTGTCCTTAACCCAGTAGACTCAAGGAATCGTTGCCAGGTTCAGTTACTGTAAGTTCATTTTGGAGAATAGTCTCTCAAATTATGTTGATTTTAATGTACTGCCTTCAAAACTTGGAAAAGAAAGCAGTGTTGCTCTCTTATTCCCAGATGTGTTTTTCCTTTGCTCTCTTTGTTATTTCTGTTAAGGGATGTTACAAGGCCTCCAACATGGGCAGGCTCTGGGACTCAGGATTCCTCTGTCCTGGCCGCTGGAGCCCTCAGCCTGTCTAACATCCATGCGAGGCTCCTCCTACTCACCCATGAGTCCAGCTTGAGGTTCGCTAGCAAACAGACACACTTACTCATCTCGTGAGCACCCCCATCCTCGCAGATCCCTTGACCGGCAGCACGGACGGTTCCCATGCTTGGACCCTGGGCTCTCTCATCCGCCTATGGCTCAGACTTCGAGTCTTTCCACAGACAGGTTGCCCCCCTGCTCACTGGCTAGTCCAGCTTGAAGTTTGTTGATGAATTAAATACGTGTGAGGAGACAACAAGAATACAGGAGAGACTAGTGAAGAAAACATCTTTCCCTCACTGGAAAGAGGTCTATTCTGAAAAAGGACTTGTTCTGTATTCATTTTTCAACTGTTCCTACAGCAGCTGATTAAGGGAGGAGGAAAGCAGCAGGAAAGTAGAAAGTGATCTTTCTTATTACATATTCCCAGATTGCAGCAACCAGCTTGTTAGAGAATTCCTGAGCCAAAGCCACAGTCAGATCATCGTTTTTGAGAATCCCTTTATTATAGTATGCAAGTTACAATTTGGGCTTGCCAATATTTCACGGATAGTATTTTCTAGTCACATGCTTTCTTGAGAAACCTGCCTTTTATGCATTTCTCAGCATCTTAATCTTGAGTAGCTGTCAATTAATTGCATATTTCATCTGCCCAGGTAAACAAAGGGCCTTCATATTGAATTCTGCCTTCTTGTTCACTTTATCGTATTTCAGAACAATATAGACTATAGCTGTCACAAGAATTCAACAAACTCTAAAACATCCCTGTTTTTTTATTTTAATGCCTTTATCCTTCTTTTCATTTTGTGTTTTTTCTACTGATTTTCCACGAATAAATCTAGGTTTAACATGAGTTTATTTATATTCTACTTTCATCGCCTTCCTCAATAATTCACTGCATATATTTATTGCTCTCTGTGTGAGGTACAAAGTAATTTAATCTTGATTTCTGATTTTAATATTAGGTATCCTGGTTTCGGAATCTCTTACCATACTTCTGTTTAATAAGTACTGTAGTTTTCAGACTGATGGCATCAAAAATCTACTCCTTTACACTTATGTACCTGTATTGCTCTCAGTAGACCCTCACTGGCATGATACTGAAGTAATGAAGAAAGATGAGAATTTTGCTCTGCTTTTTAAACAACTTTCTTGAATGAATCATATTCCAGATATTTTGACAAAGTTGTCAGTGTGTTTATGGTATATTCTCCAATACTTTTGGTTCACTTATATAACCCTTCTGCACATCAATCAGAGTTATAGTTTTTCCTACAAAATGAAACTCTCATTTCACAATTTCCTAACAAACTTTTCAAAAGTGAAATTTTCTTAATGCTTAACATAGCTATGAACTCTCAGCTTACAAATTCTACCGTCAGTAGTTTCCTAGGATACGAACACACATGCACAAACAAAAAGCAGCACAAGGAAACAAAGTAGAAAGCCTGCAGCATTTCCACTTTTTTGAATCCTTCTGAGCCCTTTGCATTCTCACAAACATATCAATGTTAGAAGTATGATAAACCTTACACAAAACAGATGGTGATGGGCTTAAACTTTACCTTACACCTGTGTCATTTGTGAAGGTAGAAATTCCCTTGAGAATTCTAGTGAGAAAAATTTAAAGAAAAATAGCTTTTGCATACACTGCATCACGAGTTTGGAAGAATGAAACTGTAATAGCTTATCAAAATTAATTTCAGGTCCCTATTTAATTACTATTGAAATAAATGGAGAAACATTAACTGACTCCAGCTGCCGAAGTGATCACCAACAAGGAAATTGTTGGTAACCAACAAGGCAATTGCAGAATGCATTATGGATGATTGATGGGGGACATTTTCAAATAAAATGCATTTTCTGCCAAAAGCAAAGTTAACATTAATCTCTCATCCCACAAATGTCCCAACACACACACACACACACACACACAAATTGAGAGGATAGCTACATCATTTTCAAGGAAAAAATGGAATTTCAGAAATGGTATTAAGAAGGCATAGTGGAGAAGTCATGGTTATGATGTCCGAGTGCAGTGATGGGTCAAAAAAGGAGAATCAGAGCTTTCAACACATAAATGCAGAGTGCTGAGATAAAGGTAATGGTGACACTGATGCTGGAACGTTGTACTCAACGTGATTTGTCCACGTTCTAAAAGGAGATAGAAACCTGGGAAAAAATGTAGAAAAGAACCTCTAACATAATATAAAAGTGAGGGAAAAATCTTCACAGTAAGAAACAAAAAGTACTCAATCTTTGTAGTTAATCCAAAGGAAACTAAGTAAAGACCAAGAGGTGAGGTGACCTGATTACAGTGTGTAAAAGTTATCATAGGGAGAAAATACTGTGTATACATAGAAGAGCAAGGTATGGCAAGAACTAAAAGCAGGAAACTTAAGTTTGGTAAACTAAAGTAGGAAACAAGGCAAAACATGAAATTAATGGAAAGTATGATTAATGATTAAAACATGATCATAAAGAAAGTGCTAACTCTCAGTATCACTAAATCCTCAAGTCAAGATTTGTGGGATATCATTGTGCTACATAGTTATCTTTATATTAGACTGTAACATAAGTGAAATTCTGGAACTGTGACCTATAAGATCATTAGATCTTAAGAAAGACTAGAATTTAAATGAGACCAGCATATAAAACAACAGAGATGACCACAAGGTATTCTTTACACAAGGTTGAAATGATCTTCCAGAAGATGATGTGGATTGATTGAATGAAAAGGGTGAAAGAAATCTGAAACCACTTCCCCTCCTTATATAAACTCAGGACAACATCTGTTTTGAAAACCTTGCCATACAAGTGCTGAAAACTTTTATGACTAGTTTGGATTTCTTTCGATATTCTGATCAGTATGAAACTGTGTGTAAAACAAAGCTATGGGTCATACACATTTTTCTTTCATATCTTTTGGCTTATAACTTCAGATTCCAATGTTTTAGCTTTGCTTTTACACTTATATTAGTAGCAGGAGTTTAATTTAAACAGAAGGTGAAACTTTAATGAATAACAGAAAAATTAATTTAATAGTTAACATTCATACATTATGTTGAAGATGCAAAGTATTATGGGCTGGACTGTGATTCTTGGACCAAAGTTAAGTAGTACCCTTCAGTAAGACATACCCTACAAGATGCCTTTCAGTATGTGTCACGATATTCTCCTAACAAATTCTGAAGGAAACAATCATAATTGTTTCTGGTTATACCTTGAGTCTAATACTCTTTGTTCCAGCAATTGGGTAGTGAGAGAGAAACAGATTTTAAAAGATGTTAAGCATAGCTTTGAGGTGTTTAGTGCTTATGTGAGTGCTCAGGTTCATAATAAGCTACTTCCATTTTAAGAAGGCCAGATATTCAAAAGTGCAATTTTCTCATATGACATTAGTTGTGAGGCTCTCTCTGTCCAGCTCAACTCTTCTCAAAATCTACCATTATCTGGGGAATAATTAAGAAATGGGCTGTTTTGAAAATCTTGCCCTGTGAATGGTTATTGAGCACATCTGATAGTTCTAAAATTCATTTATTACTCTTAGTTTATATTAGTAACAGAGAAAACTACCTGTTCCTGCACGAGTTTAATTAGGAATGAGGGTTCTAAAGACTGCGTGATATGAATGATAAGAGCTGGCACCACACAGGAGAAAATGTCTCCTCTTTCCAAAGACCTATCAACCAACCAACTGCAAACTACAACGTCTTGTAAACAGAAGAAGAGATTGCACAACCCTCCTCAGGGTTACTAAGTGCCACTCAAATTTAGAGCTATTTGTACCACAGTGTAAAGCTGTCATGCATTTTGAAACATAAAAATATATCTTTGAAATTACAGCAACGGCATGAGTGTTTGTATGAGTCAAACTTACAGGCCATTTAGCTTCTCACTTACCAGGGTCCAGCCACCAGTAATTTGCCTATTGAAACTCCAGATGCTGCAAAAAGGCAAAGATTTAGTGCACTTAAAGAGCAGTTCAGATGGAAAAAATAAATAATAATAATAACAACAACAACAACAACAATAATTAATAGCTTCCTGAGATAGTAGCAGAATAATGACCAGGAAAGGTGATTCTAGTCTTGACTATCTTCATATTATTCAATGATAAGCACAATAAGCTACTGATTGTTTAAGTGAAATCACTTGTTAGTCTTTTCCTGTATCTATTCTTTGCTCACGTCTCCTTGCATTAGAGATCCCCCAAAATACTGTACAAAGGAAGTAACTTTTTACCCAAGTATTTTACTTGAAAATATCATATGTGTTTGAAATCTTTGCGATTGTGGCACTTTTATGCATAAGCATGTATACATATCAGTCACTACACTTTTGTGTTCATGAAGTCAGATATGTTTCAAGCATATAGATATTTCTAGATATTTTTCAGTATTGAGCTGATCAGTTGGATTTTATCATTTCTAATAAGCAGCTGCAATTTAGAATACAAAAAGGGACAGAGTTGTTGAATGCAGTTCTAGCTACTTAATTCCTTTTTCTGATTGCCAGAGCTATGGTATAACTCTAGGTAGTCGCTAGCATGACAGAAAAGAAACAGTTTTCTATTATTATTAATTTCTTCCATTCTTTAACGTCTGAAACACAAACTATGTTGCATATGTGCACAATGATATTGTAGATAAGCATGTTTGCCAGAAATAACAGCTCTAGACTGAGAAAAAATAGTCAAAGAGTATTGTAGGTAGTTTTGAAAATTAGTCTTGCTTCCCTCTGATGATGATAACTATATAAAGCAGATATGATTTACATGAATTAGGAATAGATGAATCTGTAATAGTAAGTAATTGTTTTTGAATTCTATAGCATATATGATGACCAAAGTATATGTTTTCTGTGTACGACTGTGGGATATATAAACACATATGCACTTAAAGTAACTTTTGGATAACTGTCTCCATTATTGAATCTGCTGTTCAAGGTTAGTTAACTTGTCTCCCAGCAATATGAATGAGGAGATTTACATTATATTTAGGTTAAATTTTCTTGCCAGGATTTGCACATTTTAAATTACATTTGCAGGGAAATTTGGCAGCCTTTTACAGTTATTTGTGAGTTGAATAAAAATATATGGATTATACTTTGCTGGAAAAAATAGCATGCCCACACAATTTTAGTAGTAAAAAAAGGAAGAATATTTTCAGTTGGTCAACTTATCTCTATTATTTTTCCTTTCTTTTCCAATGTAGCCTTGTTCAAAAGGAATTGAATCATTTGGCATCAGTTTTCAGGCATGAATGATGAAGAGGATTACAGGAAAAGGAAACAGAACCTTGAGGGCTAAGGCATTTCAAAGCTGCCTGCTGCCACAGGGTTTTTATGTGTTGCCAAGGAATGTTTAAACTACACATTTCATAGCTGATTCCTAATTGTGTATTTTTTGGAGGGGGGCACCCAATTCAGTACCTTGGAATTGGCAGTAAAAGAAAGCAAATTAAATGTTAGGCATGATTAGAAAAGCAACAGAGGCAAATCAGAGAGAGAATAGCATTTTATTCACTACGCCAGTCTAATGCGGTCACCAATTTAAAATACTATTTGCCCTTGTTCATCTCACCCTACTACAAAAGATGTAATAGGACTGGAAATGATCCAGAGGAAGATGACAGTGATGACCAAAGTTATGGAAAAGCTTCTGTGCAGAAACTCTCTGAAGATTAGAGAAGAGATAGGTATCTGAGAAGGAATGTGATGTCTGAAGAATCATGAAAAGAACAATTAAGGATTAATCGTTCATTGTCTTTAGAAATAGAAAAATAATAAAATTAGAACAAATTAAGTTCACAGCAAGCAAATGGATTATTATACAAAGTGGAATTGTACTATAAAATTGCTTTGTACAAAATGCAGTGGCTGCTGAAAATTAAAGTGCGTTTAAAATGGATATACACTCAGAAAAGTGCATACAAGAAAGTCTTTCATCAAAGAAAGTGAAAGTCTTTCATCAAGGACAATTAATTAAAAAGGACATTACATCCAACTCAGAACATTTCTGACTCAGATTTCAGGGGGGTAGGTGATATTTTGGGTGTATTTGCACAGCTCTTATGCACTAACATAGACACCCAATGTTGTACAGTGACAAGCAGAATACTGACTGGAGAAACTTTCAGCTTTGAGCCAGTGGATAGTAGTGCCAGTTAAAAACAGTTAAGAACAAAACAAGAACAATAAACCAAAAAAAAAGCACAAACTCTGGGTTCTTACAGCAGCAACTGAGCTTTGGGAGCTGTGCTTCAAACTCGCATTTTGGCATCGAGCACTGAATACTCTGAAAGATTCAGATTCTGCTTACCTTAAATTGGGTGCCCAAAATTAAAAGAAATGTTTTGCCTTAGAATTTCTAGATTGGTTCTTTTAAAGGTACCACAACGCAGGAGATGACAGTAGGAGCCCTGTTTTTCAAGGGAGTGCATATCTCGTCACTTATCGCCCTGTAAAATACCAGGGCAAAGCTAGGTGCCTGGTGCCGTGATTAGCAAAATGCAGAGCAATGGATGAGGATCTGCTGATTAGCAATAATACGGGAAGGAGGGCGTCTTCAAGAAATAACAGCATAACTTTTCAAAGGCATCACACTTAAGACTGTAGAAAGTGCCAGAGCCCCGAGGGCACCGTCAGGCTCCCTGTCCCTACCCACCCCAGGGCTTCCCACCCTGCCCAGGACCAGGACCAGGACCAGGACCAGGACCAGGACCAGGACCCCATTCCAGCCCCATCATGCCAAGTGGTGCCGACTCCAGCCTTGTCTCTTGGATGGCTCTGGATGTCTGCTGCAAGTAGCATGTATCTAGTCCTGCCTCCTGGATGAACACTCAGGTCCCCATATTTGATTCTCACCAGTGAAGTCTGTCTAGAAAAAAATGAAAAGCTAATGAAAAAGCAGATTTGGCCTCTACATTTACTCAATGACTTAGTAATTAGAGCTCTTAATCAGGCTGTGTAAACCTGAAACTAGTAAGTGAAAAGTCAAAAAAAAAAAAAAAAAAAAAAGAAAGAAAAGAAAGAAAGAAAATGAGAGGCCAGTTAGGCATTATTAATGCACAGTTCTTACATATTCTTCTTTTATATATATATATATAGTCTTCTGACATATATATTCTTCTTACATATATATTCTTGTATATATAAATATATTCTTCTTAATATCTTTCTGGCAGTTGTTTAAATGAGATCCGGTCTAAGCTGAAATATTTAGGAAGCTTTCAACACCAGACCACCGAACAGCAAGACTCTAGAAAACTTGACTATGTGAATATTTTTCAGTTGTTTCTGATCCTGTTTCACTTGGGTTCTAAATAAAAGAGCAAAAAATGGAGAAACTTTTCTAATCTATTTATGCTGTGGGAATTTGCCTGTTTAAAACCAAACTGTACAACGAAATGCCAAATGACTTCACAGCTGTCTATATAGAAACAAGTGTATATATGTGTCTGTGTATATGTGCATATATTTTTAATCAGCATCACTGGAAAGTTGGATTTATTCATTTGTCGTTTTGCAAACACCTTCATTTTGCAGAAATTGTCACAGCTTTGCCTGAGTTAGAAAGAAAAACTCTTCTCAATCTGGTGACAAAAAAAAAAAAAAATTAAATAACAATAGGAAATATGGTCATAGGTTTCAAAAATGGGAGAGGAATGTGAAGAATGTTCAGGGATGATGTTTAAACATAAATCATTACAGACATATTAAAAATTGCAAGGAATATTTAAAAGTTACAAGCCACTAAAATAAAAGGGGTTACCTACACAAATCCTCTACATTCTCTTCAGTCATGATTACCCTACCTGTTGTCCTACCTACCTTCTTTTTCCCCATCTTAAAAAGCCTTTTACAGAAGAACCAAAAAAACCCCCGTATTAAATTTTCCCCCAAATAAATGGATATGGTACATATAGTTTGCTTACAGTGCTGTATCATTTTATGTGCCAGATCAATGTTTAAAGGTGAAATAAACTTCTACTAAAACTCATACTCTCCATGGTTGACGACAGCTCCAAGGAATGACTTTCTGGCTATCACTTTGTGATTTGGAAAGTTGCCCATAACTACAACAGCAATTTCTGTTCTCATCAATCTTCAAGGGCAATCTGTATACATTACGCAGGAATGCCCTAACAGGAGTCTGTCAAGTGTTTTAAAAACAGATTCAATATGCTTTTCTGTTTTTTCACTTACTGTTAGGAGTATACTTCTTGGCTCTCAAAAAATAAAGCTCTTGCACCAGTTAGGTCCTTTTTATGTAACAAAAAATGAAAAATGTCCTTGGCAATCTATTTATCGATATACTAATTGCAAAGTTAAGATAAAATGTTAGTGACATTTGATTCATTTCCTCATTTTTGTCCCATTGTTCCAGTGATACAGGCCCGGAAACAGTATTGGTAATTGAATTATTTTGCTGGGTCTGCCCTTCATTAACTTTTTAAGTCCCCTCTAAATATTGACTGTGCCTTGGAAATCATTTTCTAACTTGTGGCAATAGAATTTTACAATTTAAAAAACCTAGAGCCAAGAATATACTTATCTTTTATTTTTTTAAAAAAATAGAATTTAGTTCTAAATCTTTTGTAGCCTTCTCCACTTCTGTAAGCTTCAGACAGATACTGAAATATTATAATAGGTATGTGGACAACATTTTTGGAATTTGGAATTTGGAACATTTTGCTTAAATCTTTATTTTAGCACCTACATAAGTGGCTTCATTGTTAAGGCAGGTATGCATACATGGATCTTACTGATATAATTTCAAATATTCAACTCTAGAAATTATTTATGTTTTCTGAAGAGTTTTGAAAGATGTATTCTCTGCCTACAATTCTGGAAACCATATGTTTAGGTGAAATTGCTAAGTCAAGACACTGAAACAAATCAATTTGTTTTGAATTCTACCAACAATTCTGTATTCTCTGATGAGAATAATAAGAAAAAGTTTGGATGGGAGTTTGCTTCATTTTTCATGAAAGCAAGGGGAGAGAAAGTCTTGGATTATTGTCAGAGGAGGAATAAAACCTAAATGGAAGAAAAAAGGGGGTCTTAGTCACTTGTTATGGTGAAAAGAAGTGTGTGCCTTGTGGTCACCTGTAGTAGCCCAGATTTTCACTGAAGGGGATACAGCTAGGAAGTTTCTGCCTTGTACAGTGCTGTCTCAGAAACAGGTATGTTATAGCTGGGAAAATAGGCAGTCTCAGAACCTACATATCCTCCTGTATTTCTGTTTTGAAAATTGATGGGAGAGAATCTCCAATCACTGAACACTTGTACTTTCCTGTAAAGCTTTATTTATTAGTCTCTGTATCTAGATACAATACGCAGCTTAGACACATACAAATTGATTATTCAATGAATGTCACAAGATACCTCAGAAAGGTAATATGCCTTCCCCCACCAAATCACTGCTGAATTGAAAGCCTCTTTGAATTAAGAAATATATATACAGAGCAGTGTATACATACTGCATGCACATATAGTCTGAAATTCTATTTTCTAGAGCATCAGTGCTGAAGCCAGGGTTGCATGCATGTGCTTTCATTTATTCAGGATCTGGCAGCTGGAATTTTGGAGTAAATATCTATTTTCTTTCCACAAGAAGCTGAGTAGAGATCATTATTTTCAAGTATAATGTCAGGAAGAAAAAGGAGTACCTATCCAGGGCTTAAAGCACTTTTAAAGTAAAGAAAACTCTCTCCTCATCCTGAGCAGATCCAAACCCTACCTTAATATAATGCAGCTACTATATAGATTTTTTCTGATCCAAGACTGATGGAAACACATTAGTTTTCAGTGATAAATCCTAGGTTCTGTTACCTATTATCAATTTTTTTTGCATTTTTTCTAAACCTGTGACTCTTTAATGTAAAATATATAGACACGCTGAGATCAAAATGTAACCTTTTTACCACCAGACTAGGAAAAAAATTCTCTTTTTCTTGACCCATGTATTTTACTGTTCCTTCTCATATGGAATAACTTTCAACAAGAGAGTTGCAGATTACTCTTCCACTCTTGGTAGAGTTGGGTTTGGGGTATTTGCCTATGGGACAGCAGCGAGGGTTTTAAATTTCTTCAGATCAAGTCAGATTGCATTCTACTCTCCTCTATACAGAATTAGTTCAAAGGCATACAACATTATCATCTGTCAATATTGGAAAGACAAACAAAACAAAACAAAACCCCAAAGCAAAATAGCCTCGCTTGCATTTAGTGAAGGTTTTAATCATATGTGATTATTCTAACTTCTCTACACCTTGAACTGAGGGTCTAAGCAGACTTGAGTGCTACGCTGTCTTTTATTGAAAAATCTGATGAAGTCTGGTTTTCTGTTATCGCAGGATTGTCAGACACAGAATTTTAGGCAAGGTAGGCAAGTAACAGTTTTGAAATCTCAGGTCTCAAGTATCACAAAACTAAAAACACACATATCATTACATATTGGCAGTTACGTTATGCAGAGAATAAAAAACATATTTGTGTTATTTGTAAATAAAAAGATTGCAGTAGCTCCTTTCTTTTTCCAACGCCCTGTAGATATTTCATTTTGATGAGATATTAAATGCACTCTTTTTCAGACTAGGTGCCAAGCAGCATTCTTTCACAGTTATTCTGTTCTATCGATCAAGCTCAATTCTCTGTTACACTTTCTGTAGCTTCACTGAAGTGGACACGTACTAACATAATGCACTGAAGAGCCTGGTCTTCACTCCATAGCCAGTCAGTACCACAATGGCTGATTATCCAATGCTTTGGAAGTGTTATTAATCTCACTAGCTGAAATAGTACTTACATTCTGGTGTATTCAGGAACTTAATAAAAATCATTGCCCATATTGTGCCACAAGAAGATACATGTCTTTCCTGAAGAGTTCTCAATAGAATTTAAAATATGATGGAGCATGAAGGTAGAAAGGAGGGTAGAAGGGGAAAAAGGATAAAATAAATTATAAACAGAGTGAATAGTTTAATCCACCATTGAGGATTTGTATGATCAAGTCTTCCTTTCTCAAGCTGCTCTTCAGCCTTGTTTTCCTTGGCCAGCCGATTTCTTTAGTTTTAAGTGTAGATGGAAATATTAAGAAGTGTCAAATCTAAAGGCAGCAAAAATGAGAAGACGGAATGAAATTAAGAGCTGTAGTCAGAACTGCATGATGTAATATTTCAGTATTGGCCTGAGCGATAGGAAGGCAGTTTGTAGGGAGACATAGCATCTTTTATTTTAATATATAGCTAAAAATTAGACAAATTTGGGAACACAGAAAAAGCACAGCTGCAACCTTACCAGCAGCTGCATGGAAGGTCATTTTAAAGGAAGTACTGTTCATTTGCACCAAATAAGCCTTTAAATGTTTAATAGTGGTTAGGTATTAACTTCAGGTAATGACACAAATTGCAAGTGACACAAATGTTTTGAAGTTCCCAAACAGAACAGAGATCAACTATCTTGTAACTTGAGGGGTTTTAGATGTAATGATATCATGGTAGTTTACAAGACAGAAAAATAGCATGTAATTACCCTGTCATTACATAATATTTATCACTTAAAATGATCTTTGTCATTGCAGAGCTCCGTGCTGCAATTCAGGTGTGTCACTTTTCTGTCTTGGCAGAACTGGAATCAGGTCCTATTGATATTTTTTTACATACCAAGTAATCTGTTCTTATTGTTCATACAATTGCAGTAATTAGCACAGTTGTTGCAGCCAGGTAATGGCTGATCTGATGGTTTAAAGATCATATTGTGATAGCAAGATTGCCATCCTCTGACATGCTTACAGTTTCTGGGGAAAAGGAGCTGTTCTCCAGAGCTTTCTTTTTGCAGCAATGAACCCTCTTCCATAGTCTGCCATCCTCGCTGCTGCAGGCAGAAGTGTGCTGCTTAATTACAAAGTGTCATAAATTCATATGCCATTTGTAACTTTAATAGTAAATCATCAGTGAGATTTGTTCTGCCAGCACTAGAGCTCTGGAACATTGAAAGCAAAATTTCACAAGTTAATGGCCTGCCCTTTTCTGACAGCACACCAAGCTTTCACACTATTAACTAACACTTTGCTTCACTCAACCACTGAACTGTTGACAAGAGCACTTTAGCAAGTCTGAACAGAAGAAAAAAAATCAAGTAAATCAAAAGCCAGTTTGGAATGAGGCAGAAAAATAGGGGAAAAAGATGAATCGAGGGAGGGAAAAAAACAAACCAAACCAAAAGAAAGCAACTTGATATGCTTTATCAATACATGCCTTATCAATAACACATCAATACAATGAACAATATTTTTTTTAATATTTGAATTTTAGAATAGTTATTTTTCTTCTCAGCACTGAGCAAAAATCATTGAGTAGTTCTGCATTATTTGCAATTTGGCTTAGAGGCTGGATTCTACACAGATGAGATGCTTATTTTACTGAAATAGTTTTGAAAAATGAAGAAATTCTATGGAGATACCTAAATTTCAAAAAAAACCATATTCACAATAGAAATACTATCCTAATGAGCATTGCAGAAAAAGGTGTTTCAAGAGCATGAAAGAGATTTACATTTTTCGTTGTAACTCAGCAAAATCATGTGTTCAGATGCATTAATGAAAATATGCTGTTTGAAAGCACAGTAGATGACTAACACAGAGAACTGGAGAACTTTAGTTTGAAACAATCCACTACATTCACAGTAGTGTGTATGTATTATTATCTGCAAATGCACACAGACAGATACATATGTTTGCAGATCACAACCTCTTCATATATAATGGTTGATCACTGGACAAACTGTGGAGGTAATTTTCCCAAAAAAAAAAAAAATCCTGGAAGTAAATGAAGCCTAGTTCTCGTCTAGCAGTGTAGACATCACAATATGAGCAGTTTGACCAAGAGGAAGATTAAACTTGCATGATTACAGCTTCGGACTTAATTGTGTATCAAAAGTAGCAAATCAGAAGAGGTCCGTACATTGAGCCAAAATTGCTAATCCACTACATGGAACTTTGTGAGTATAAATATAAGTAAATGTAGCTACTTGTTTGTTAAGTGATGTGTAGAAAGCATTCTCAGGTATATGTCAGATGCTGTCTTTCCTGCACTTGTAGTATCTGAGTCAAAATGATTTCACATCATGTTTGTAAGCGAGGTGCATAATGTTTTCGTTGCTGTTACAACAAGCAGAACTCCTTACTGTCTGAAAACAGGTACTGGAAAATTGCATGTGGCTTCAGTGAGACACCCATGCTACAGTGAAGAAAAACTTAGCTTCATAACAAAATAGTTTACAGTCCTGCTTTCTTTTGTATACCTGTTATATTTTTCTCTGAACCAAGACCAATAATATGCTGCAAAGCACTACACTGATGGGATTGCTCTGTCTATGGGGAGACTTAAACTGTTGATTGATAGGAAAAAAGTAACAGCTTTTTCATTTACATTATTTCAAAATTTCAGTTTTGCTAAATTTTGACATCAATATAGGTGCTTAAGAATCCTTACATAAAATAACCAGGTGGAACAACATCATTTGTAAATGAATTAAAAAAATAAGAAAGATATAATGAATATGACAAAGAATTAGCCATATAATTGTCTAGGAAAGCCAAGGGGTCACAGCTGCCTCTCACAATTGCAAAACTAAGCCAACATTATGAATAAAGATTCAACAACTACTAATGATAAAGACTTCGTATGCAGTTTAAATACTTAATGCACATTTTTAGAGTCAAGTCACAGCAAGACAGATGACAGAGAAATAGGAAAATGAAATGGGATGTAGGTGGGTAATAAGAGACAGAAGTGCCAGAAAAGCCCAAGGATAAAAAAAGGGGGGGAAAAAAAGCAGTTTAGATGTCACTCAATATTTCCTGTGAGATATTAACAAACTCAGAGATGATTACTTTATAGTGGTTTGCTCTTTGTCCTATTTGTCTCAATTAAGTGGCTCTGGAAAGTATGTGCTCTATTAAACTTGGTATTTAGTGATATGAAAAATCCTTATTCTTAACATCCTCTTTGGTTATTCAGTCATGGACAGAAAATGTTTATGTATTGCCATTCTCTGTCCGCTTTTTACCTCTCAGTCAGAATTCTTCATTTATTTCTAAAAATGTTGGCATAAAATCACTAGGCAAAGAAATAAGATTTTTAATGACAGCAAGCAATTTAAAACCCAGTTTTAGCTTGATAGCTCTTGAGAAAGTGGATCTTGAGATAGCATACAGACTTTACTGTCATAAAACCAGCCAGCAAAGAAAATATAGTGAGAAATAAAGGTAAAAAAGGTAGCAAATATAGAGACATTCAACATGAATGCCCATGTAACTTCAGCAAGAAAGAAAAAATATTTCTTTAATCAATTTGATATTGAATATGGAGAGAACTCAAACTGAAGAAAGTCTCTTAGATCTCTGTTTAAAGTCAGAAAGACATTAAAAGAGTCATTTCTAAATACATATATAGAAATGTATTCATTCTCTAACTAATTTCCTTTATATGATTAAATTTCAAAAAAAGGGTGTGGAGGATTGCATAATACACAACTGAAAATAATTTTTGTATAAGCTCTATCCCTGCCTAGTCTGAAGACAATACTCTTCAGTTTGTATTCTTTTTGTGCTCCATAACCGAGTCAGGCTTAATGGATTATCCAGTAACATACTATGAGTTAGAATAAATGCAAAGTGATGAAATTTACAGTCACTGATCTGACTAAAATATGATATTCCCTTTAAATGTTCTTGAATATCAGTGTAGAAATAAGGTAGAGATAAGTGAAGTTATATACTTGCAGTACTTGCACATCAGTAACTTTTAATAAATTTTTCTGTAAGTTTGATTATTTTTGGTGCATTAGTGATTCACCCTAAAAATAAATATAATCATAGTGTTTTATTTAATTTCATATAGTATTGTAATTTTTCTCCTTTTAGGCAGTGAGGCTATCTTTTCTTTTCATACCTTGTGCTTCCTGGACTCAGAATACAAAGATATTAGTTACTTTTCAGAAAACAGCCCAACTATTTCATCATGTTCTCTGACCCTCTGAAAAGAGATTATCCCAAGGGTTGCTGGTTCCATGATGGAAAAAGAGAAATGGGACCTCTCCACTTGCATTTGAAAGCTTTCGGCTTCTCTGCAACTAATCACAGTAACAAACTCATGCACTTCTGTGGCTTAATATTTTATTATAAGAGTAACAGTTTTTACTATAAAATTTATATTTTTGTTTTGTAGAGGCTTCATTTTGTGATCTATCGATCCAGAATGAAAGTCTAAATAAATCCATTACATCTCCACAAAACCCTTAGTTCTTAAGAGGTCAAGTAGTATGAAAGTTATATTCACTGATTTAGGACACATCTAATATTCAAAAATTATTTCTGAGTTTTGGGGAGCTGAATATGAAATACTTATGCAGAGCTGGAAAGAATACATTTCTTTGATTATTCTAGTTAGTGATGTTTGCATTTGCATAATCACAACAATGCTTTAATTTTTAAATATTTCACATTTTTCTCTCCATTTAACAATTTCTCTCATTGTTTGTGGGGCAGTGTGGTGAATTAATCCTGAAATATTTGCATTTTTCTCTAAATAGCACCATGCATTGCTAAATAAAGCAAGTAAAGTAACGAGAGGCTTTTTAAGTGCCTCTGATTTTAATCATTTGATTATGTGCTTTTCTGTTATACTTCTTTTGCTTGTTTGAAGAAATAACCCATAGGCCAAAAGCTTTATGACTCCTGCCAGAAACATCTGTAAGCAAATTTTATTGAAATTTCTTTTCTATATATGTCACTCTTTTTTTCTTCAGTGCCTTGAAATGTCATTCCACTTTTCACAATACTGGACCAAACTCCAAAAACAGAAAAAAAACCCCAGCATCTGCAAAAGGAAGAATGAAGTGTTTGCAACACTCCTTTGAGTACAAACAATTGAATTATAGGAAAAGAACAGAGATATCTCAATAAAAAAATCTCTCAGAGAGTATGGCCAGGACAAAGTGCTTCCTTAAATTTGGGGTACCTGAGGTAAGGCACGTATCTCATGTCCTAGGTACACGGTATGTTGAAAGTGCAGCCAAGGTATAGCAAAGAGTAACGGCAGAACTGGTATACTCAGGGCAGAATTAATGCCACAGGATTGGAGTGGCATTAATACACAAAAGACGGAATCACCCTAATTCTACAAGGTAAAAGTGAGAGAGGATTAAAAATGGTGACTATTTCAGGGCATAATGCTACCTTTTTGTTTTCTCTTGGGACTAATCAGAAACTGTAGGGTTTGTTATAAAATACTAAATGAGCAATTGTCTCACTGCTTTCCCCCCCCCCCCACAGTCATATACAAGCAAAAGAAATAACTCTATGCTATATATAATACAATATTGTTTTCACAGTATATGTACTAATGACAGTAACAAAAATAGTAAAAATAGAAAATCACCCTAACTCCCCCCGCAAAAAAAACTACAGGGGGGATGGAAAAGAGAAGAATTGACTGAGTGGAGGATACTGCTGGCTTGAAAATGTTGGTTTGTATACAGGGAGCAATTGTTTATGTGCTAAAAAAAGAAGAGAAACTCTTTTTCTTCAGAACGACAAACACCTAGAGTACCTAGACCAAGAGAAAAGGCATATGTGTATGTCAGCCGATCCACCATTTTAGCCTACTACAAATGCATCTGAACTAGTTCAAATTGCCTATATTTTAACATCTTGGCTGAAAGTACCCATCTTATGGTCCATCACTACAGATTACCTGATAATGATTATTTTTATCTTCTGAGAAATTGCTTCTATGCCCAAGCCCTTGAGCTCTAATTTTCAATTCATCTTTCTTCAATAAAATTTGCAGGATATTTTTACATTTTTCAGTCCATTTTAAATGGAGTTTAAGCATACACCTACACATGTTAATAAAATTGGATCTCATAGTACTACATAATGCTGCATGTTGACCTTTCTGGGTTCTAAATTCTCTATATTTTTGGATAACTTAAAACTAAGGAGTACAAAAAATAACAAAGGGAACATTAACTTTAAAAGTTTAATGCAAAAAATACTTATTGGAAAAATATATCAAGTAGGTTTATATTAGATATAGTAGATAAACAGATAATTAAACACTTCCTTTTCTGATGAATTATGAGCTGACTTAAGTGTCCCTTCCTCTCTTCTTTCTTCCTTTTTTCTGCAATTACCAGGATTCCAATAGCCATTGCTGAAACTAATCTAAATACCTAATATAGACAGTCGAGTGTGATTAAGTATAGCGCATTTTAATTACTGTATGGTTAACAACCTAAACAAAGCTATAATATTGGAATGTATACATTTAACATATCAGCATACAAAATAAATCATATTTTTACATGCTCTGCATAATCTGTTATTTATTGTTCTGAGTCCAGCAGAACCTGAAAAGTATTGTTTATCAGCCTGGTAAAATGAAGGTATGGTTACTGTGGACATTCATGCTTTAGTCCTGTAAATAAGCATTATATCTTTTAAAAGTGTATTTTATTATGAGCCAAAAGTAGAAGTACTACATATTCTTCATTGTTATAACTTGGGTCAGAATTAAAAAAGAAATTCAGTCTTGAAATATTCAGATGTACTTAGTGCAGTTCAAGTGATATTTATGAATTAAGCTCATTTTTGAAAATATTTAGGTGGCCTTCTCTTACTGATTTCAATTGAAGCTAAGTACCTAGACAGAAATGAAAAACTAAATCTCCTTGATACGGAGCTAAAGTATTTTCATTGTATACATTGCTCTTTGTACTACATGGTTTGTTCTAAATTATCTTCTTTACTTAAACCTATATGTTTATAGCAAAATACTTGTGTGCTGAATCTATACATGAGTAAATAAATGTTAAAATATTGTTTGACATATTCTTATTAAACCCTTCCTGTTTAAAAGAAATTATGAGGTCCTATGTACATACCCTCTCCTACATGCTCTAGTCAATGTGTTGTTTAAAACATACACATCAAATGGAAGGTTTTTATGAGATTTGATAATTCTATAAGAATCCCTGAACTTACTTTCCTCAAGGATTTAAGATAAGCCGCATAGAAGGAAACACTGGTTAAATCTAGATGAAATAGCCTGCTCAAGAAATAAATTTTGGGGTCCGGACTGGAAGGACAGTGAGGCCATTATTCTTCAAACACTTGCAGTGCAAAGGGTACCTGAATTCAGTTATTCTGGCAAGTCGTAAAGGACACAATTTTGTGATCCACGCGAATGAAACTTAGAGCACACTCCTACTGAAAAGGATGATTCGATCCTGATTGTGATGAAACCACCAGCTTGTGAGGTGGGTAGGAACAGCTTGTTGACCTGGGTGAAATCTAGCCTGAAAAAAGTAATTGCTGATCCAGCTCACCCTATGGCTTTCTGATCGCTAGAACTGGCACAAGGATGGGAATACATGGCCTGGGGATTAGGGTGGCCCTACCAGTCTAGATCAGCTTCTGCTACATGTGAAATGTCATCTATATTTTGAGTTGTGGATCCATCTTTGAAAATTACAGGCAATACAGCCTATGTCACCTTTAATGAGGGCCGTGTCAGAATTCTGCAGCTGTTTTAGCTATTCTGAGCTTGGATTGAAAAGTACAAATCCAGACTGGAGATGCAAAATTTTAGTTTGAGCAAGAAGTCTCGAATGATGCATAAACATAGATATGGAAGCTGAATTTGCATTTATGAAGATTACCCAAGGATAATGCATACTGAGAAAAGACAGAAAAAACAGAACTCTACTTTTTTTTTTCTTTTAGAAGAGAGGGGAGAAAAAAGAATACAATGTCCTGAAATTTAATTCTAACCTTCCATCATTTCACATCCATGTCTCTTGTATTACATTTGCAGAAAATATGAACTCTCTTCCAATACTGAGTAACCTTCAACTGACTGTAAGTTCAGCTGGGTAACCCCATAATCATGCTATGAGTACTGTCTAGTGTGCAGAAATGCTCATCATTTCAAAGCAGTGATTTTTATGGTAGATATAGATAGCCTTGTTATTTGTAATTAAGTATTACAGTCCTTTAAATAGCCCATTGTACCTCATTATTCTAGTAAGAACACCCTGTCTTCCAAGAAGCCTTGACTAGTGGCTATCTTACCCCTGGTGTGCCAAAACTTCCTAAAGGCCATTCTGTTTGTTATTTGATGCCATCATGGAATTTCCTCCACACCTAAAAAAGACTTTCTGATCAGAATTTACCCTTACAACCTAGTGGTTATTTTTTTCATATGTATGTTCATTTTGCCCACTGTGTTCTTTGTGTCTAATAAATCTTGAAATATTTCCTGGCCACGCCTTCTAGAAGATGGAAAGAATCACCTCACCCCTATATCTTATTGATTAGGGCACATATCTGAGTACTCAGACAAACACCCTTAAGCTGATGTGAACTGTAAGTCTAAGTTTCCTCCCCAGGAGCAGTTCTACTCACTTAACTCTCATATGTAAGGTGGGAACCTCACAGCAATGTGAAAACAGCCATATATGCAGAAGTGAGTTTTATCTAGAACAAATTCTTACCTGAGGTGCTGTGTTGTATCATAGGATGTTGCTCTTTGTATATACAGAGAGAATCTGTGGCATATTTATTTCTCCCCTCTTCCATTCATGTGGCAAGAATTCAGAGAAGTCTTAGAGGTACCTTGTCATTGTGTGTTTTATTGACAATGACCAAGCCGTGCTCACTTCCATCTGGATGCTTTCATTCCTGACCTTCAACTGAAGAGTAACATGAACCTTTCACACTTCTTTCAAAAGATATATTGAAACACCACTAGGAGAGGATGTTAGACTTGATAGCTTAACTGAAGAGAGACACCCACCTTCATTCCAAGAGACACATCCGAGCCCTTGAGGAAAGGCAGAAGTTGAAAAGCATCTTGTGTTCAGTATTTTCCACTAGTTATTTTAAGTAGCTCATGATTAGTTTGCAGGCATTCTGACACCCTTCAGAACTCTGAATTCTGCCACCCGCACTGCTTAACTCAGGGCTTTGCATTCCTTTTTTAGACTCAGGTATGTACAATTAGTCAGTGAATTACCTAGCTTGTAAGTGCTAAATTTCCTGATTGGATCTATCATCAAATGAATATAGCTTAAACATCTCCTCTGGGCTTCTTATTTTGTTTTGTCATTCTGCCAACTGTTTAGACTGAAAGCTCCATACAGACTGTGTTCTTACTTGAGGCAGCAAAATAGTAAAAACACTGCTGTTGTTTAGCAAAACTAAAATTCATTTGGTACTTTCCTTCTGTCTTCTATGGTCTAAAAAGTAATTTAATCCGGTGATTTTTTTTCCACTCATTTTCATTCACTGGTTAATAACTGATGCATAATGTGCATTATTACTTATTAGCATTTTATGTGGGTGCTAACTGATCACATGGATCTCATGAATAAGTGATTGGTGATTGGTGTTCTGTTTTGGGTTTTTGTTTTTTTGTTTTTTGGTTTTTTTTTTTTGGTAGCTCTTCGTTGATGTCTCTAGAGGCATCGTGCTAGGCTTTTATTGTTTAAACCTTTACTACACACCCATGCTTAAATGCAGTGAGAGGAAGAGAGAACTTATTCTCCAGAGAAAAGGCATAAGTATTTCCCATTGATTGCATTGTAACATGGAAAATGATGCTGAAGAGGGTAGCATATAATTTATGCCCCCTTTAGCAAGTAGGGCAGTGCAGCATGAGAACAGTTGCACAGGAAAGCAGTTGCTGCCATTAATCTGATATCCACAATTAGCTTGTGTCATATGGGGTTACTTCTGATCGTCTCTAGCCTACTCCCATGGACTGAATGGCATGAATGACGGGGTGGACTGGATGTACTCCTGGCGTGCATTTTCAGACTGGTTGCATCTGAAAGAAACCAGCTGTGCCCTGGGACTGTTCTGCAATGGGAAACGCTCTCCTGAACCAGACTAAAACTTTAATGTGGACATATTCTCAGGTGCATTATAAAACTAGCAGCAATTTCAAAGTCTATAGATGATGAGAACATCATTAGATCAATGAATATTAAATCTGAGATAATGAAAGAAGTTTCTCTTGCTGCATAAACTGCTGTTGAGGCTTTTTTGACTGGTTGTGTTGCAGATGTTAAGATGCTATGATTCAAGTATGGTAGACATTCTCATAAAGAATTAGATGTAAAATGAACTTTGCTAATACCAGGAAATATCTCTTTTAAAGATGACCATGCACTGTGGTTTTTGTTTTGTTTTGTTTTGTTTTTTTTTGGGGGGGGGGTTGTACCATGAGTTAAATAATTTCCATTTTCAATATAGCTTTTTCTTAGTAGAATTTGATACTTTGCTCTGATTATGAAGGTGAACTTTTAAGTTCATTTTCTCTGAAGAATAGTTATGGTCTTCTCTTGGATATATAATGCTCAAAGACTGGAAGCGTTGTGTTAAAGGGTTTTATCCTGGAGCCTTAGCTGTCAACATTTAAAAACTGCTATGTCAATAACTAAGGCAGATATCATTGATTTTTTTCCAAAGCTCTTTTATATTTTTTAGAAGCATCTGGTTATTTAATTCCTCATAAAATACAGTTCTGAGTGTTTGTAAATATAATATTCACATTCTTACTTCAATGTGGTTGTCATTTGGTGTTCAGTTGTATGATACAGCTTTTTAAAATTATTTTTTACATCAGACACAACTATAGCTACTTTGTTCATTGAAGTGAAAAGTTTTTTTTTTTTTTTTTTCATAGTTAATGTATACGTTTTCCACTTAGAAGATTAGTTCTTTTGGTAAGTAGCTTACACCCAGTGTAGATTTTATTATTTACAGCAATATATGGCATTGCATTCGTAGATATGAATGTAACAGACTTTGTATTATTAAATAATTAGTATAGCACCAAAGGAAATCAGATAACTTGCATTATCTTATGTCTTTGGCCCTGTATCTCTGAAGTTCAAGATAAGCAGCTAAATCACCTCGATACAAAGGAGAGTGTTTTTTCTTCTTTTTCCTTTGCTATTTCCTTTTTCCTTTTGAAGCTGCATTGCTACATATGAAAAAGTTATAGCACTAGGAAGAAAAAAAAAAAGACTTTGTAGTCTAATAACTAGAGTTCTAAGCTTGGGAATAAGGGTAGTTTTGTTTTTATCAAATTATGTATGATAAAATGCATACAAAATCCTAACGCAGGCAGCAAAGTATAGCAGATATTGCTCATTATTTCTCGCCATTCCTGTGGCTGGCTGTCTTCTCACCTTTATCTGCTTTTGTACTGCTTTCTGCAACACATTTTTCACTTTGTTCTCCACGACATTCCAGGGGAGTATACATACATTAATAGGGGATTGACATGGTGGCTGCCAAAATTGACAGTTTTGGCATTTCCTAGCAAATATGAATGAGAAGACAGTGATAATTTTTAAAAGTTGATAACTTAGATGCATATGAATAGTATTTCTAGGGATGACTAAGGAACATGTCTTTAATGCCACATCTTTTCTCTGCTGGAAATTATTACTTTTGCTATAGATTCTTTGGTTCCTCGTGGCAAAAATAAAATAAATTTTGTTTAATAAAGCAGTATCTTTTCAGGTTATAGTTTACTTAGCCAATTCTGTACAGAAAACAGTTTAACAAAAAGCTTACTATCTGTAGCAGTAACCTTTGAGAGAAGAGCTGTATTGATTATATTTTAGGACTGAAATATTGAAGGGAAACATAAAGAAGTTAGAGGCATTTTTGATGACTTTCTTTAAAAATCTCATGAATTCTTTTGAGTCTCTCTAGTTAAAACAACAAAATCAGCACAAATTACATGCATGTGTACCTTCTTCAGACATGTGAAAGAGCTGGCTTTTCTTATCTGAATGGCAAGAGAAAATCAGACAGACTCTAGTACTTTGCTCATTTCAGATGACGGAGACCCACCTCTCCTTCTAGGGAAGGGTAGAGGACAATAATATTCCAAATATTGAGAACTTCCTGGAGCTACAGAGCAGCTATCAGACTTCTGACACACTCATCAACCTACATATAAATGCCAGCTTTGGCTTGGGAAAACTCTCAAAAGCTTTCCCTGGCCTCACATCACCTCTATTTTTCCCCTTTTTTCCCTCCAAAAAGCCTATATAATTTTATTATCATAAAATTATATTTTCCAAAGTAATGTTTTGAATTTAAATGTGACTTTTGAGAAGCTGGATAAATGTACTACGGATATTTGCTTTGGAAGTGAAAAGTCTGGATAAGGTAGGCAGTGGTAATGTTTGCACGATAAATTATAGAAGTAGAGATTTTGACAAAGTTTTTTTTTTAATTAAAAATTATACACTGCAGAAATAATGTCTCTTTGTGACAAAGGTTATATGAAAATAACCTGATGATCATAGTGCTTGCATAGAAAAGCTGGATGCTGAGGTCAGCTAAGAAAGGAACTTCAACCAGAATATCCCAGGAAATACGCTAACATACTGTCTATTGGTTGGTTTAGGTTGTTTCTCTTTTTCTTGTGTTTGCAGGGACAAAATTGTACTTTATTTTGAAAATAATTCAAGCAACTTTCTCATTCTCTTTCACACCTTCCTCAATACAGGAATATTATTTTCTGACTTGTCATACAGCTGAATTATGCATGTTCATGTTACTTCTATTCGTAATTCTGTTTGATGGTTGGGAGATTTGCTTCAACTGGAAGTAGCTGTTAAATGAGTATAATACAGTCAGCTTGCCAAAACTTGGTCTGTGCTGCTGACATATCAGTAAGAAGTTGTGGTTCATTTTACAGTATAAATAGAAGATGAAGATTTGCTTGGAGCAGTCAAAAATCAAATGCAAAATATAGCAAAAGGACTGTTTAACAAAAATAGTTATAAAAAGTCCGTTACAGTTTGAATATGTTCAAATGTAATTTAGTAAAAGTTCAGGTGAATGCCCCTTAGATCAGCAGTCTGAAGCAGCTCAGTTTCTTACACAAGAGTACGAGGTTTATACATCTATATCTACATCTATAAATCTATATACTTTATATATAAAATAACTAATAACACAGTATTTTAAGTGTTCACTATTTCCAAACCATTCCTGCTAGTAAGAGTTTATGGATGACTAGCCAACATTAACTTTCAGGAAGGGACTGTTTTTACATAAAATAATATAAAAATAAAGTCCATGAAAGATGTATTACAGTTACACATAGAAATTCAAGCATCTCTAAACTTCTCAGTTTCCATGGCAGCAAACAATTCATATATTACCTAGTATTTAAGTACTGAATTTTCTTTTTCATGAATCTGAGCTATTCAGAGACCATCTGAATTTCTTATTGTTTTGAAAAATGAACTTTGACCCACCTTATTTTGTTATACTACAAGATTTTTAGAAGGTTTATAATCATTTCATCTTTCTTTCTTTTCTGGTTTGGGGCCCTGAATTTTTGTTTTCATTATTATGATGAAATGGAATTAACACGTTCACTACATGCAGATTCAATGGGAAATAAAAGTTATAGAAACACTTAATGATATAGGAGATATGTATATGCATAAGTTTACAAGTATATGATTTTAAAAAATATTTTCATATACAGCACTATTTCATCAGAAAACTATTAGAAAGCTAGGCAATAACTGGAATTGAAATGAATCCTTCATTTGTAAAGGAATAAGAGAAACAATTGCCACATTCCTCGTAAATGACCAGGATATTACTCATAGATTATGATAAGCAATTAGTCCAGTTTCATAGATGAAGCGAGTCTGTGCAGAGAGGAAAAGAAGAATTCACAACTAACATTAGACTTATTTTTCCATTTCCTTTGCAAAATGATAAATAGTTGGAAAGAGATGCTTCTCCCCACCCAAATGCTTTAATGAAAATAAGACTTGCAAATGTCACGATGTTAAAATGCTTCCGGGAGGTTCTCTCACAATTGTGTTGTTTTTATCAGAGACAGTCTGGTCCTGCTGTGAGGTGCTATATTTATGAAAAGTAATTCTTAAACTTTATACTGTATGATTTTATATCATGCCCAGTACCCTCTTAACTCTATGATTGCCACTGTGGTTTGATTTTTGCTCATGAAGTCCAGCAATAAGTATTGTTAGTCACCATCAGTGACAAATATGAGAGCTCTGTTATGTGATACCGTTTCTAAAGTGTCATTAATATTCACCTGCAAAGAAGACAGAAAGAACATTTTTTTCTTCTTTAGGCTAAACTGATTCAGAAGTGCTTAGAATGAGAAGAATATTTAGAAGCCAACATAGCTGTACTGAATGCTAGCCAGAGGTCTGATTCATGTAAAGGATTTATGTAGTTGTGTTATATGTTATTGTAATCTTTAACATAGAGATGCAGTACGTGTAGGTTCAACAAGAATGAAAAGTCATGTAAACACTCAATGATATTATATATAGTGCATATATTTGCTTTTTCGAAAAAGAAATATTTTCCATACTGAACTTTTTTTTATCAGCAAACTATGCTCTTAAACCATAACTGGAATTTAAGTGAAATTCCTTATTTACAAAAGAGTAATAGCAATTATCTATATTACTATACTTCTGTAAATACAGGAGCAGGAGTAAACTGACATGTTGTGCTTCTCTGTTGTGTTTTGATAGTCTAGTTTCTTCCAAGAAACAAATGACAAAAGAAACACATAGATGATATTTGAGAACAACAAAAAAGCAATGGTAAAAGAAGTAATCGGAGCATGGAAAACAAAGACCTGTATTAAAGTAGATAATAGTTGCTAGGATTTTGGGGAAGTTAGTGAAGGGGACTTGCCTAATTAGGAAGATTAATTATCAAAGAAATTAAAAGCTGTTTTTAGGAAATAATGCATTCATGTTTAAAAAGTGCTGCTAGAGCTTGTAATTCTGGAAATTTTATTTTTGAAAGCTACTTTTTTAAGAAAATAAATGTTTGGAGGTCACCATATCCTGATTCACTCAAATTTCTGAATGTAAAAGGAGTGTGTAATTAAATTTTTAGTAATTATTGAAAACAAAAAAACAGTACTCTTCATTCAGTTCCTTGGCTTTCAGATGATAATTCTTTAGTTGCTTTGAAAATGTGCAAATTATACATAATTTCAAATGTTCAAAAATTATATATCTTGAATATTAGCTTTTCTAGGAAAACATTTCATATATACAAAAAGCAAACATAGTGTTTGCTTTCTTTTCTTCTCATAATTCTGGTTTGATGAACTCTTAGTATGACATCTTGTGTTCCATTGTGTCCCCCCCTCTATTTTCCTTGACATGCCAAAATCTTGGGCTCATCTCTGAAAGGTATATACTGTGCAATACTGTAACCAACATACATAAATATGAGTTTTTTGTTTTGGTCACAAAGACTTCAATTTAAGGAGGCACCTGTCTAATGCTAGCTGGGAAGATGGCTCAGAAGCTTAAATCCTACCCAATTCAACTGAATTAAGTGCACCAATACTCAAGTATATGGTTATTTTTTCAGAATTGCTGCCTTAGGTCAGGTAACCATCATGTTGTGGCAGAATGCCTCATTTATATCGGCATAGCATTAAACAACATGAAAGTTTCTTGTTATTAATATTGGAAACTTACTGACTGACAAGAATATTGAATATATGTGACCTAATATACTATGTTTGTTCAGTTTCCATTACGTTTCACTGCAATGACAGGCACTCTGGATTTCTTACAAGTAACATAGATACTTTCCATTACTTATATAATGTTGCCAATATATAGCATTTTATAGGCAAAAGGTTCCTGTCCTCTGGAGCATGCAGTTCAAAAAAGTAACTTGGATAGAACTGTTTTAATTGTATCCCGTAGGGAATATTTATTTGCTCTGTCTAAAATGTTATAAGATGAAATGGGATGTTACTTTGCTGAAGGCTATTGGAGAGTTACCACTCACAAATTTTATTTCTAGAAAATTTGGGCATTGACTTGTTACAGTACCAATATATAGTGGTACTAAGGTGGTGTCACACAGGATCCAACATTCAACTTCATTGTTCTCACAACAATTGTTGAGAAATTCAACAACATATGAGAATAGCATCAAATTAGATAATGAATCTAAAGGTCATGGCAATCCTTTGGTTCCTCATATAATGAACACCTTTTATAGATCAATTATTTTCATTAGTTAGAATAAAATATGTAGGATGCAGGAACCTATCTACTGTGTTGGATACAAAATCTTTATAAGTATGAATATTTTATCATCTAGATAACAAATATTCCCTTCTTGGTCTCTACTACTGATTGAATTTACACTAGCAGACCAAAGAGATGTAGATAGTGAAGACTGATTCTGGAAACTGAAAGCTTCAACCCATTTATATTGTTTAGGTTCATTCTCTGTTGGAAAGTCTACTGGAAAGGCTGTTATTTATTTTTTGTTTTAACCTGTGTATTAATCATTATCAAAACAGAAGGGCAAAAGTTGAATTCACGGTAAATCGAAAGATTGAGAAGTGATTCAAATAGTAGATTCACATACTTAATAAATCATAAGAATAAGAAATCTGAAGGATCTGAAATCTTGATGCACTATGTCCTTTAAAGGGTATCAATTCAACTTTTGTCGAATGCGCATTGGAAGGTCTATCAATATGTTGAAAAAGTTTTAGCTTTCATATGGCAACTTACCACTGTTCTTTACTGTTCAATAGGTTTTAAAAGTATAATCTGACTGTATTTTTGTGATGACAAAAGGAGAATTCCTGTTTTGTAATTTAATATTTCCATTTCATTGTATTACAGAACTTTCACAATCAATCTCTTAAATATTATGCAGCAGCTATGCATGTAATAGCTATTGGAGAGCTGAGCAAATCCAGTTATTCAACATTAAAGAAGAGAAATACATTCTATTATGGACTACATCTGTATGTGATTATGTGCTACTGAATTGAGAATCATAATGTCTATGATTTTTTCCTCTTTTGCAAGATAAAAATTCAAAACACTTAAAAAATATCTCTCTACAAATTTCAAATTCAAACAAATTTTGTTTTGTAATTTTATCTTCAATTTTTTTCTCATTTAAAGTAACATTGATTTGAGATGGAATTTTATTTCTTAAGTGGTAAAATTTAAAATGTTTTAAATTCAGTGTTTGAAAATATTTTTCTGAAATACTAAGTCAGCTTTCCAACCTAAAGTGTTTCACACAAAGAAAAGAAGAATCTGGATGTAGTTACTGAAATAAAATTGTATTAATCACTGATTTTGAAAAACAGGATATCTGAGAATGAATAAAGAACACTATCTTAAGGTTATAGCAAAAAGATGGCAAACCCAGTGACTGAAATACAATTAGCTGGTTACTTTAAAAGCAATATTCATACCTTGTGTTTTGCAGTGACAACAACAAAAAGAAATTCTAACATTTTCTAACCCACTATTATTTTGTTATTTAAGAACTAATTCATCCCAGCTATTAGTTTTAGAACAGGAGAACTTTAAACACCAATTTTCAAAGTGTTCTGTGCAGAGATTAGTGGGAAGATAAAATCTGATCTTTGACAGTGAAAACCTGTCAGACTTTGCTCTGGAAGTTGGAAAAATAGACTGAAAGTTATACTTTCAATCCTTCCTGTATTATCCGGTTTTATTAGTGGAGCAACATGAAGCATCCTCAAAGCATTTTCTGGTAAATGAGTAACTAACCGAGTAACTGATGAAAACTCACATTTGAGTAACATAGAGAGTGAAATTAGCCAGCTGTGGACTTTTATACTCATTTAGTAGATCTCGTATCTTATGACTGAACACCCTTGCTTTGTGTGCGTAAAAGGGAGCCCTTTTTAGATATTGTGCCGTTTAGTCTAGCGTACAATTCAAAACCCAGGCACACACCAGGTAAGGAGAGTTTTGTACTAGTTCTTTCTATTTTTACTTTCTTGAACACTGTTCTGCACTGTTACACTAATCAAAAGTAGCTTGAAAAAGAAACATAAATGGAGAAATTATAGAACAGCTAGAAGTAACAGCCTAGTCACAAAAAGTTGTAATTTTTTTCTATTTTTCTTTATAAACAAAGAAGTGAACATTCTGTAATTTATATCACTCTCTTATTAGAGTGATATTTCTTTTCATGCTTGCAGGTAAGATATTTTCAATGTATATTTGCCTTTAGACTTCTGATTTTATACCCTCTATAAACTAGTTGATAAATCTTATGATATTTCCATTCCATGATTCAGGTGAAAACTTTCAATTTCATTCTATCCTGCTCCACAGAATGTGATCTCATTTACCTTTGTGTATTTTAGAAATTTTATCTTGTTTTAATTTTAATTTGTGTTAAATTTAAAGAATGCAACTTTTGCATATTATGTTTAATATGAATACATTTTCATATAAATTATTGTTGTTGAATGCATAGTCAAATGCACTCATGGTCTCTGTTATCAAATCTCATAACCAAACAGTTTCATAATTAACTTTGTTTAAACTACAATGTGTTATGGGACACGGCCAGATAATACTGCAATAGCTACATTAATTTTATATTGTAAAATCTAGCAGGGTTTTTCATGCATTGAGTATTATAGGGTCTTTAGAAAAAAGGAAAACAAAGAAAATTAGGCTAGATATTGTAAGCTCAAGACTCCCAGAGTGACAGAGCTAGAAATCGTATCCGGATTTTCCGATACCCATGCTATTCCTGTCTTTTCAGGATTATGATAAGAAACATTCACAGAATCATGAACTTTTTTCACTTAAATCAAACTGAGGTTCATACTGGGCACTGATGCAAGAACCTGCATCTAGCTTGCAATTGTTTCTCATCTAGCCCTCTAATGTTTGGAATTTTGGATCCATGGCACGACAGTATTCCATTGATAATCAAAATGTATCTATTAGAGTTGTAGGAAGCTCATGTTTTCTTATGGAATAATCCCCCATTTTGGCTGAAAAGGTTCTATTTATTTTTCAGAGCTGACAGTACAACACTATGTAAATCCGCTAGTTTTGCATTAAAAGGGAAAAGGACAAACTTGGATAAGCAAAGCACATTACAAAAGGTTTTCTTCTTTCATTGTCATCATATTTATTTCAAGATCCTGCAATCCTTGCTCCAGCAAAACTGCATGCTGACTTTGCACCAAGAAAGGCAGAAAGGAATAGAACCTATGGTAGACCAGAATACATTTGTAAAAAGTACCTTCAAAAGATAATTAAGCTCACCTATGTCAGGATAATTTTGTTTGCCTTCACCCATTTTCTAATACAGAAAACCAATAGGAAACTGGGATCTCCTAGACCCTCCTCCCTGGCCCCCGGAGTTGGAGAAGGTCTATGTTTTCTCAAAAAAAAAAAAAAAAAAAGGAGATGGCAGCACGAGCAGTGACTTTCATCTCTTACACTTACTGGCTAAGTCCCAAAAAGCAGAGTATAAATCTGCTAAAGCCTGAAGGGTTTTTGGACCCTTTTTTTTTTTTTTTTTTATGATTAATCTAATTACTGGCAACGAGAACCAAAAAATTCTGCCTTCTCTCTGTGAATAGTAGCAACATCTCTCTCCTCTCCCACTCATGCAAGAGCAGATAAGGAAGAGGCAGTAATAAGCCTCTTGAAATGTATTTTAATAATAAACTTTGATAGGTGACCATTTTGAGTTGTAAGAGGAGGATATCTTGGGATGGAGCAAAATTTCACTGTAAGTGGAGCACAGCTTCTCAGGTGGAGAAAACCATTTGAAATGTATTGAAGCAATTCAGGGATTTTGCTCCTCTGTATGTAAATATAAGTCTAATTTTAGAAGACTACTGCTATAGTGGAGTGGGTTTTTATGTATAGTTGCAGACGTTGGTCACTTCTCGCTCCCTTCCTAGGAATGAGAAATTGATTACTCTGTCAATCAAAGTTATTAATAAAAGTCAAAGGGAAATACAGTATTTCTTATTGTACTCTGTTTCTAGCTCGCAGAGAAGAAAGTAACTTTGCAGATACATGTATATGGAAGTCCAGACTCAGTAGCTGCAGGATCTCCTGCATGTCTTCTCCATGGTGTGGTGATACAGAGAAAAGTGTTCAGCTTTGACATTTCTTCTTATGTGGAGACAACAGCAACAGCTCCTGGGCCACATATAGGAACATGAATGAGGATGAAGCTGTTGAAGATGCATGTGCTCATCTGAACATTAATTTCCAGTACAAGAATAGGCCTAAAGGATGCATTATTCAGAATAAACATAGTGTGGTGGCCACCTTCTGGGTTATACTTATCCTTAAAGATGAGAGCTGAGGGTGATTCTAGAAATCAGGCAGGAGAGGTCGTGTCATGAACTGTTCAGCCTCAGTGGCTTATTATGCTTAAGTGTACTCAGTGACTAAAACATATTTTCTTGAAAAGCTATAAAAGTGGTAAAATATATTTTAGATAACTTTCCTATAAATCCATAGACACATTCTGTATGTACTCTGCTAATGCTTTTTAATATTTTAAAAAAATTGGCCTTTCAATAAATGGTTTTTTTCCAAAATGGAATTATTAGAATATTTTTGGGAAGTAAGTTTACAATGCTCAGCACGTGCTTGAAGCAAATCAGTTTTAAAAAATGAGCTAATATTTATAAAAAAGTGTAAAGTAATAATAATAATAATAAAATAATATTAGATTGTTATTTTTAATTTAGAATTCTTGTTCCTTAAGAACACAGAATTCCTGTTCTGTGCTTTTTTGCAGCATAACCTCTTGTTGTCATGTCTTTCTTGAATGATGATAATACAAGAGACACACCGAAGAGATGACCCAGGTTTCTTATCCACTGATGTTTTTAACATCTTTGTCCCACCAAACAGAAGAATTTGTCTCAAGTTAGATGGTCATACTTTTCAAGCAGTGTACGTAGAGAGTTACTACTAAAGTCAGGAATATTTTCTGGGAACCTAAGTGGTATGTTAGGTTTCACGGAAAGTGATATTCTTTATCAGGCCAGACAGCAAACCACAAAAAGATTGACTCTATTCCCCATGACCCCTCTCCTGGGATGTTAAAGCCTGAACTTTAACTCTCTTGGATAATCTGTAATGAGCAGGAAGACAGATGTTGACATATAATACTTTTGTTTGAAATCTCAGATAAGGCTGAGGTTGTCTTTTGCATCAGGCACAGCAAGGGCTCAAGCCTTCATCTCATATCCAGTGACAAAAAATATTGTTGTTTAAGTAAGTTGCTATTGCCTTAAGTAGATTGTGAGTATGTGTGCAGGAGCATTACGTGCTGAAGAGCTACCCGTGTCTGAGCATGCTACCGAAGAACTCCAAGCCTTTCATTAGACCTCAGTGATGTAGCTTGGTTATGTGGAAACATTTATACTTAGGTGATTTTCCACATGTTACTAGTATAAAATACTGAATCTGTGGGTTAGTTGTTATTCTGAGGATATCAGTGAACATCCCCACAATACTGATTTAGATACCCAGATAATTAGTTACGGGGTTAAGATCCTCATAGTATCTGAGTCTATCTCGTTTTGCAAACAACCAGACCTGAAAATTAAAATAAAAGATCAAGTTAATTCTAGTTGCAATGGACTAAAGCAAACATTGCCTAATAAATTTCATCTTTTAGTATAACTGAAGCTACATGACTTCAGACAGGAAGCTTGAAGGGAAAAGATAAAATCAGATCAATAAGAAGAGGCCTTTTCATTAACAGCTACATCTCTTCATCCATCCTAAGCAAATAGCATTTTTACTGCAGAGTGATCACAATTGTATATACACAGCTGCAGGTATATGGCTATTTGAATTTAAGATTTTTTTTTTACACACTGGAAAATATTAGACAGATAGTTATGTGTTCTACCTTAGTTATGGATGATAAGGGAGTTCACCAAAAGACACATTGAAAATGTTTGTATTAGTAGTCTACTGATTCTTCCTATTATCAGTTCACATTCTCCTTCAGGATAAATTAAAGAGGCCAGTCATTAAACTGGGAACCTTTCCAGGTTAATTTTTTAGAAAAGAAAGGGGTAACATCCATCTAAACTAAGCAGGGATGTTTAGTGTTTTGTACTACTGATGGTGGCTCTGAGGTGTTTTCTGTATCTGTCCTGGAAAACTGACAGTTATATGTACAAAGAGAACATTCTTTCCCCAAAATAGGGTATAGCCAACTTCAAATTTTCAGTGATTTTTTCCTAACCTTATTATTCCCAGAGATGTAAATGTGGATTGTCAGCATTTTCAAGGAAGGCTGAAGCCTGGCCTGGCTGAGAAAGTCCCAGGTTATCTATATGTTCAGTTTTACTGAGAGAATAATAGATTGCCTTTTTTTATTATTCTTATTAAAAATGTGTCATTGTGACTTTTCCTGCTTTACTAGTTTCTTTTACCATATTGGCTTTTTAAAGGCATATACATTCTGCTTCATGATGTATGCTTGGCTTACAACTTCTGTTAGAGAAGTTAAAGCATAATCATGATACAGATGTATAGCTTAATGACAATAGGTTTTTATAATGTACAAGCTGATTGTGTGAGTGTCTGCAAGTTGTGAAAATTGGCATCTGAGGAAAATAGACTCCTTGTGTGTGTCAGGTATAAATATAACATTAAATCTGCCACAAAAGCAAATAAAACCAAATTTTTCCTATTTATATTTTTCCTAAAAGTATTACTAATTCTAGAATCTATAGGCAATATCTTAATAGACTGTCAATTGCTTCAGTATCATCCCTCTTATTAAATTTAATTTTATACATACATTTTGTATTTGCATATATACATAAGTATTTATTTTACACATATATATATATATATTTAGGAGCATTTGGATTGATATCCACAGAGATTTAAGACATCTAATTTCCAGGTTAAATGGATAACTATAACATTTACTTTTTAAAGAATTTCTCCTAAGCTGATATGCAGGTATCGATACACCTAATTTACCTAGATGGCTACCTATCCATCAGTTGGATTCTTTTGGCGCCAGCATTTATACCACTTGGAAATAGTTATTGGTAATGTCATACCTATTGAGACATAAATCCCATAGGATTCTCAAGCTAGTTAATCATCCTAAAACACCGATTTCTGAGCATAATAAAATTTGAATAAAAGAGAGATGAGGACATGTTATTGATGCTACATTTAATAGTCAGTGGACTTATGTTTAGATTGCTGATGTAGGCAATCCTTCTCCTGTTTGATTTCTGGAACAAACTCTTGACTTCCCAGCAGGCCTATCTGGTGCCCCATTTATAAAGAAAGACATTATGATGCTTAGAAGAACTTCATTCCTTTACATACCCAACTCTGTGTCCCTCCTGATTCCAGCCAGGCTGGACACTTGCTCTCCCAAAACTTCTGATCTGCCATGAGCATTTTTGATTGAAGAAAGATCTAGGACAAATGCCTGTTTCACCCTGCCTTTTTTTACAACTCAAAATTATAAAGAATAACTGTCTTTATTCTCTTGACAAAGATGGTTCATTCCATAAATAATAGCAATTCATTAACTTTCTTGCTGCACTGCATAATTTGGAAGGATTTCACTGGGTAGGACTTCTGAATGTTAGACATCAAAACACTGAATATACCTTTTGAATCTATCTTTAAATAACAGTTCAGATATGAACTTTTAATCATCATTATTTACTTTCATTTGACTATTATATTTCATAAACAAGGTCACTATTGAAGTCATTATATTTTTAAAGTAATCAAGGCAATGCCTATATGAAATGAAGATATGCCATCATCATTTTACAATGTCAGCAGCAGCACAGCAGAGTTAATTGCAGCCAGTATTTTTACAACAGTGGTCTGAAGAAATATACTGATCTTATTCAAATTGGCATAATAACCTTACTTCTTTTTTTGGCTGATATATTATGACTTTTAACTTAACTAACACCATCCATTTTCCCCTTGCTTTAAAGAAAACAGACAGTTAGAAATAGATAGTTCAGATTTTCTAACAGATAGTTAGAAAATAGAAGAAAAAAAGTTTTGTCAGTAACATATGTAAGGTCTTTCTTCCCCTAGTACTATACAGTTTGCAGAGCTGTAATTATGAAAGTTACTTGGGTGGACGATTTGTCAGTAGGACCGTATATTATAGTCTTTGTAGGATCCTGTACTACTTTTATCACTATGGTATCACAATAACTTACTCTAATTTGTTAAGCAAGATTGCTAATGTGTTTCATATGTGGTTCATTTTCTCTCTCAAGTTCTCAGCATCAATATACTGTACTCAGATATTTTTTTAACTATTATGAACACATCAAACACCACTACATTGTTAAGAAGAAAAAGAATGAAGTATAACTTGCTTGCAGAACAGCAGGATAACAGACAAATAGACTTCTTAGTTCCTCATGGACTTCCTCCACATTCTGCAGTAAGCCACAAGAAATCATAGTGGGTTTTCTTTTTGTTTTGTTTTTTTTACAATTATAATAATTTCCTTAATAATTAAAAGTTAACTTGTATCACAGCAATGAACTCAACAGCTAAGGTCCTCAGTCAAAACTTTAGACCATTGTTCAGATTATTCTTCATACATCTCGGAACTACTAAGAACTGTGAACATAAGGATCAACATCTTGAACATAAAGTGCTTGCCTGATCATTATTTCTCTGCCCAGACTTCATGAGTAAAATATATTACGTAATTCATTAAATTATCGTGGAATGCATTAAATGACTTTAAGAGGAAAGTCATTTAACTCTTGGGAGCTAAGACTACAGAAAAAGCTACCTTACAAGTTCAAAAAAAAATTTTTTTTGAGAAAAAAAATGGGACTATGGATAATCCTGGAAGATCAAAGAAGCAAACAAACCAAAAATCAAACCTAAAACATTTGAGATACTAAAATTGGAATTGGAATACTGGTTCATTTTTGAAATCTTAAAAATTGTAGTGGACCATAAAAACTCATTCCAAGATATAATCCTGGACAAATTCAAGCCATCATAGGAGGTAGAATATTACCAGTCTGGATGGCATGGCAGAGTTTTTAGCTGATGTTCACTGGTACACTGAATGTCAATAGCATTATTCCTGTGTTTAAAACAATTAAGCTAAAATAGGTGAACTTTTTTAAGCTTCACCTAGTCAGTCTTGAATTGTGACATTTCATCTTCATTCTCCTGGGCTTTGTTCATTCGTTTGTTTAGTTTCATGTTTGTGAGCCCAAGTCAGGGAAAGAGAAGAATCTTTCTGGATTTGCATAGGCATTTTTTTCTTCCAGACCTTTCTATCATATCCTGATGTTTAATGTTGCATATTATGTGAAACTAGATATCTAAGAGTGTAACAGTTTGTCCTTGGAGAGTGTGGTATATGTTATATTAAATAAATAATTTTCTACATACTCATTAGCTGGAAATTCAGTCATGTGTTTGTCAATTGATCATGTTAATAAATTAACAGGCAGATTTCCAAAAGAGTTCAAGATGTCAAGAGCTGAATACTTATAACAGTCTCATCTTTATGAACACCTAAATGGGGGTTGATCTCCCTTTTATCCAAAAAATCTGGCCCTAAGCGTTTATGTTGATTATGAGCATTCTTTTCTTCCATTATCTATTTTTGTCCACGCTATCTGAGAAAGTAAAAGAAGAATAATCTGTGCTCTTCATAGGTTAAATATAAAGGAACACAAGAATATGTTTAAAATATTTTTCCATAAAATGACTGTCTATATTTTAATTTCATTCAATAAGTATACTTTTTTTTTATAACCCGAGTTGTAAATATAACATTTCAACAGCAAAGTTTGTTCTTTCTGAGATCAAAGGAAATTTACAGTTTTATTACAGACCTACAACTTGATTTTTAAACTAATTTCTGTTCTTGTTCATTATCTTGATTACATTGTCTTATACAGTGACCCAAGAAATCTAATCTTTTTTCTGTGTTCACTGAACAAAGAGAACTTCAGAAAACATCTGCTATCTCTAAAAATTCTGGTTAAACAGGCAATAGGTTCTAAAAAACTATTTTTTTCTGTGGAGGGGATAGGACTTTGTAGTGAAGTCCGGCTTATTTCCCAAAATTATAGGACTTTTTATTGGTGCCTATGAATTTTAAGTCTTAATTAGTTTTCACTTCAAATTTTTTTCTGAATATCAGATGGTGCTTTAGCAGCAGCTAATCTGACCACATCCTTTCTGTCCATGTCCAGTCTTCTGTCTATGCCTTTTTTCTTTACACAACTGATAGATGGAGTATTTAACTCCATTGGTAGATGGAATTAAATAGCTATTTTGTGTTGTATTTCTTTCCCACACCAAACCTTTCATACTTTTTTTTAAATTTCTCCCATTTTTTCCACCAACTTCCCCCCCGCTTCTTTTCCCCTTGTTATAACTTTGCTAAAGCTTTGTTAAATTGTTTAGATTTTCTTTGTGATACCTCCGGGATTGGAAGGAAATACTCCTTCCGCAAGGCCAAGGGAACAGAAGTCGAAGCTGATACAGCAGGAGTAGCAAAAGCATTTTGCAAAATTAAATTAATAGACTTTTCTTAGCACTGGTAGCACTTGATTCTGTAATTGCAGATAGGAGAGCCACCTCTGAGGCTCAGAATCACTTCATTGCTCCCAGGCAGGCAGAATCTGCAGCAGCTGCTAAAGCAGTATTTTTAGCTTTGGAGGGAGCAAGAAAGTCTCTTGTAGTTTTCAGTCTTTTTGTAGTTTTCAGTTTTTGTAGTTTTTCCACCTAGTCAAAAATTTTGATTAATAGACTCCGGAGGAACAGGTCTTATACTCCTGGTTGGGGTCATAGATTCAGAAAGAAAGAGCAGTGGAGAAATGTCTGACTCCCATATGACTCTAAGAGGGAGCTCTCCTGATCTGGCTCTTACTGGTCACTGTCATCACCATTCAAACTGGTCTTCTGAAGCAGTATACCCTGTAACATTTTGAATACCCTGGAGTAACACTGAAAAATAAAAATTCTATTAATACAGTAAATACAATTGTTGCTGTTTTGGTTCACTTTTCTTTTTTAATTCTCAAAGTTTTTATTTCTGCCCATTTAGGTCTTTAGGTATTGTAAAGCAAAAACACTCAATGATCCAAACTCGCTGTCCAAAGTATCATAAAATTACTTTTGATTACTAGATTTCTACATATCCAACCATAAGGTACAGTTCTCACTAGGCATTCATAAAATCAACATGATCAGATCAAGTACAATTAAATTACTTAATTGGGAGACAAAAATCATTCTTCATAGAAGGCTGACCTTGCTTACAGCAGTTCAGCTGCAATTTCAGTTTGTAAAAAGAGTATATCTTGTTATAGGAATCTGTTTTCCTGGCCAGTCCAATGTTGCCATCTGCTCTGCTCCCGAGTATTCCTATTCATCTATGTTCCACTCTGAAAGATATAAAGATCTTCAGCAGGCTTTTGAAGCGTGTGTGTTTAATGATGTCAGGTACCCAATTTTTTTAGATTGTATTAGGGAGAGGTTTTACACTTGCAGAAACTGCTAGAATCACTGTGTGAGAAATGACACAGCTGAACCTGTGCAAGAACATAGACATTATCACCCTCTGCTAAAATACACTTCTTCAGGGAAGAGAATGGAAATAGAAACCAAATTCCAGATGACCATATCCTCTGCTCATTTTCAGGAAACTAAAGCCAGCTATGCTCAGTCCTTCCAGATGATAAGAAGAGTGTTTTACTTTGCTTTTGTGTGCTTCTAAATGAATCCTCAGTTTTCTATGTATGTGTGTAAGCAAATAGCTCTGTGTGTGTGTGTGTGGATAATATTTAGTGTGCTATGACAAGCAATGAGATATCTCTGTGTATGGTGTAAGAGATCTGGATCAATAGTACATACCACCTTCATGAAAACAACTAAGAAAAACAATATCAAACCTTAGATGTAGGAAGAATGGATTGGTGGATACCTGTAATAAACAACTACTGAATAATCGTTCAGATATATTTGGATGATTGAGCTTTGCATTTATCATTTTATCATTGAGCAGTGAAGGAAAAAACAAGAAAAACAGGGTCCTGCTGCTAAACAGCGAGGGGCGGGTGACTTAGTGACAATGGACGTAGGTAAGTCTGAGGTCTCACTAAATCAACAGCGTGTCCTGGCAGCTCTGAAGGCTAGTGGCATACCGGGCTATCTTGACAGGAACACAGCAAGGAGAGTTAAGGAACTGATTATTCCCCTTGGCACTTGTTGGACTCCATCTGGAATACTACATCCAGTTTTTGGCTTCCCAATACAGGAAAGACATTGACTGACTGGAGGAAGTTTACCAGGGATGGCCATGGGCTGGAGCATGTGCCCTGTGAGGAGAGGCTGAGGAAGCTGGGCTTGTTCAGCCTGGAAAAGAGATGGCTTTGGGGAGACCTAACAGCAGCCCCTCAATACCTAAAAGAAGGCTAACAGGAAGATGGAACTAGGGTCTTTAGAGATGTGCACAGTGGGAAAAGAAGAAACTGTGGTCATAAATCAAAAAGTTCCAACTTTTTGGATATAAGGAAAAAGTTCTTCACTCTCAGGATAACTAAGCATTGGAACACGTTTTCCAGGTTGTGCAATCTCCATCCATTTAGGTTTTCAAAATCTGACTGGACAAATCCCTAAGCAACCAGATTTCATTTCAGTGTTGCCCTTGCTTTGATCAGGATTCTGGGCTAGATGATCTCCTGAGGTCTTTTCCATTCTGAATTCTATTATTTTTATGTTCTCTTATTTATGCTTAAACAACTGTATTTCCAAAAGTTTGTTCAGGTGATTGTTTTCAGAAAGGAAGTTTATCCAAGAACTATCTGGACGAGAAATTGGTCTAGACATCAGAGTTAAAACTGCCAACTTTCCTTTAAAATTTCCATAAGCTATTTAACAAGCATTTTATCAGGACTTTGAATGAAATTCAAGTTCTCAGCTTACTGGAGAGCAAAAATTCAGCTTCTGAACTACCGGTACAAGTTCCCACAGAACTTTGCTGCTCCATCTTACGTTTTGCTCTACAGGTTCAGATCCAGCCTGACATACTACTTAGCCTGTCAGATCCAAAGTCATTACAGCAGGAGGGGACATGAATATAACTTGTTTGTTTCTTTCTGTGGATGTGCAGTTCCCATTAGCAGAACATCAGTTCTTCTCCACTCTGCAACTGAAAAATAGACCCTTTTTATTTCATGTTTCAATCAATAATGTTATGGATTGACTTCTCTGAAATATTTATGGAGAAAATCCAACTTCCTACTGATTAATGAGAACAATATTCATTATTTGAGTTTGCAGCTTCTGATTAATGTCAAATAAATTGAATTACTGTGTGAAAATGGTTCTGATTAAAACAAAATCAGAAATTTAAACTTAGTTTACAACACTGGAATTTTATTTCATTTCCTAATGTGAATTTTCCAAGATACTACAGCAGAATACTCATTTGATAAGGTTTTTCTTATCTCTGTGACTACCAATTATACTGCTTGCCTGGTTTCCTGCAATGTACTTCTATGATGCTCAGTAAAAAATGATATGACTGGAAGTATATGAAATCCCCACTAACACAACTGGAAAAAAAAAAAAAAGTTAATTTAACATATCTTCCAGCAGCCTGGAAAACTAAAGAGAATTTTAAGGTGAAGAACTGTAGTGCAACACTTGACAAAACATACGCTTGTAATGACAGATAAAGCATTGATGAATTTGGAGATAGACAGATTTGTATCAAATGGTATAAAAGTATCCTATCAAGAGTATTTGTCTCATTGTAGCTCCATATTTTGTTGGCTGAGAATTATAATATCATTTGAAATATATTTTACAGCATATTTGAGTTTGTAAATTGTAAATATTGTAAAAGCTTTGGTGGCTTAAATTGAGAAGTACAAAGGACAAGATTGATCAACTTTTTTTTTTTTTTTTTTTTTTTTTTTTTTTTTAACAAGCAAAGCAATAATTTCTAAAAACTAGGGACCTGATAGTAGGACCACTAGACCACCAATGCTTGCATAGCCTTCTCCAGCTGGACTCCCTCTGACCTTTTTCTGTGTGGATTTGAAACACAAACTTGAGGAATCTTCACAGCAGGCATGACTTTGCAGTCTGACATCTTGTCATCTAATTATGAATGATGCCTATTAGGCTTAGTGGCAATTTCATTTTCAAATGACGGAAAGTGTCACCTTTCTAGATCTGGTCCAAATATTATCACTCTTCTGCTGAATGTTACCTGACTCTGGGAGTTACCCAAGTGGAAAAGAAAGCCGAACTATGAGGAAAAATACATATTTGGTGGCATCTCATTCCTCCCTCTTTACTGTATATGCAAAAATGTATTATTCAGAAATAAAATCTTTACAAGGATTAGACCATGGAAAATGTTTATATATTTTTCTGTATAAATGTAATAAAACTTCCATAATGTGTATAACAGTAGAAGGTAAATACCATGAATAAATAGCACAATAGCAAATATGAGAAGCATGACATCTTCTAGGAAATCTAAGTACTGAGATACAATTTTAATAAAATTAAATGCAATCCTTTGAATTATGCATTATTAGCATGTGTCAGTCTGCATCTTGAACAGACCCTGAAACAACACTTCCCAATTAAAGTCCACAGCAACAAACATAACATGCTGCATTATAAAACTGCAAAATGTCTGGAGCAGTAAATTACTTTCTTCAATAGCAAGATTAGCATTATCATTTGATTAGCAAATGCCCAGTACTATTTTGGATGAGATTAGTTTCCCTTTAATTACCCATGTGTTCACAATTTGAGGTACTTCATTACTTGCACATTTCTAACTGCATCAGTCACTCCCATTACACCTTTTCAATTACCAAGAAAATGGTATAAAATTACATTATTATACTCACATTTTAATTCGTAGTATAACTATTAATCTTTTCCTAAACCTTTAGCCATCTGGAAAGATATGATGGCATACAGTTTTTCTCCATTAAGCACTCTTTCTTCTGCTCAGTAATTTCTTACTCTTTTTTGGGATATGGGTCAAAGTTTAGATTCCATCACATCCATCCTGAGGAAGATACTTGTATGTGTCTTATACTAGTGGTACATTTTTTTGAATTCACATTTTTCTGAATGCTTCAGGTTAAATACTACATCTTCATACCACATTCCTTCTAATATATCCTGTGAAAATGTTAAACTTGACTTTTGATAGAAGTGAATTTCAAATGGAAATTGGCTGATTAAATAACATTGATCTAGATATTGATATCCAAATTCTGATCACTTAATGCCTAAACACCTAGGATTTTGGCCTCCAGCAGGACCACAGCCTCTGAGCAGGAAAATACCTACATCTCACTAGAGCTGGCGCCAGAAAGTAAATCTAATGGAGCTGTAATTCATGGTTGGAGGTAGTCCTATTGCATGCAACAGCATCACTGAAGCTCAACACTAAGCACAACATTGGATTTCATTAACTCTCTGGACCAGTAATTTTTCTCCATCGTCTGTGTGCATATGTGTGTGTGTGTGTGTGTATTACTTACTTACTGATTAGAGGATTCCCCCAGGAATGTGATCTAAATCATATTTCATCAGTAAGAGGTGACATCTGATCATGACTTTTCTTTTCCTAACTTCGCTCCTAAATATTCAAATAGAAAACTAAATGTTCATAAACTAATAAAAAGTTTAGATTCTTGTGACCAAGAAGCAGAGAAAATGAATAGCTATTTGTCATATTCCTATGTCCATATTCACCCAATGAAAAAGGTTTTCTGTTCTTTCTTTTTTTCATTTCATGATCAGAAAATAAGACATGTGATACAGTTGTTCTGGATTACCGAAGCTAGAATATGCTGATTATTTTTCCTGATTGTCAATAGCTCATGCAAAATTGTGTCCCATATGACATATCTGTAGTCTAGTTCAGGGCTACCAAATAGTTTTCTGTTTAAACCCTGACACTATCTAATTCAATATTTTATGCATACTGTTTCCAGACTGCTAAGGAAGAGTCTAGATTAAATCAGATAAAATGGCAAGTGGGTTTGTTAGTACCTGAGCTGTGCAGAATCCTACTACACAGCCAGCAAACGTGGAACAACCCGGAAGGTTTATCATAAAATAATCTAGGTTTATCATAGAAAAATCACTGAAAGAGCAAGTTAGGGCAATTACATCATCACAACAGACTACCATTAGGTGATTTACTTTGAAGACTGTTACTAGCAGCTTGGATGGTAACTATCTTTTGCAACCTAATCCTTTCACAGGTATTGTATACGGGCAATACTGTGTCATGAACTTGGAGAACATGAATCATGGGTGTCTCAGAAGGCAAAATATTCCACAGTAGCCCTTCTAAAAGTAAGCAGTCAAATCTTCCTTCTTCCCTCCCCTCTGAAGGCATGCCAGTTGTCCACGACATTGGAAGAAAATAATAAATGATTTTACATTTGATCCCTTAGAAGAGCTTCAAATACATTCAGCACTAGCTTTAATTGTTTCTCCTCTTGAGTTTTCTAATGAGATTTACTGATGGAATTATTTTGGTAAGAGAAATATATATATAATTATTTTTTCACACTTTAAAAATTAAATAATGCAGTGAAAACAGTTCCATCCCTTGACGGTCTCCCGAAGTATTTCATTCTTGTTTCAGTTATCCTCTGCTCATTTAACATACCCACACCTTTTAATTTCAGCGAGAAGAAATAATTTGCTCCCTGCTATCACTGACTGAATGTCCTTTGTGAGACTGACCCAATGCATCACTTAGTTACACTGCTCCTGTTGCCTCCTGGTAGGTTAACTACTGGTCCAGTAGATTAATTATTCTAGATGGAAAATCAGGACAAACCCATTTTCTATGCCATTCTTCTATGAAGTTAAGCCTCAGTGATTCTACTTTCCTTTTGTTCTGTCACTTTTCTTGTTTTTCTCTGTCACTGTATGAAAGAGTTTCTGACTGTATAAAAGGATTTAAGACTTTGAAGTCTGAAGGCCAAATTTGGGTCAATGAAGTAAAGCTCTCCACTGCACAGAAAGCTAGGATATAAAAATATATGTCTGAGGTGCCACTAGGGATAACTAGAAGCAGGACTTTTACCGATAGTGGTGTAGTATTTGCAGTGTTACACAGCATACTTAAAAAGAGGATGCTTGCTCCAAAAATCTCCAGCAATGGCAAGTATGCTGCCTGATCTTATGTGCTTTCAAATATATGTAGGTAATTCTTCAGTAATAATATAATAGTATCCTGTGAAAACTATTTATTAGAAATTCCACCTTCTTCATGCCATTTCAGGAAAATTATATGTATTAGCTTGAAGCTCTGTGAGAATGTCAAAGTAGTGCAAAAACATAAAATAAAGTAATAATAACAAGCAAAAATAAGTGAAAGAGATCTCAATGACAGTAGTGGTATCCCCGAACCTAGCCTAAGACTTGTTATTTAGTAATTCATATTTACACCATGACAGCTTTATCTATACCATGTAGCCATGTTAGAAGTACTTTATTTATTTTTTGCATACTGAAGTTCACTGCAGTCTAATTCTGTTAAACAGTTTTGCATTCACTGACTAATTTTTAAAATCTCCAAAGGAAAAAAAAAAGACAAAAGTCATAAGAACTGTATAACCTATATAACATATGAAGTGTCTAACCAGTGCTGCTTCATGTGGTAGAATGGATTTAATATCAGTCAGTTTTCCATAGCCTAACAGGTTAGACATGCAAATTATATAACTTTCCCCTACAAGAAAAGAAAAGGAGAAAAAAGAGGAAAAACATTGTAAGACTGTTTCCTATATTCAAACTCTTGTCCTTAGATAAATTTAAATGACTAATTGCTTTCTACTGGACTAATTCTCCTTTGGATGAAGTTACAGCATTGTCATCTAATCTTCGTTATATCAACACAATCAGAATAAATACGATACCATTTTGTTAGGACATTCCATTGGATGTATTAATTCTATTCACAAGTTTTTCAATCTTTAGGTGAAAAATTAACCTATTTTTTGTGGAGCTCCTCAGTGAGGGAGAGTGTGTATACCAAGTGAGATTTAGTGACAATTCTGAGATGTACATTGTATGATGCAATAAGATGAATTTAGCTAAGAGACATTTCTGTTCCATGTACATAACAGTAGACGGAAGATTCAAAGAGTAAAAGATTGTCCTGATTTACTTTTAAAAATCTTAAATCCAGATAAATCTCAAGGACAGATATTTGTAGATCAGAGCAGGTATGTTCAATTTTCCAAAAAATGCAATCCAATTTCATACAGTGCAAATTTCTATCACTATAATTGAAGGCAATTTTGTATCCTAATGCTTATTCAAAATTAACCTGTGGTAGCATCTACGAAATTGGTTTTATTTCATATGGACTTATTTTGCAGGTGGGTATGCTAACAAGCGACACCTATTGACATCCGTGGAACGTCTATGTAAGGGAAGGAGTATGCTCTTTCAAATCAATTTATGGGACTGTAACCCAAGCATAAGAATTAGCCTTGGAGTGCTTGAAGAGCCACATAGCCGTAAGTGTCTAACACCTGCTGAAAATCACCTGGAATTGAGAAATTAAATTAACTCAGTCCCCACTGATAATTCCAGCCCCAATATCTTTTGGGTACAGCACCACTGCTGTTGAAATCTCCAAGAACCTTGTTCTATATTCATTAGCGATTGTATTAGGCCTACATTGATTTAAAGTACAGACTTCAGTATAAATTCAGACTCTCATGAATAAATAAACAAGTACCACACAACTGCATCCAGTTAATCTGAGCCTTGGGAAACCTGCCTGGGACAAAGTCCAGGAAACGGAGCCAGCACAAAGTATTTCAACAATGGATAAATAACACTCACACTCATTTGGATAAAGCAGACAGAGTTTGCTGCAAGATCATACCTATAGGTAACCAGTGTTAACTGTAGTTTACTAGCATCTATTTCCAGCTGTGTTCTTTTATTTGTTTTACACAAATTCTCTATTCTCTTATGGCTGCTCAGATAACAAAACAATTACATTTGTAGACTGTTTAGAAAATAAAGCAAACAACTTTTTCTTAGTATGTACTTTCCAATTCTTAGAATGAAAAAAATAGCATTTATTAGCACTAATGTATTCTTAAGAGTGTCTGATAAACAGGAGAGTTGCTTACTGGGCACAATTCTGTTTTATAGGGAAAGGATTTTTACAAATTTCTGGCTTATCGTTATTGCTGAATTAATATGCTTATAACTTTAGTTACAGAGCTTGTGATCTTAAATTTTAACCTGTGGCTGGCTGGGAATGTATGTTTCAGCATACATTTCAATAGAAAATATTGTTTATTCTAAACAGAAGTTTACTACAGCCATATATCCATTTTGATTGTGTGATTTAAAATTAACAATAAATGCCCAATAATTTAATATATGAAAATGGATTCAATATTTTGGGGTAAGATCACTTTCTGTTTTGAAATTACTTTTACTTTTCAAGCTTTAACAAAAACAAATACAAATGAGGAAGATAATGGTATGAACATTTTTGAAATTTGATATGTAAAATACTTCAACAACTCATTTCCTGAGGTTTCCCATTAGAGTTTTTTAAGTTGATTTCCCATTCCACTTTGGGAAAGAACTCATCTTCTGGCACATTTATCTGAGAACTTACTCAAGACATTGACACTTTAAAAATATTTACCACAGAGTTGCTGCCTCTTGGAAATTCTGCCAGGTCTCACCTAATGCTATGCCTTCATCTCAAAAGTTGCTGCTATATAGTCAAGCTCCTCTACCAATTTTTCTCAGTCATGAGAATAATATTCTGAACATAATTGTCCCCTCTGGAATTCACTTTAAATTTTCAGTTAATGCTCTAAGCTGATACGGCACAAATATGTCTGAAACAGCAGCTTTCCTTCATTTTGATCTTTCTCATACTGTGAAATGCCCTATCTAAGCAGCTCCAAATGGCTGCACAAAGTGTAGACTTAGCAACATGCGGTATTGCCAGGCTTCACTTCTGCACCCTCCTCTCATCAGGCCGCATTAATTCTGGCATGCTGCTGTGCAAACACACCCTTATATAAACTTCAGTACCTGAGCGCTGTGTGCTTTTGCCCAGCTGCCTCTGCACCCCTGCGCAATCGTGCCCTCGGGCACCTTTGGGCCTGTGCAGAGCTTAGCTTTAATCTCCAAATGATCTAACCTTTTTGTGAGCTTCTCTCTTACATTAATGTTCCCATGGGGTCTATATACATTTATAGGAATGAAAATGGAAATCTGTAGGCATTACAAAATGTATTGCAAATAGTCCTAACCAGCTCTGTCATTGAATAAATTTATTATGTGTGTTCCTGACTCTGCCTTTCAGAGTCCTCTTAGGACCTGCAAACAGGTACAGACAAGCAATCAAGTTATCAAGACTAACGAGTTAATTCATATCGGCTCCTCTGCTGTGGCTGCCTGTATACTTACTCTAAGCCTAAGACAAACTTGTAATAATTCAAAGTAGATTACTCAGTAAAAGATAATAAGCTGTGTCAAATTTATCACAGAGGAGGAGTGGTGCATGTGGCCAATTAACACAGAACAGGATAAGTGCAGTAAATTTGTGCTCCAACATGTCATGTGGTATCTTGTACTCAGATGTGTGCTCAGATACAGAAATATTCCTACGATCGTGAAGCACATATGTGTTTGGAAGTTCTCACTAACTAAAACATCCAGATTACTCGTGACAGCTATCATGACTGAGAAGATGAAGTTTACTCCTATGGCTCTCATAAGGTTATTTTGAACCTCTTAAACACGGGTTCTGTGGCTTTAGGATTAGTCTTTCCATTTGTAGCTGAAGGAGGTTAAGACATGTCTTTTAAGCTACAATTGCAAATGTAGAAGTTGCATCACTTACTGGTTTTACTTCACTTTTTTTCTAATTAACCATACATAATGAAGTTCTTTCAAGCTGTATCTAAAAACACTTGTAAAATGTGTGGAAGCTCATAAATGACCGTATAAGATGTGTACATGCATTTTCACCTTCTTTTTCCTATCACAAAAACTTGAGAGACAGAATTTAACCGCAAGGGTGGAGTAGGAAAGGCTTAACTGAATTTTTTTATTCTCCTTTCATTTATTGGTTTTGCTAGAGAGTTAAGAACAGCCTGATACCTGTTTTCAAAAATGTTCTGTGAAGACTGGAAAACTAAAAACACTCTTTCAGCCATCAATTTTTTCCAGTTTCTCTTGCACAGGTTTCTACTAGTTTTTTAATACTAATACTTGTCTGTTTTTTTCCATGTCACTGAGTAAAATAAAATCATTAGTATGCATACATGAATTTAGTACAAATTGATGATATGTAAATTTCCTGCACTGCACAAATGGATAAAACATTATGATCATGCTAGAGTTGATGAAGTCTCTAAAAGTAAGAATACTTGCATAAGGTAAATAAATTGTGCTATCTAGGTATTATTTTGCACTTTTACACTGTGGACTTGGAAGATCTAGATATGCCACAGGTTAATACATAGATCCCTATATATTATGCAGAGTGTGTAAAGAAAGATAACAGAGCAAATAAACACATTTTAATTACAGATATTTAACTGCATACTGTACATTCACTTTTTCAAATTCAGGACATGGGCAGAGTATCAGAAGGTACCTGAACAAGTGCAGTATAAAATAGCCTGTATGTTCTGTTTGAAATATGCAGTCTTAGAATAAATTAATCATCTCTTCAAAAATATTAGTTATTAAAATGCACTTTTGCCTATAATAATGTTCTTTGCTGCCTATATTATCCTCTTTTATCCTATCTATATATAAAGAATTAAAAAGGCTGGGCAAAATTAAGACATCACTATGACCTTTTGGGGGAATAATTATAGGGTTATCTGTAGCAGTCTTTCCCAAGAGATTGAGCTACACAGTTTGATCAGTGTAAATGGATGAATTATCACCATAAATAAAGTAATGATTACATTTAGCACGTTGTTCTTAGCATGCCTGAAAGCAGATAACATTTTTCTACCTTTTTTATTTTGAATTTCAGCAGAGGCATTGATTGCTTGTGAGCTTTTGCAGCAAGTATGTGAAAACCTCAGACTGAAATGTGAGCTCTGTAAGATCAGTTAGCAGCTGATGGTATTTTCTGTTAACAGAGCAAGCTTTCTGGGAAGCCTTGATTCTCTCAAGAAGAGAGAGTCAGCAATGGAGAGAAGCCAAAGTTTACAGAGTAGAGAAAGTAGCTCTGATAGTACTGTACAGACCTGATAGGAGAAGGCACCATCCTACTTCTAAAATAGCATCCTGAAGGGCTGTTACTTGATTATTATTCGATTCTGCTTTTATTATTCAATGCCAGTAAACAGAAGCAAACAGAAGCACAGCCACTTCTTTATGCTAAGCTCCTTTTTGCTTAGATTGTCATGAGTACCGAAGTGCCATCAGGGGTCCACAGTCAGTCTAACTCTACTTGGCATATAAATTCTGCTAGCAGACTGGGAACGAAAAGCTGTCTACACTATATTGTACTGCAGGAATTATCTGGATCATCAAGGACAGTGTGCATATTTTGAACCTACCTTACAGCAGGGGAAAGGAATTAGATACCTTCTTGAAGTATCTTTTCTGTATTCTCCTATTCCATATCATTATGGTCCCTGAAAGCAGAGCAGAAACTGAAATATTCCCGAGACTGTGCCAATTTACTCAGGAAGCGTTAGATTCACCGCTTAAAATCTGTCAGCAAGGGGGACCAAAGGAGCTGAAAGCCAGCTTTCCTTACTTATTTGCAGAGTTTTCTGCCAGGGAAGTGAAACTAACTACTAGACGAGAATGTTTACCTACAGAAAATATCATCTTATTTTCCTATAAGAAGGGGAAGCACAGCTTTGTCAGGCAAATTCTTTCTCTGCTGCAATGCTATGAACATATTAAATTCTATCTGTATAAAAATGGAAAAAAAACCCCAAATCTCACAAACTATACTTAATTTTTAATATAATTAATTTAAATATAAATGCTGAAGAATATTTTAATATTTTTTATTGGAGGAAGAGGATAGATCAGCTAATCTCCTGAGGACCCTTCCAATCTAAACTATTCTATAATACTATGGCTATCATAATAAATGTCCACATTAATGCATTTAACATACACATTTGAAGTGATATCTAATTCCAGCATTATGTCACAGTTCAAACTGATTCTACTGTAACTTTTAATTATAAAACACAGCCATAAAAATTCTATAAGCAGTCACATTAACTACACTCCGTTAATGTTTATCCTATCATTCTCTTTATTAGGAAAATAGATAATGATTATCACATTTTGGCTAACATGAAAATCATAGACAATACAATCTGTAGTTTCAAAATGTTTTAGCTGGTGAGGAAACAACAGATTAGTAAGATTTTCTTTGTCTGTGCTGGGATTTTACTATATTTGGTACTATTTCTGTTTCTAGCGTAAATGAAGTCTAACGAAGTTCATCAGAGCGAAAAGCAAAGTCCTGCCCCCGGGGAGGAAGGCACCAGTCCCGGCTGGGAAGCAGCTTTGCAGCAAAGTACTTGGGGGTCCTGGTGGGCAACAACTGGGCCACGAGCCAGCAGTGCACCCCAGTGGCAAAGAAGGCCAGCAGCCTCCTGGGCGGCGTTAGGAAGGGCCTCTGCTCCCCCTCTGCTCAGCTCTGGTGAGGCCGCATCTGGAGTGCTGGGTCCACCGCTGGAATCCACAGTATAAGAGAAATATGAAGCTACTGGAGTGAGTCCAGTGAAGGGTCATGCAGCTAGACAGAAGGAGAGACAAGGGACACAATGAATTTAGATTTGGAAACACAGGAAATTTCATTTAACTGTAGGAAAAAGCCTTTTTTTCTGCGAGGGTGATCAAACACTGGAACATGTTGCCCGAGGAGGTTGTGGAGTCTCAAAATATTCAGAGATATTGAAAACCGAACTGTACACAACCCTGAGCAACCTGCTCTAGGTGACCTTGCTCTGAACAGCAGATTCAGACTAGAAGATCTCCAGACATCCCTTCCAACCTCAAAGGATTCTTTGATTCTGTAAAAATGATCTCTCTGAGGATATAAGGCCCAAGTTATGTATCAGCTAGTTAATGCCTTTAGATTGCCGACACTTGTGTACTCTAACCTGTTACAGCTAACTTATATATTAGTCTCAGCTCGTAATGTAAAGAAAGAATTCTACAGGTTGAACTATTCTCTCATACTTTAAATATGGTTTTCATCCTTTGTTTCCAAAAGTTTTATTTCTTTTTGTTGGATGCTCTTTTCACTACTCAACTTGATATCTTTTCAGAGGGCCTATTTTATTACTTCCAAAAATCAGAACACTACAGAAATGCTTCAGTTTAGATGCTAAAATTAAGATACCCCAAATGAGTAGTCACATGGTGCACTGAAAATGATTCTGTGTGCAAAACCCCAGGTTTTATATCAGCTAATAATAGCAGTGTTAATATGAAAAAATACCTACATTCCAATGAATATACAGTTTTCAAAATGCATTTGACTTTTATTATTCCTTTAATGTTAGATCTTCTCCCAACTTCTGTTTATACTATTACAATTTGGCTAAATTCAGTGATTTTTTCACTACAAATATTTTGCCCAGCTAAGTAAGGTTACAAACATTTTTTGAGAGAAACGAATCTTCTCCTAGAGACAATTATGTAGCAAGCAGGTTGTACCACCTGTAAACAATGAACATGCTGTGCTACCCATATGGTGGAACATCTGAATTTTATAATCTATAGGATCATGATGCATCTTGTTTTTCCTGGCAGAACAAAAGGCAGAATAACTGGCCAGCCCTCAAAACAAGTGTCTAACTGAACAAGAAGCTTGTTCACTAAGGTCTTAAATAAACAAGAACCACATCCATAATCGGATATATCTTTGTTGACACAACACATGTAAAAATACTGAGTGAGAGAAATGTCTTTCCCATATAGATTCCCTATATTTTGGCAATCAGTGAGACCCAAGGATGGAAACTCTATATTGGCAGTGTATAATCATACACACATTCGATCATCTAAAAGGTAGAAGCATGGATAGATTTCTAAACATCTGTCTTCCTTATCTTATCACTCACACTTCATCTCTGAGTGATTCTAGAGAGAAATGGGGAAAAACAGACTAGTAAACAAGCTAAACAAGCCCCCAAATGACAACTTGTCAACTGTCCATCGAAGGAAAAATTTCCTTCCTTTAAAGACAGTGCAAAATGCTGAGATTGCAGAGAGCTTGTATTGAAGCCATTACCTACCTACAATGATCTTTAAGTCCTTTCTGAGTCTCAGCTTTCTAAAGACTGAATTTTCTGTTTTAGTCTTAGGATATTTGAACACATTTTTGCTACATTTTCTCCCAAACAGAGCTTGGAACTGGACTCTCTGTAAGCATTGCTACCTGACTCTTCTGTTTTGTACCTTGAAAGGAGAATTTACAGCAAATAGTTAATGTTGCCTGAGATTTACACCTTCGACAAGTTTAGAATTTTTTTGTTTCACATTTAAATGTCCTTAGTTCTGACATAGTAAGTTTTTCTGCATTTTCCATGTGACCACTTCACCAAGATAAGTTTAAAGACATGTTTAAAACATCCAACTTTGTTGGAATGCTTTTGTTTTTTTTTTTTTTTCCTGTGATGCTTGCAGAAATGTACTTTCCAATAAAGAATATTGATCATTTCAATGTTTTGAAAATTTTCACCATTTTTTTATTCTCGCAAAGGATGTTGCCCCTCCTTTAAAATATAAAGACGCTGTTCTGATTTTAAGCAGAGCGGATTGTACAGAGCAGGGTATGCTGAGCTAAATTCTGAATAACGTTGTTATTTTGCAGCTAGTAAGCATATATTGACTTTTTTAGGTCAGTATTAAGCTTATTGACTGGAGGATTTAATATTTACAGTATTTTACCAGAATCAATATGATGACCTTAAGGGGAAAAAGAAAATGTCTTTGAGTCAACTAAATAACAATGTTTTCTGTTTGTGCCTGAAGCCTGCTGATATTTAAATATATCTACCAGGAAAAGTTTGGAATGTAGTTACAGTTAACAGCTCATCATTCTTTGTCTCTCAGAACTCCTGTTTTTCAACATGAAGAAAAAACTATTTTAAAAATGTTTGATGCTTTAAGCATCTGATGCTTTAAGTCCTACTTTTTAAAAAAGAGGATTGCTGTCATTTGTGAGTCCCCAGAGTTTAATTTCAGAGAAATTCTATTTTGTTGTTTACATGATAAAGTTCTCCTTGGGTGCAAATTGGAATCACCTCAGAGTAGATGGAATTTTGGTCATAGTAAGTTTAGTAATAGTGGTTTTAAAATTCTTTAGAGCTCCTACCCAGTTCCAATTGTTTGTAATGGGGAGGATCAGAAAACTTCCTGTGAACCGTGTGAATTCTGTATGTTTGAAATCCTCATTATTTTATTATATTATATAAGATTACTTAAGTCACCTTTGACAGCCAAGGGGATAACTGAGAGTTGTTTGCCAGCTTCAGTCATATTGGCCTCAATGTTCTGCTTTAGGGGACATCCTTTCTTTCACTGTGTTTATTAACAAAAAAAAAGCAGCAAAACAAGAAGAACCAAATATTTTAAATTTCGCCAAACAGTTCATCTTTCACTGAATTAGCAGTGTTCATTGCAGGTCATCCTCCAGGCAAACGCAGCATGCTACCTAGGGGATTTTTTAAACAAAAAGACATAGAAATATGCGTAACAAAGTGATGACGACATACATTATTAATAATAGTATGTTTATGTAACAATGTATAAATACTAACTCAGAAGAGATTTTATGGTTAATGGTTAGTTTATGTATGATGTATTTTCATAATTAGGAAACTACACTATATATTTTCAAGTGTTATTTTTTACCGTGTTTGTATTAGCCTCTTCTTTCACTTTTTGGAGATACTAAGTCTTAAAACATTAGCGGGAGTCCATCCAAGAAGCCCAAACAGAGGAAACTTAACAGATTTTTTTTTTTAATGTGTCCCTATATCTAGAAGTATTAGAACTGATGATAGATCAGACATTCTTGTTTTTGTAAGTATCCAGACTTAATTCATTTTGAAAAAAATATCGCAGAAAGTCTGGAGACAAGGAGAAAGAGAGAAATAATAGCAATAAAATATCTATGGAAGCATGCGAAACCCCCCAAAATAGATCAGAAATACAGATTTTTTAAAGGGAAAAGCTATCATTACTCAGATGAAAAAGAAAGTTTTGTTCATTTTAAGACATTTTTGTAGAGATGCCAAAATCTGAATATATTTGTAAAAGCATCTGAATACTTTACTACTCAGTACTCAACTCTTCACAAGTTGATATGTTCACAAAGACATTCATAAAGACACTACATCATGATTTCTAACGATAATTAAGGAATCAGCTCAAATGTTTATTTTTAATGTACATAAAATTGATTTAGCTGCAGTTTAAAAGTTTTCTCTCCAATGTAAAATAACTTACTTGTTGATGTACTGTATAGAATATCTTTAGGAACCAAAAGACAAAAAACATTTTTTCTAAGTTAAAAGTACCAATATTTCTATTAAGACCCCCCAAAATCTCTTGGGATGAAAAAGGAAACAAATGAGCTACAAAGACATCAAATGGTGTGCTCTATGATGTCCTAAATGCTTATTTACTCTAAGGGAAAAATAAAAAGGGAGCAGAGAGAAAGCAGCTGTAACAATCTACAGTACATGTGCTGTTGCTGAGTTACAGTGTATTTCTCAAAGAAAAAACTTTTCCAGTATGTAATATGAACTCTTTTTCTGTGTTACAAGGCAAAAATAGCATTCACAGAAAGAGAAAAATCCACTGCTCTCTTTTAAAGCTTCTTCTTTTTTTGATTCCGTTTCCTTCCCCAGTAGACACAAATATATTTGTCCCTGTGTTTTTGTCTAAAAGACAATGAACATAATTCAACGGTATGCTTGATTTTGTCACAGCATAAAAAGCAAATAAAGACATTATCAAAATTCATGTGTTACTCTCCAAGGGCTTGAGCATAGACCTGGTACTTTATTGTTCTCATTTTACCTTCCTACCTGTCTTTGGTTTTGTTCTACCTAAGCCTCTATTTCAGGGCAGACTGTAACCCTTACTCACACATAGGAAAAGCATGGAAGAATATAAAAACGTAAGAACAGCTGCAGTGTGTCAGGTGAAATGTTAGTCCAGCAAAAGGTTCATTTACGCTATCCCTGGCCGTGGCCGATAGCAGATGTCTAGCAAAGAGTATTAGCGTAGAGAAGCCGCAGCGCACTCCCCCAGCGTACCTGCTTAGCCTCCAACTATTTTTAGCTCAGAGACTTTTGGAGCCAGAGGTACTTTCTTTGTATTTGAAACTCTGGTTGGATGGATTTTTTTTTTTTCATATATTCATCCCCACTTCTCTTTTGAAACCATTCAAACTACTACAAGGCAGACTGTAATTATTACTCCCAGGCAAATACTGTTTCTTTCAGACATTGTGCAAAGCCCCTACACAATTCTGAATATAATATACCAAACAGTATGGTTAATAAGCCCCCTCCCCCCCCCTTTTTTTTTTTTTGTTCTCCTGTTGCATGGATGACATTGCACTTACTGTTCTACGGTTGCTATAAAAGGATTTCCCAAGTGAGCTGTCTCGTAGTGCCTTCTTTTTAACTGGTTTTCCTGACCTTGTAAAGAGACTTTTCCCTCAGTTTCCCTTTCAGCAGGTAATAGACACTTATTTGCTATCTTTAGAAAAAAATTACAGTCTTCTCTGTTGTTTTTTAGACTGTGCCAATGGAAGGTGAGCAAGGATGTTCAAGAGAGGCTGTAGACCAAAACGTGCTGGCTGTAAATTTGCATTTTCCATTAAAAAACAGATTTGTATTTCCATTATTTCTCACCGAAAAGATGAGAAATTTTCCTTGCTCATTGGGCTCCTCTCTAGGAAGGCAAATCAAGTTTAAGTATTTGAAGTCTCATTCCTGTCCTTATATATTTTATTTTCCTTTCCATATATTCTTTAGGTAGATGAGGTGGAAAACTAAAGTAAACCACTCCTGTTGCCAAAAAAATTCCTCCAAAAGCCTAAGAAACTATGTTTTGATTTCATTTTATTGAACACTTCCCCTGAAAAATTGCAGGATACCTGTCAAGTGGAATTATATTAATTTCTTTTGTTTGAAATGTTTTCCAGGAAATATAGAATACGTTACAGAGAATGCTAATATTCTGTGTACTGAGAGGATTGCATTCTATTATAGTGATAAACACTCTTCAAGTAAGAAAACTTGCCTCTTGAGTGTGTACTTTGATTGTTTTTCACCTACTGCATATATCTTACTTTAAGCTAAAACCTTTAAAAATCATATTAAATGTGTAACATAACCACATGTTGAATTGCAGTGTTTTTGTGAACAGATTTATCCAATTACATTGAGACTGACAGCTTCTGTAAATAATAGCCAACTTCCATAGTAAATGGACCTTCAATTTGGTTTTAAAACTATATTCCCATGTCAGAAAGCCCTTCCTACATGTAAATTCAGGAAGGTATAGAAATATATATATATGTATATATAAAATGTATATGTTATAGGTAAATATAATATTTAAGTGTTGACATAGAATCAAGAAACACCTGCCAGTTGTCATACAAAGGTAAGTGTGTTTATCTCTGCTTCATGTCTAGAAAAAAATATCACTCCCTGATTATGATTTAAGAATAAATTCCAAAAAAATTATTAGATTTCCTTACTTATGCAGTATTGTCTATTAGTGTAATAGTGTGTCATCTATGATACTGAGGAAATCTTAAAACATATTTTCACTGAATAGTGTGATATAAACAAAATGTTTGTTAAAGCTAAGTTATGTTTACACCACTACTCCTGCCTTGTGGTGCAGTATAATCCAAGTATATATTTATTTGCTTCATATCTGTATTTGTTGCGTATGTCTGTTTTTGGATAGTCTGAAATTAGAAAGCCAACATGTGCAAGTCTAGGCATGAATATATTTTAATGAAATCTCTCAGACTCATAAATTAACATAAATTTGATGCAAACAAACAAACAAAAAAGTAGGAAGCATGTGAATTTATTTTAAATCTCTGTGGTTTTTGTTTTGTTTTTCCACTGTATTTGGTTCAATACACTATTAGTTCAACATTGTTGTTTAAAGTCTTTCTCTAGTATAGTAACCTCTGTTATCGGCCATTTATTTGTCCATGGAAAATGGTTTAACTTGCCACAGACATGTTATATAGTGAATTATAAAAAATAAGTGTATATATACTAACTGTGACACGGATTATCAGAACAGACAAAAACATTTTTCCTCAACGTTAGCCAAATTTTGCTGCCCATATCTGAGAAAATCTCTCACTGAAATCAAATCATTAAAAAGAATTGACAAACACTATGAAATACATGAAAAAATTTTATCAAGATTTGGTAAAAAGCAAGATGTGGATATTTATGTACATTATTTTCTCTCCTGTGCAATCTTGTTTAATGCAGGCTATTGACTGCTCCTGATAAAAGCTCCAAGCTATTGAAAGGCATTTAGCACCTCTTATGAACAGTCCGAATTTGGAAACAAGAAATATGCTGCTTGTCTGCCGACAGACAAGTTTAGTTAAGACTATTACTTAACGTGTACCCACAGAGAGAAGTCTGCTTCAGAACTGACTAATGAATGATTTGAAAGAGGGTAAAATATGGCATAAGAAGGCAGTCAGGATGGCTACATTAGCCCAGGGTTCACTCTTTGCAAATCTCGAATTTAACACTATGAGTTTTCTCATTTACTTTAGCGATTTTAAAAATGTAAATTTTGCCTGAAAGGACCCCAAAAGATGTACAAAAACAAAATAGATGAGGAAATAATGTAAAAAGAAAATCAAACAGCACAGCCACAAACTAAATAAATAGATGAGGGGCAGAATGAAAAAACAGACAAATACATAAACATATTTTCCATATGTGAATATCAACTGTATTTTTTCCATGATATTACACAGAAAGTCATTAAAGATTAACTGACTGAAAATGGGTATCTTTGAAAATAGTCATTTTAGCTATAGCACAGTAAAGAAGTAACAGGACTATGGTAAATGTTTACTTACTTCCACTTACTCTACATCTTTAAATTAACAAAAGAATATTCTTATCATGTAAACAATATTTATTAATGATACTTGTGACAACTATAAAAAAATGTAAGCTGATGCAATCAAAGAAGTAAAAAAGGGCTCTCTGAATACAGAGCTTTCAATGGAAATGAAAGCTGAACCTTCATTATAACAATATGAACAGCTGCAAAATAACAGCTCTATCACTTGATTAAGATAACTGTTCTTTTCTTACATGAATTTTGAATTGTTTTTAGAAGCAATATTTTGAAGGGATTATTTAAGCTAACTTTTTTAGTTTCTCAGCCATAAGGCATGACCTTTACAATATTTTGACTGGGAATATCAGTCACCTCTGATCTGAACACTGAGATACCAGAGATAATGAGATGTTGAGGTTATAGCTGATCTTGAGAAAAGAATTTAATGCTCTGAGTAGGAAGATATTTACAGAAATCGCAAACGAGTGAATGAGTGAACGGATGGAAGGGAACTGGAGGGTGCCATGATTTTTTTTGCACAGGAATACATTTATTGTGGCAGATTATGGGCATTCTCTGATTAAACAAAGCCTTAGAAAAATTGTTAAACTTTTCTGTGTATTTTCTGTGAAACGAAGGCTGGAAATATGTATGAATTTTAATATTTCTGAAATGATAGGAGAAATATACAAATTTACAAATTCTGATCTCACGCAAAAAAATAATACAGTCCTCTCATACTATAGTTGAAAATCTAGACTTAGTGGTATCCTAAATGAATGACAAATTATTTTTTATACCTTCTTCTTCTCAAGACAAATCTACTATATTTTATTGTTGTGTGCAGTGAGACCCAACTGCGCAAGTAAAAGGAAAGAGAGTCTCAGTCAATTCCTAGCACTTGCTATTGCATCTAGAACTTCCCTGCCAGAAAAGTCTGTAAAAGTATGTGCCACCCTATGAAATCTGCTCAACTGGAACTGCCCCGCTATTAATTTTTTACCTTCCAGTGCTGAATACTGCAAGACTGCCCTCAGCATTATGTCACATTTATTCTGCAGTCTAACAGCCCCTTTGTGCTGATGGAGAGCCTATCAGAAAAATATTGAGCCACATGCTAGCAGTATGTCAGCTTAAGCACAGTTTGGCTCATTGGTCTAAAGGCAAAATACAAGGAAAGAGAAGAAATGCATAGCACAGCCAGGGCAAGATGATCATAAAACCATAGCGCAAAATGCAAAACCAACAGGGACAGACTACCCCTCCAAAGCAGACTTAATTTAGTGTTTCTGCTGCAGCTAAGTCTGACTCATTAAAAGCTGAAGGACAGCCCTTCCCTTTTTCCTCTGCTCCCCACCAACACTCCTCAATAGACCATTTTTTCTTACAGTAATAAGCCAAAGCAATAGGCAACTAAAACTATCAGCTAAAATGTTTGACTGATGGTCAGATTTCAGAAACCACAACTCTGAAGGAGATATGAGTGGGTGCTAGCAAAAATGTAGTGAAAAGCTAGCATTCATACAGGATATGGTTTTGAATTTCTTTTCATTTGTGAACTGCTAAAACTTTAAATATTCAAATACTACTAGGCTTTGGATGCCATGCTAAACTCTACCCATAGTACTGTTAGAATTCAATCTATTCTACAGTCCTGTACATTAGGCACATTTTTAAACTGCAGCGAAGTTACAGTAGTAAATACAAGAGTTCATTTCAGAGATGACTGAGTCAAATACAGTTTTCTTCTGTACTCTCCTGGTATCTGAGAATTTGCAGTAGATTTAGATCAAGCAGTCAAGGGAGTGCAGATCACTTGTCTTAACTGACTGTTCTTTAAAATACTTTCAGTACTCTTTGACATTCATTTGGGGCAGGCTCTTTTCTTTCTCTCAGATACATCAGAAGAAAAGAGAAAAGCCTTCCAAACTGCAGTTCCCTCATCCTTCTGCTAGGTAGTATAGCTGCCTTTGGGAATTCTCCTATTTCCATGAATAAATTGTTATATCTTCTTTCTTTCCACATGAGACCTTAGCCCATGTGGAGATGGTGGAATAGAATGCCCCCACTGACCTAAACGTTACCTGTGTGCGGCACACTGAGAGCTTTGCGTGTTCTCAGCTGAGCACCAAAACCGAGAATTTCAGAACGCTGCTTGACGTTCTGGCGACAGTAAGTGAAAGGTAGAAGTACCCTTAATCACAACATCTGCTGCAAGGTAGAACTTAGCCAAACATCTTGATCTTTTGGAGTTGAACTAAAAAATAATAGGATTCCCATTCAGATGTACTATACTTCCCATTTCTTAGTACATTGGGAATACTGTAAAAAATGTTTTCTTTTTTTCAATCTTTCAATTTTATAGATAAAAAATTGGAGAAATTTGCAGATCAGTTCCTTTATGGTTGGAAAAAAAAGGTTAAGGGCATGGTGTTTGGAAAGGATAAGTCAATTTTCTCCTGTAAAAAGAGTTATTTTTTAAGCAGATTGTTCTGGAAAACAGTGACAGTTTTCATGAATGTAACAAATGTAACTTGAGATTTTCAGAGTATGCAGAAGTATCTTGATCATTTCCAGTAAATGAATGTTTGTATCTGATTGTTTGTACACATTCCATTATACTTTGTAGGTAGCTAACTTGTTTGGAAAGGATGAGAAATAGATATATAGCTTATACATTAAAATGTTTTTTTTTTCTCAAAAGCTAAAACATTTGTCAACAGGAATTCCAATATCTTTCCTTAATGTACATCATTCCTAATCCAAGCTTTTACCAAAAAAAAAAAAAAAAAAAAAAAAAAAAAAAAAAAGCTGTTCCCTAGAGAAAAGGAAATTCATTGATTTCTTCTTGCCCAGTAGTTAGGCATCTCCCTTTCAAAATTTCTTCTTTGTCTTCTAATTCTTCATGGCAATGTACCAATGTCCTATTTCCTGTGTGATGGGGAAAACAGCAGGATACTGAAGATGGCAAACTCTTTATAGTGGGTTATGCAGAAAACGGAGCGTATCCTTCCAGAGTGCAAAACCTTTAGCTGACATTTTTCCAGTGGCTCACTAATAAATAGTGGCTTCAAATGTGTCCTTTTCCTTTGTTGGCACAATCTAAATACATTAGGAATAGGTCTATGTCACATTGGAAATGTTCATATTTAGATTGCACACATCTGGAAAAAAGTTAGAGTGAAATGTATAAGCAAGAACTTGGTTGCGAATTATTGACGACAGCTGTCTAGCAACTGTTCTATTTTAGAAATGACCAAAGGGGCATTTCAGTCACATTTTAACCAATGATCACTTAATGAGAAATGCCAAAGAAAGGTAATTTATCTCCAAAATGTTGTTCAAAAGGAAGAATCTGTGTCCTTTTGTTATATGTTTGTGTCTTTGCATACTAATTATTCCAAACAACATCTCCTGAAGAAAATGGGCAAATATAACTATTTCCACTAAAAATATTTATTTGTATTTTAAGTGCTTTAGGTAATCTTCATCTTAACATCTGTTGTGCCTTCTTTACATTAATATTCTATTTAAATTTTGATGTACATTTATGAAAATATTAGATTCTAAACAAATATTGAAGAATACCAGCAGAAAATATATTTTGAATTCACAAATGCAAATTCAATTATTAAAACATTACTCTCATTCAATCAGAGATCAGAAACATGCCTTTTAATCTATTTTATCAACCTAAGCTATTCAACGGACTTTGGATTATGAATTTTAGATTCTTGCAAGCAACCCAGTTTGCTAGCAAGTTACAGGCCCATACTTATTCCCAGTAAATCTACAGCAAATAATTTCAGCAATGAATATATTTGATTTAAAAAAAGTATTCACATGACCAGAGGAAGGATGCATTAGAAAACATTATTTTCTCAATGCTTATATTTATTAACCTCTATATGATCTTGATATCATAAATTACTGTCATTTTCCTATGTTTGGTTATGTGTCCTGCAACTTAAGGAAACAGATAATAAAACTTTTCCAGAGGAGTAAACTGTTTCAGCTGATTATTTAGGGCCATGTTACTCTACAGGTAAAGTAGGTAACATGTTCAGGTAAAAGATTTACCGCTCAGGCTGCCCATGAATAAGCTTAGCGTGAGCATCTGTTAATTGCAGAACACACTAACTATTCAAAACACATAAGATATGATCTCTGAACCCTGAAAGTGTAGTGCCTAAGTGAGACAGTTACTGCATATAATTTGACTATTAATGCAAAGCAAATCATCTGATCACATCTCCTCACATTTGGAATGCTGCAATACTAAATTTCATAATCATGATTACAAAGAAATTTGCTTGGTTTTGACCAATGGGCCATTTTTTTTCTTTCCCATGTATTTTGTACCTGAATTTTTTTGAATAAGTGAGGGAAATAAGTGTAACTGATTTGAATTGTGTATTGAGGCTGAATACTGATGCCTGGTTTCATGGTTTCCTAAGACTGTGTAGTTCATTGCGGAGGAGCTGAGAAAAGAAATTATCTTAATAAAGACGAAGAAAAAAACCCAATAAATGTGATTCACGACATTTAAAGAAATAAATTATCTGTGGTCAAAATATTCACCAAAATGTGTGAGTTTATAACAACAGTACTTACAAATAATTAACAAAGTATCACAAATGCCACTATATTTCATGTCTTAATCATTGTTTTAATTTGAGTTTCTCCATGTCACAGAAACATAACTGTGAAATTGGCATCAGAAGTTTCCCTAAGACATTTTGAGATTATACCAGTGTGGTTTCTTAAGCAAGCAATACATTGCTGTGGTTATCAGCAAAAGGTAAGAGGGGAATATCTGTGCATAAAACCAAAGGGAGTCATTTACCCACTATATCTTGAAGGAAAGTTTAACAGGCTACTCTGGCATTGTATAATACCACAAAATGGAAAACAGTAGAACAGCATGGATGGAAATAATGTGAAAATAAAAAACCATTCAGTTTTCAAAATCCAACTCAAGCAAATCTTTTCTACACATCACTGAAGCCATTTCAGTCCTATCATTCATTGTTGGCATAGTAGATATCTTGTCACTGATTTCAGCTCCTCAGGATGTTCAGAATAAAACATATGATACATGAAATTTAATATTTCCAGGACATATTGCCATGTGAAGAGACCTGAGGTACAGTATTTCCTTTTTTTTTTTTTTTTTTTTTTTTTTTTTGAGGAACTTTGTGGCCTTCCTAAATATCCTAATAAATTACAATTGAGGAGAACTTGTACAGCCACAAAGACCATTTTGAAAGGTGGAGGTAAAATCACTGCATCAAAAATGGACAAAGGTCTTTTAGGAAGATTGAACTGAAAATGTTTTTAAAACATTCCACCAGAATTTTCATTCAGATGTGTAAATCTGGACTACTTCTGCAAATTCAGTAGAATAGCTTTTATAAATACAAAGAACAAAAAACTGGTGCAGAAAATGACACACATATTCTGAGACTGTCAGAAATGCAGCGGCTAGCATCTGTTTCTGTGATGCTCACAGAAAATATGTCTTGAGTATGGCAAACCCAAAATGCCAATGGCATTTACTGGAATTAATATTGTTTCCATACTGGTTAAAAGCTGCCAACATTAGCCATTTTCTCATGGTAGCTGAAGTGACATGCTTGAAATAGTTGTTGCTGACCATCTCATTCAGTTGAGAAGTCTTTTCAGATTTAAATGCTCATATCAAAGCCTCAGACTTGCTCTGTTTTAAAAAGGAGTGTACAGGTACACCAAAGCGGTAAGGAAGCATGTTAGTGTATTTTATAAATTAGTATAGTTCTTGTATGTATCTGTACTCAGGACTTCTTATTAATATAATTACTATAGAGCACAGGGCTTTACTGCTTTTTTAATGTTTGTGGGTTGTTCATACATCTCCCTGTTTTCTGTCTCAGATGCCACTGGACTGTAACAGATCAGAAAACACATATGTACCTACACCATGCATATTTAAAATTAACGTTCGTGGTTATTTTGAAACTGGGTTGTGTCCTTGAAATTGCCTTGTCTTCTTCAGGCTTTATAAAGAGAAAAATCACAATAATTATATCATTTTAGAAAAGAGAAAGAATTTTTCTATGAATTCTTCAGACAAAAAGATTCACAATTATTATAAGCAATTAGAATTAAGAAGTCTGATAGTTGTAGTTTGGGTTTATTGCCATATCTAAATAATAACATTGCAAAAAATTGCAATTATTTTGTACAGCTGAATGAAACAAAACAAAAAAAGTAACAAAAACATGTAATGTATGCATGCATGCATCACTGACTCTTATTGTGTTTGCATTAGATCAAAGAGATGCTCATCCTTCACAAAAGCTGAAAAAGCCACAGTGAAAATGGACAAACATCATAATCAAGATAAAAACAGTACAATTAAATTAAATTGTAAACTAAACATAAATAATAATAGTAAGTAACCATAGAACTCTATGATGTTACTCTGTCTGAAAGCATTTCCTGGATCTTCTTTTTATTATCAAGTAAATGGAATCCACTGGGAATAAGAATAAATTGAGTTATTTTTCAATCATTAGTTTGTGCCATTACAGGTTTATCCCTAAATGTGAATCAAAAACAGAAAGGGCATTCCATATTTGCTAGAATTATATTATAAATGTCTCCCCCAAATTGATTTAGATAGAAGCAATTTTAAACTGAGTATTTTACAATGCCTTTGTCTTTCTAAATCTTGCAGTTGAATTCCCAGATCCCTGCAACCATGCAGTAGAAATGAAACAAATACTGTAATTCTAGCAAAGGGGTTTAGTTATTTGTAAGGGAAGACAATAGGGACAAATGGGTAGAGATTTCTTTTTGACAGTCTACTTATAACCAGCTCTTGCATTGGCTTGCTACAGGTGAAACTTCCATTAGGAAGAGAAAAAGGTTTATAAGCCTGATGACTAATAAGCCCCCCTGAACATATGAATGACTTTTATCTCGTCAAAAATCAGTTTAAAGATTTAAGCATTGTTTAGGTTGTATGTTAGTTCACTGTCCATTTAAATTTCACTCTATCCTAATGTCTCTGTTAGCTGGGAATGAATACCTTGAACAATGGAAAGATGTCTTGAATAATGAAATAATGAATAATGAATAATGAAAGATACCTTGAGCAATGGAAAAATACCCAGATAATACATCATGCACCATGCACTATGATCTTAATTGTAGGAGGCTTATTTGCATGACAATATAGAGCCAGGAAAGCCAGAAGTGATCTGAAAGTGGCTCGGGACTGTTATACAAATTGATGAGACATTTCTGGAAACAGTTGTATTGTAAAATAAATAAATAAAATAATGCAGAGATATATAAGCTGATGTTATTAGCTGTATTGGTTATATTTTTACAACGTTGCGCTTGAGAGAGTAGATCTGTACGTGAATGTGGAAAGGAACTGAAATGATGCGTGACTCATTCCATATACAAAAGTGAAGTGATGATGGTTAAAACTACCAAGTCTTTGAGAACTTTAGGATTAGGTGTGAAGTATTTATTAGACATGCTACTTCTTTGACTATAGTTGAAGTACCTCTGGTGACAAGAAAGCATGATGTGGATTTCAAAAAAAATGTTATACAAGTTCAAAAACATGAGTGTATTGTTTAGTGAAAAGAAGAGGAGACTGAGACCACAGTCCTTAAGCACACTGAGAACTTCTGTGGGGAGAAAAGAAATAATTTGTTCTTTATGTCTGTGGTAGGTAAGGCAAAGGCTGATGTGCTTGTATTGTTGGCTAGAAGATTCATGTTAGTTACAAGAAGAAACTTAATAATGGTAAGAATAAATAGACGCAGGAACACATTAACCAGGGAGCTTGTCGAGTGGTTCCTTATCTGTGGTCCTTACGAATAAAATAAACTAGCAGGAATGACATAAACTGTTCCTCTCCTAGTGCAAGAAGGTGAGTGCTCATAATCTAACACTGTAATACTCTTATTCCCTTTTATTGTCCTTTAAGACAATTCATTAAAAAAAGAAAAAAGGAAAAAATTGTATTGCTGAAATTGTTTTAAAACTGTCAAAGTGATAGCACTGCTTTTGCTAGAGGAACAGAAAATAGAAGTATTAGGAAAAAATAAACATTTTATTTTGACTTTTTATATGAAAATTTAAATTCTTCAAGAAAGAACTGACTGGACCCAAACAAGTTTTTTCCTTTTTCATTTCACTGTGGAAGCACTATTTTATTATTCCAGAATAGATTCTTTCTTTTCTGAAGTTTTTTCCAGAAAAGCAAAATAACCAGTATCATTTATAGTGTTATAGACTTCTCTACCTTTAGGGTCTATAACTGTCATGGATTTCTGTCAGCATTGTATAAGATAAGCCTTTGTATTCTGCCACTTTCTGTACCTCACATGAGGGACTAGAAACTGTTTATCGAAGACACATAGTTTGGTCTTGACCAAAATACCACTGAAATTAATGGACAGACTCTTACTGATTTGCACTCTGCTTCAGATCACGCCTTTTGTGAAGTACCACATTTTCTTTGGAAATAATTACACCACCAACTACTCTGTTGACTGGGTTCAGTAACACACAAGTGAGTGGGCTAGTGGACCTACTACCAGAGATAATTTAATGACACTCAAGTCAATAGCAAATCCTTTCTATATATTATATGCAGCTATGCCAATTTTCAGCTCTTTACTAAAGCTTTCTTTAGAAGCTATTTTTTTTTTTGAAGTGAATCAAGTGTTCTTCATATGCGTCCAGGTGTCCTAAATAGTGGTACTAAAGTAATATAAATATAACATATGCAAATGTCAGTCAAGCCCCACTTGATATTCTCAAAAAATTAAATTTCCAAACCTTAAAAATATTTGATACCTAGGCTCCTATAAGAAGTTCTTACTTAAAAGGTTACTCCATTCTTAGGAAACTCTAATAGCTAATTTTAATATTTAATAATTCTTATTAAAATAATTACTGCTTGGGGGCAGGAGAACTATAAAAAATAACTGGACTATTGGCAGAAGATAAAGTTGTCTACAGCACCTTTCATGAATGATACCTTAGCTGAAATGTGCTGTTTTCCACAACAAATGGATTACAATTAGAAGATATACTTTCAAAAGTGCATGTATTAATCATGTGCAGACTTAAGACACTGGAAAGATGTACTTCACCTTAAAGCATGAGATACCATAACATGATATACCATGTTATGATTTACAAAGTGAAATCTATTCTTTATGCTACATGCATGTAGTATTGAATTATTAAGCTCAATAAAGGACATAACAGTAATAATCAAAATAGTAATAATCAGAATACCTTGATTTTGCTGGAGGCATGAAGTTATAATGCCATTTACCATGTCATGTAATCAATTTCTTGTTATATCTGGGAATTTAAGGACTGAGTTCTTGAGGCACAACAGCCCTACTGCTAAGCAGTAGGTTCTCTCAGACTATTGCTTGCTTCTGCCTGTACTCCTTATGTCCCCCCTGCCCTGCCCCACAAATGTTCACACTTGTCTAAATGCCCAAATTTTATACCCCAGATAGCATCAGCAGAGTAACCTGAGAACCATTAAATGAACAGCAGTTTATGCTCAGTGCTCTCAAACAATATTGTTCATCAGGGTTCCTGGTATGCATTTGACACCTAATTGTGGCAACGCATTTATTTACTCTTGATCCTCATAAAGTTCAGCCACCAGCTCTGCTTCAAGGTTACAGAGAATAGAGATCAGTATTTGTCTCTGCTAAGATCTGCATTTTCTACTGATGACATATGGTCATTGCACTGTTTGGTTAACAGATTATTTGACTTGCATTTTGCTGACAGGCTAATTTTTTTTTTAGTTCAGGTTTTGAAATGGAGAAAAGAATTACAAACAAGTAAAGCTTTTTAAGACAGGTGTTTGTGTCTGGAGACACAAATTTTGTGCAGACAGTTAAGGCCATAGGGGTCAAAGGTTAAAAGAAGAGAAAGGATGAGCAGTTTTATTACTCCTGTTCAAGGTGTATTACTGAGGAGGAAAAAAGGTCAGGATTAATTGATCCAAAAGACCAAGCACAAGTATGAATGTGTAGTTTAGTTGCCAGTGCTCTCACCTATGAAGGATAATTCATGCACCTGTCCCTGTTTTCAGAGTTGTTTCTCTACTTTAGGCCATAATGCTTAATATAAAATACGTACAACCTTTACAGCAAGAGGTGCATCCTTATGTCCCCCTTACTGATGTTTGACCTCATACAAGAACCATACTGCCTGTTTGTTTCAGAGAGGTAATAAATTACTTCTTAAGTGACACATCTTCACTGGGAGAGGCGGAGGCTGCCGTTCTTCCCAGAGTCCCCCGGTAAACCGGTCAGTGCACCCCTCTCTCCAGGGGTTTGGTTGCTTGGACTCAGAGATAGTGCAGCTGTGCAGCCTTGAGGGCTGTAAGAAAGAGAGTTGTGAGAAGCCTCGATGGGGGCTCACCCCTACTTCTCCTGGAGCTGCTTTCAAGCTGGGATCTTGCCCTTGGTCCTTCTCTGAGCTACCTTGCAGTTACATCTGTGCATGGCTATGTCCTTAATTGATCCAGACCCTGACTCTCAACCACAGATGTGACCTCCTGGTTTGCTCTCAGACCTGCCCTGTCTCCATGCACTCATCAGTCACCATGGGATTGTGGCTAACCCTGGTTACCACCACCAGCCCTGATCCTCACCCTGACTTGTGAATGTGATCTCCCAGCTTGAACTCATATCTTCACCATCTCTATGGACTTGCCTGATGATCTGGACTCTCAGCTAACCCTGGCTGCCATCACCAACCTGCCCTGCTCCCTGAGTTGGAGTGCTGCAGCTCTGGGTGAGGGCACTTTGCCATGCCTGCCTTGCTGTCACTGTCAGCTCCCAGCTCCTCTTCCCTGAAGCAGCAGCCTGCTCCTACTGATAAAATCATTCCCCTGAGAAGCGTTAAAATATCTTCAAACAAAAGAGGAATTTAATGTGAATTGCCTGTTTTCTGGGTGAGTTGTCCAGCCAGTTGCTATCAGAGTTGTCCAGCCAGTTGCTATCATGTGAAAGGAAAGCATATCCTTGTAAAGGAAAATGCAGTGCCTACTGCCAGAACAATTATTTTGTATCTGGGAAAGTGCCCACTGCTGCTGGAGAGTTAGGCACACCTTGCGAATGCCAGATCAAACCCTCAGGGATTTTGGGTGGAAGAATGTCAGCTTTCTGGATCCCCTTATGTCAGTAATGATGTCCTCCAAATTTATAAAACTGAAACTGCTTCCGCTGAAATTAAATTTCAGTCCCCTATGAAACTTTAAGGCTACAAATTGCCATTACTCTGAAGCTGATGTAGCAGGTGAATAAGTTTTAGGCTGAGGTGCCTAAATTCTATGCAAATTCTGCTTTAAAAGAATAAAGTCATACTTACTCTGTACTATGGAGTATGACATAGAAATGTATTTGAAATACAGCAGTGTATCTGTGTCAACTTTGGAATACGTCCATTTTAATTAAGCATGTTGAGAAATAGAGCTGATTAGTCCAGGCACAGTGTCATCCTCCAATAGCTATCCTGCTTTTGGGACCAGAGCTCACAACCCCTCATGGCATAGCACAGCATGATGCAGATGTACTGGCTTAGATTGATGCTAGCCATGGGGGTCACTCATGAAATTATCTTTCCGCTCTGAATTATATAAATCATTAAATCTATGCGGTTTGACTTGACAAAGACTACATCTGGAATAACACAGAAGTCAGACAGAGTCAAACATTTTTAACATAGCATGTATGTCGTATCTAGGAAACAAATTTCTGGCTCACACGGTATTATAGTTTGTAACTCATTGAGTAAATGAAAGTAGAATATTGTAAGCTGCTGCCAAAAAGACAACAAAAGAGCATAGTTTGTTAAGTGTTCATAACATCTAAGACTATTGAACTATCACTTTTCAGTGTACCATTTAGGGGAATTTGTTTTGTTTTGGGAGATTTTCTGACTTTCCATTCTTTTTGGTCTACTTTTGCTCAAACCCATTAAATGTATTCGACACATACATTATTATTTAGTATATACAAGTGAAAATTTTACAGAAAATATAGAAATAATGGACAAATTTATAAAGGATATCTAATGTGCATATTCAGAATTTGCACAACAACTGCATACAAATGTTAGATAGATTTGTGAGCTGAATATCCCATGTGCATATTTAATTCCCTATATGTGAAAATGAAGACACTCTAAAAACCAAATCAAAATATTTTTGTAATTTTTTTCAGTTATTCAGCATTTTATTGTTCTAAAACAATCTGCTTTTTATAACTTTATCATTTTTTGATATCTAGCTTTTGATACCTATGCACCATTATTCCTTTTTATTTTTTTATTGTGATTGCGGACACTTTCCTGCTTGAATGATTAGAGATCCACAGTAAGAGCATTACAAACCTTTATTATTTTCTCAGTGACGACACAAACAAAAAAGCATTTCTAAGGTGTCTAAATGGATCAATCAACAGACTATACTTTTAAGAGCTGAGTTGGAACAACTTTTCACCTGCAAAGATACAAAGAAATATACATGAAAGGAAAGAAGAAATGTTTTTCTGTGTTACAGAGAAGTACAAGGTCAAGGATGATCATTAAGCCTCCTGAGGAAAGCAATTGCTACTGTGTAGTTTTCATCTTAAAGACTTTTATATCAGTATTCAGAAACATAAATTAAATTAAAGAAGAAAGCAGTATAAAATATTTGTTGCATGAGTTTCTTTGGATTTATTCCACAATGAAACAATAGCAGAACTCATTCTTGCTTATTGTATAATTGTTTTTAATCTTCATACAGAAAGGTGAAAAATGTCAAATGCTTTGCATGTCTCCCATTACTGAAAAACATTCCATGGGAGCCTGGCTATCAGTATATCCATAACATCATTAACTTGTGTCATCTACAGACATAGCTATATGATCTCGAGGCATTCTATCAGGTCTGTGAGAAAGCATACATTTGGGTGAGTTATTTGAATATATGAGGGAAAAATATTTTCTAAATTACTATTTTTTGTAAAAAATAAGATTTTTGTAACACTAAATTTTTATCTTACTCTTGCAAAGAGCATCAGGAATTCAAAATACAAAATAAATGAATAATTTTCTATTAGAATGTCAATAGAAACGAAGACATACAGAGACATTTTTCAGATGTCCGAGGAGATTGCCTGTCTTTTGCATGTGTTGTGTTTCCTTCTTGCACAACATTCCCTTACGCAGACCCAATCTAATACCTTTTTCTGTCAAAATAACTCCACTGAGAACATGAAAGAAAGAAATCTCTCTTAAACAATCTTCATGTGCAAAAGAAAAAAAAAATCTCAATATGTTACGATTGCAATCATCCATTCCTTCTGGTTACTCCATTAAGATTCTCTTCCTGCATTTGCAGTTGCAGAACTTGTGCCTTTTTTTTTTTTCTGGATGTTGCATTTGATGTCAGCTATGAGGTATGCAAATCCTCATTTGCACCTCACAGACAGAGAAATTGTTTACGGAGCAGCTGGCATAAATGCTACACTATGGAATTGCCCCTTTCTAGCAATGGAAGATACCTAATACACTTAAGCATCTCTGGGCTGATGTTCCTCCTAGGGAAATCAGAAGCAAACGTTCTTTTAATTTGTAAAGGGTAAATAGTATGAAAGCTCATTATCAGTTTGAGTGTGTGGACCTAGATATGAAGCTAACTTTATCCATCTGCTTTCAACATTAAGATTACCAAACAAAAAAGTTATATGTAAATGCTGTTTGTTCAGTGTCTGTTTTTCTCCATAAAAATGTAGAATTTCTACCTATAAATTTCCTGAGGTACAGTAGCTCCCAGAATAAGTAAGCACATAACAAAACAAGTCCTGCTATTGAGCTGTTTTATACCTTAATTCACACCTGTGTGCTGATGGAGCCATCTTGTAACCACAAAACTCTCTACTGATTTGCCTGGAGTGTCTTCTCTCTCCTAGACTGCACCTTTAACAAAGCTAGCTGGAGACATAAAGACCCTCACAGTGAGGCAATAGTCCTTTGTCTGTGAATATGATTAATTTAATCAAAAGAAAAAGTGATATTAAAATTGTGCTAGCAGGAGAGATAAATGTTTGAAACCTCATTTTGCTCAGTTTAGAGACCAGTTTTTAGCACAATTCTCAGAAGCCAAGCAGAGACTTTAACGGCAAAACAATTTGGTATCCTGTTAGAGTGGCTACCCTGGGTTCTGCTGAAGTAATTGCTCGTGTGCCATAGCATGGATGTGTTCAGACAAAAGTCCAGCAGTTCATCTTCCTGTGGGACTTGTGCAAAGGGTTGCCAATTTTATGAATTTTATATGGCTTTATGTATAAGCTGATTTCCTATGCCATGTTTAAGCAGTTTGATAGTTTTTTTGTGGATGGTGGTTTTGGAATAAGTCACCTAAATACCATCTAAATTATATTTTCCATCATTAAGCTCTGTTCTGGATCCGATTCATTCTGTATCTAACCCTTGGAACCTAATTCAACAAACTGCTCGAATACCCTTAACTGAAGCACATGTTAAACTCTGAAACCACTTACATGTGTATAGGGTTAAGTACTTCTTTACGGTCTGAAAAGGTCTCAGCTGCTAATGCACTGATGCCACTGCTGTGACAAGCAAGGGTCTTGTAGCAGAGCTTCCTCTGAATATTCTGGCTAAATTCTGCAGACCATTGCTCAAAATTCTGGGAATGGGTGTCTTTGTGTGAGAAAATGTACTGAATTATCTGTCTTTTCCATATTTCTCTTTGGAGTTACTTGTCATGTTACAGAGATGATTTTTTTTCTTTTTTGTCTCCTATCCCATCAACATTCATTTTGGTTCCTCACTTGTTATAACTCATAAATGCGCGCTCACATGCACACACACACACATACACACAGATATACACCACTGCATTCAAATTGCCACCAAGGCTTAAGGATGAGTGAGCAGACCAAACACCCAGTGCAATTTATGTGGGCTAAAGAAACACATCTTTTATGTGGCACCAAGGCTTTATTATTAGGCAGCCTAATTAAAGTATTAGCAGTATAATAAAGACTAATAAAATTATTAGTCCAGTTAGAATCACACTGACACTTATAATCCAAAGTATTGAATTAATGAAATGAAATAATTCCTTTTGATAATGTTGAAATAAAATCATTGCATTTCAAAATAATCTTTCTATTTTTTAGACCAAACACTCTTCACCAAATTCAGTTGACATTAATAATTTGAAATTATTTTTGTGAGAATTTGGTGGCTCTGGGTGAAGGCCCTTCGCTGTGCCTGCCTTGCTGTAGTAGTAGTAGTAGTAGTAGTAGTCCCGAATAAATAAAGATGTCCTGAGGTTGGAAAGCAGAGCATAGAAGTCTGAACTATGTAATTGTAAAATGAGATAATTGAGACAAAGTTCCCATAGCTGTAAAGCTGGAGACCTACCTAGTCTAGAACTGTACTCTAAATGCTTCCAGATTTCCTCCATGTAAGGGTGGAAATTCTGAGATCTCCAAATCTGGGACAGCCTGCATGGTCAGAACAACAGGCTGGAGCCAGGTACTCAGAAATTCATCAGACCACAAAGTCCCTACAAAACATTTTTGTTTCAACAAGTATTATTTTCCATCAGAAATCTTTTACTGGAGAATTCCTGTAATTTTGGAGAGCTCTGTCATGGAGGACTGGGGGAAGAGTGAGGAATAACCCTTTTACTCTCTGCTTGCTCTCTGCTTATGATTTCATCAGCAATAAAAAGGCGGAAAAGTAAGTGTTATAATTTCCTTTTGTGTGGTATGAGCTTGAGTTTGATCTATATTTTTTTCACCTTTTCTAGTTACTTCCATGTCTTTGCTTTATCTTTTCCTTCAAATTTGTTCTAATAGCTAGAAATCAGATGAGTGGCTCTCTGGTTGCCTGTATCACTTTTTCCTCCTCTTTTTCTTAAATACAGGTACTATATTTGCCACTCTACAGTCACGGAATGCTACTTCTACTTTAGCATAAAATTCTTCCTGGTAGATTGCTGATTGCAAAGTTTATAACTCAGATTATCCAGTTCCTCCAAGTTTAGCACCTCATATTAAAGAAATGATAGTATATATTTAAAAATAAAACAGAACAAATTCACTGATTATGTAGTGGTTGATCTTCCTCTTTCCATTGATTTTTAAATGTAGATTTTCCCCAGGCTAATACAGTGTTATCACAAGCACATAATCTGCTTAGTAAAAATATAATCAGTGAGGACATTCCTCTTGGACTGATTTCAGCTGTTGTGCCTGAAGCATGAGATACTTCACAGTTTCATAGTAGCCAAAAGGACAGCACTGGAAAAAGGTAATGCATGAACACCCGAAGTTACTTACTGAAGGTTAAACAAACGGTATATGCTCAAAAAATGTCAGACATTAAAATAATGTGGCTTTTACAGTTTGACATTGTTTTTTTTCTCTTGAGGATGTTTACCACTCCCTCACACAGTTAAGGTAAGGTCAGGTGAAAAATGGAGATTTTGAAATATCTGATGTGAAGAAAAGTGTACGTTACATTTAATTAGCTAGATACCAATTTCCTGGTTTTTTGCTTGCTGTACCATTGAAATAAAATAGCATTCCCACTATTATAAAGGTACATATGGGAATCTTTTGAATGAAGCTGAGCGAAATATGAAATTTGAAATGGAATTCCTCTGCTGGAACGGTGGACAGCTTGAGTCATTTAGTAGTTTATTTTACCCTACTTGGTGCTATAATAGTCAGCACTAAGGCCAAACTACAGCATTTCCAAGACTGAAAAGCAAGAAGTTAACAGATTTGAGACAACAAACATCACCTTATTTGTGAATGTTATACCAGATCCACTGTTGTGATCAGTTCTACTATATCTTTCAAAAGTTTAGACAGCTTCCCGTCACTTTTTTTTTTCTTTAAGAATTGCATTCTATTCACTTATATTCATGTAAGCGTATCTTCTCGAATGGAACTCATGTGAAAAGCCTATGATGGACAGAATTTACTGGGTTTTTTTGGAGTTAATTCTAGCAATTCGTTACCTTGCTGTTAAAAATATGCTTATTTCTCCTTTGAATTTGTCTACTTTAGCTGTCAGGCACTGTTTCTTGCTGTATCTTCCTATGCTAGTTTAAAGCACTTCTTAGAACTCAGTATCTTCTTCCTATGAAAGTACTTTAATTCTATCACCAAATTTATAAACAATAAAGAGTTGAATAAAGAGTTAAGCTAATTGCTGGGAGTTCAGTGTATATAGGTGACTGGGAAATATATGCAGTCTTTTCCCAAGCTCATTAAAGAACATGTTAGGGCTTTTCCCTCAACTTTGAATGTATTTTAGCATTAGCTTAATGTGTTTAACAATCCAGTTCAATAATCCAGGTCTTATATAATGGACAAATCATCATGATAAGCCTGGTATTTATCCATGTTTCTCAAGGAAAAATGCTACTTATTTCAATCTTTATTCTTTTCTGCCTATTCTCCTTTAAAGGTTCTGAAAAACAATATTTTTGTTTATGTGAACTTAACTGTAATACACTCAGTATAGCATAGCTGTAAGTTAATCATCTTTAGCAATGGTTGAATTGTTTAGATACTGGTATTCCAAATTTGCATATGTGGGATTTATTCATAATAATAGTTTGCTTTTTTATGACTGTTTTGTATTTTATGCATCCAAGTGAAGAACTGGCTTCTATAAATCTTTCATTCTTCCATGAGCAGTTAGTAAAAACCTTTCAGATTTTTGTATGTGGCGTACGGGCAACAAAGATAACAAAAGCAAAGAAAAAGGAACTGGAAAAAAGAGGATGACGAAGAAGAAACATCTGTATCTGGCTTTATACTGTAAGTTTTATAAAAAATGATTTCACAGATTGCAGTCAGAAGCAGTGATTATTGAACAAAGTCTTCCCTAAAGCACTCTGATTTTTCCTTGACAATGATACATCTATCCAAAGCTGAGCACTTTCATATTTGGAATGTACACTGAACTGTGACCATAGGTGTCCTGATATTCAGCTGATGAGAACTATAGAAAATCCTAATAGTAATATGGCTTTCTATAGTGATTATTCAAGGGTATGAAAAAAAGACAGAAAGAAAAATAAAATTCAAAATGATTTAATCTATGTCAAAAGGTTGTGCTTTTAGGGTAACACGAGAATTGAATGGCTGTAGATCAGAGACTGGCTGCCCAGAGGACTACAAGGCAAACAAAATCTAGAAATTACCTCTTTGCATTTTTAGCTTGTGTTTTCATTACTTCACTAGCACTACAGGGCACAGAGAGACTCAGTGGATTAGACTTAGTACATGATGTTGTAGATTTGAGTCTCTTGTTAGGAATGAATTGTTATTACTTTTCAAAGTTCTAAATATTTTTATAAAAGGTTTTTTTTAATCTTATTTTCTCATTAAGTATTTTAAGTTGTTTTACTAGTAGACAACTTCAATGCGTCTTTCAAGCAGTGTAGAATAAATGCCATATAAGATCTCTCCCTGTGCATTTCCCTATTTTTATCCTAGAGCAAAATGATAGATTTTCTTATATAAATGATAGTTTTTTCTTATCCAAATGATTTAGTTAAAAATGACAGGCATGAACCTATGCCTCATGGTCTGAAATCTCCCCTGGAACCTGCATGACTGAATAGGACCCAAAGACATCCCTTTCGTCCCCTGCGGCTATGTGTCTTCCTCTGAAATAGCAGCCACTTTCCTAAGAGACTACAACATCTTCAGCTTGAAGCAAATATAAAATTTCTCATATTATGAAAGATTTCCACGCTTCTCAGTAGAATCATATAAGATTCACTAGACTATCAGCTGCCCAGGGCATTTCCACTGGATCAGGGTGCAGTGAGGTCCTAGAGGCCAAAGGCAAAAAGAGAGGCTGCAAATGTGTGGGGATGTGTAGTAGTTCAGAAGTCAGAACTTCCACTAACCTCTCCACATAGGAGTCCAGGCCAAAGTGCCTGCATCTTCCCTGTGTGGCTCTGCAGCAGGTGATGCTTCATGCTGTTGATGAAAAACTTTCTCCATTACTACCATTACAGCTGCCTTGGGCCCTAAAAAACACTTACATTGTATTCATTTTGAGTCATGGTATTCACTTGGGCTTCAACCTCTGCCCCATATTGTTCATCTTTCACTCAATGTCAAAAGAGGATAACAAATAGCAAAACTGCACTTGAGAATAACTGAGCCAGTGTCAAGGACAAAGGAATATCATAAAGTTCCTCCCTGCAAGTTATGGACTTATGTGCCAGTACAGATTATTAGTCCATATTGGAGTATGAAGGCTTCTATTAAACAAAAGTTGCAGGGAAAGGAAATATCTTTTATTAGATCAAATGATTTATTATGGTATGGTAGTAGACTTGGTTGTCATCATCTAAGGACACAAACAAGGAAAATAACATGTCTGATCAAAGATGTTACTTCACTTCATAAACTGGAAGTGGGACTGTTTAATCTTTGGGCATGAAAAGAAACATTGGCTTGTTATTTATTTGTTTATTTGGTTTTTAATAATGTCTAGAGAATAACAATGAAGTGTTTACACTGGGTGATGAAGAGGTTTGGAAACTCTGTGATAAAGGTATTTCCATCCTCTGAGACAACTCTTGCATTACCTTTCTCTAGGTTTTGCAGAAGACAATCATAATGCCCCAAAACCAATTTTTATAATATAAGTATTTTCAGGATGTTTGCTTGTCGTCATTATTTATTTTCACCAGCATTCATGGGAATGGCAAGGTTTTTAAACTCCAGCTTTCTCTATTTATGCATATTTCGTTAAAAGATGTCAGTCATAGTCTAAGTTTATGGCTGCTTGATTTGGTAAAGACTTCTTGTAACTGCTTTTTATCTCCAGATAAAAACTCCAGATTTCTCCAGATTTGCATTTTCTAAATGCAAATAATTTAAAACAATCAATAAATACTGGACTGAGAAATATAAATCTTTGCTATATAGATTAAGAATTCAATAGGAACTGTATAAACAAATTGCAAATGTTACGAAAAACAGAAAAGCAGTAGAAAGACTTTTTGGAAAAACAATGAAACTTTATTGAAATACACCCACAATGAATGATTTATCTAGAACAAAATATCTGATCTTAAATCAAGGAAATAGTTCAATTACAATTTCCATATACATCTACACACTCAAACAAGTGTGTATGCATGCATATATATATATAAACACATACATCACTGTTTTATATGCAACATAGAAGAAAATATACAAAAAATCAGTTTAATGAGTAAACTGTAACTGTAATAGATTTTTTTCTGAAATGTAACTGAGTATATACTCTTCTAATGTCCTTCGTAGCTGTCCATACAGTCTTCCAAGACATCAGTTCTCAGAATGAGGCATAATGTGACAGAAGTTGTGAATCTGTATACTTAAAAAATTGCTAGGAAACGTTAGTATTCCTTTCTGTCCTGGCTCTTAGGTGTTGCTATTCTGGGTTTTGTTTATTCTGTGATATCTAATGGAAACATTGCTAAGTGGATTATTTGTCTGATGTCACTAATATTTTTGTCTTATATTTTGCTAGAAGGCTCAAATCAGGGATTGAGGTCAATACTATACATACATATCTTACAGTAAGGGGAAAAGTTAAATGACAATGTTTTTGCTGAAAACCCAGAATGTACTCCGGTAATAAGAAATGTATCATTCTCAATATAGAGAATCATATTATTACAATATGGTCCTTCTATGCATTTTCTCATTAGAAAAAAAAAAAAACAAACAAAAAAAAACCCAGAAGAATGCAGAAAAACTCAGAGATACTCAAAGTAATCCATCTCATGTCTTGCAAGATCTCCAAGTTTCTTGTGAAATTTTGGAGCTACAGAGCTGAGATGGGCTAATCACCACTTGAATTTCAACTGCTACCAGCAGAAAACCTGAGCTCCAGTAGATCCTGTGGGCTGTCAAGGGCAGACACATTCTTCAACCATAAGGCTGTGATAAAGGATCAGTATTTTTCTTGTGTACTCTTAAGCTAAATTCTAGATGTAGACTACTCTATCTATTAGAAAAATGAATAAAAAGAATGGGTAATATTCTAAGTAAACAGCTTAGAACCAAAACCTGAAAATTCCCAGAAAAGGGGCCTGAGAAATGCTCAGTTTCCACTCAGGCAAGCTCACATTGACTTTACTAGAATTCACCTAAATATGAATCTTTGGAAAGATTTCCGGACTTTCCTTTTAATATTGCAATGCAATAAAATCTTGCAAATGCAAAGATGTTCAGAAAAAAAGAGATCAAGTTAGAAATGAAAAATACTTAAGGTTAACTATCTTCTGCTTAAAAAAAATCTGTATGAGTAAGATACTTATTTCCAAAGCCATTGAGTCTCCCTTTTGATATATCTGTGTCTTGAAACTAGATGAGTGGTTGAACTCCTAGCCATCTTCGCAACTTGATTAAATGGTGCAGGAGTTCTCCAGGCTGGAATTTCAGACTGTCCTAAAGACTTCCTCCAGGCAGCTCTTTCTGTGCAAGGACAAACTCATGTGCCTTGCTGCGTTGGTTAATGTCCTGGATGGAGAACCTAGTGCTTCCTTCCAGAGACCGTGCTAAGTGTTTCTGATGCAAAAGTGATCAAATTACATTGAACAAATGTACATAGATACAAGACTCCTAAACAGACGATAGGAAATTCCTGCAGAGGCAGAAAGTCTTTTTTTTTTTTTAGCCAACTGCGCATTATTTTTGTAACAAGGGGAGAAAATTTTATAAGATATCCATAAGGATGTCAATTTAGTTATAGGTGAGTTGCATGGGAATATTTTCATAATTACTGTAATGTTTACAAATGAATCCACAATGACCAGACTGAATCCACAATGTATGCTGTTATCACTGAAGAGCTACATGGTATCTTTCTTCTGTGAATGTTATCTACATTATCATCACCTAGATTATAAACCTTTGTCTCAGATGTTTGTATAGTACTTAACATAACATAATGTTAACCTGCAATTCCTAAATGCTAAAACAGCAACACCTATCAATACTGTTTTATGGTAGGAATCAGTAAAGCTAATTCAAAAATGAACAAAGGATATGCAACACAAAATGAACCATCATGAAGCAGTTATCTTTCTGCTTACCCATTTGCTTTTGAAATACAATTCAAACATTCTTTGAAATCATAAAAACAGAAAATTACTTTAGAAATGAGCAGAGGAAATTTAATAAAATTATATTACTCCAGGAAAAGAAAAGCACAAAGTACAAATGAAATTCAGAAGAAATCATCAAGGATGGGTATATTATAAATGTCAGTCCCTAGAGATGTGAAGTAATAGTGAAATATTACTCCCATAAATTTTATCTTCCCTACTATAGCAACCATAGATACCAATGGAACAATCCTGCACTTCAGTGGGAGTTATGTTAGGGATCTGTAGCTGAAATAAAAAGAAAAGTTATTGAAATATGTCTCCATTCACCTAGTTTGGCTCAGCCTCAAAATAAATATGATTGCAAAAAAAGCATAAAATTAATTTTCAAAGCGAACTAGCAAGCTCATTTATCGCTTCTGTAAAGAAAACATTTGAATGTGAAGGCGAGCAAACTCTGAGATTGTTTTCAAAAATGAAGAGAAATATCTGTCACCACAATCACAGTAATCGTCAGACATGTCTTCTAAAAGACTCTAAAGAACATGTACCTGTTAAACTTTTGAAGTAATCCATCCACCTTGTTATATAAATAATTTTATAAATATTGCACTCCAACAAAGAATATTTTATTAATGAAGGTAAAACATAATTTTTGAAATGTTTACACTTTAATAAACATTTATTGTAATTGAATCCTTACAATAATTGCTTAGAATATTGCTCTAAATATTTAATGTTCATTCAGTATTAAAATTACTTATTAGATTAGCATATCTTTTTATTATTAATAAAACTATATCAGGAAAATAAAACATGGTTTTATGAAAGGATATCACATATACCAAAGTGCTGAAATAGACACAATACTTTCAGGCAGCAGGATTTTGAGATCTCACCATCTTATGACAGTCATAATGACCCAGCTCCTTTCCTGCATTCTATTTCAGATTTTAAAAATCTGATACTTTTCTTTTTCACTGTCAGTTTTCACAGTGAATATCTGAAAACAAGACCCTAATAATTATTGCGTCTACATTAACAAGTAAATGAACACAGGAAAATATCTGTAACTCAACAGACTGATAAAGCCAGTGCTCAGGTCCTAACATCTCCATGGTTTTTGTTTCATGGGCTTTTTTGGGTTAGGTGTAGTCTGGCCTAGTGCCAAATAGCTCTACTACACAGATGGTCAAAGCTTTCTGAAGATATCTCATCAGCATCTCCTTCCTCAACTGTGGGCTCCTATGAAAAGCACCATATTGATCTTTCACCAGTCTCAAAGAGAGGTTAACAAACCAGTGTCCACATCCCCTCAGTATGTGAGAATCTTAATACTGTTCCTCCTTATGCCTTTCTGAACAGCTGCGTGGTATCTGCCGATCAGTCCATCTCGCAGTAATGGGCCTGGACAATGTGCAAGGTGACATAGTGGGAGAGTATTAGAATTAATCTGGTAGGTGCAGGAGCAGTCCTAGGAGGGCATCTTGAATGAACTGATGACAATTCTCCTTCAGCTCTTTTCCCTTAAGGAAACAAATATGATCTATTTGAAGAAGTTTGAGCCATTGCTACTGCTTTGCTTTTGGTTTAAGAGAGAGTAGGAAATATTTCTGAGAAACCATCACTTGCTCATGATCAGCCATCCCTTTTGGGCTCGCACAGTTACTATGATTGTTCTCTCTATATCCACTTTTTGTGCTTTTCTTTGTATTGGCAGATAGCTTTGGCTGACATCTCTGTAGCCGTCAAGAAACATTCTCCCCCTTTTTCTCAAGACATGGCTGCTGACTCAAGTGGGTTTGCCTAGGAAAACTAAGAGGCAGCGACTGTACCTGCAGGTCAGGGGAAAGCAGGTAGACTAAAGCTTGACAAGGGCTTTGAGAGGAGCAGGTGAAATTCGATAGACAAAAACTCTTTTAAGTTGGGGAGGCAAGGTACAGATGTAGCTCACTGGGCCATGGTGTCTAGAACAGTAAGGACACTCTCTCCTCCTCCCATCATTGACTGAGACAAAAGCTTCAGTCCTTTTTAGATGCCTGGAGATATCGCCAGTCTCTTGTTCTTAAGCTTTCGGCTGAAGCACTCTTTTCAAAGAATAACAATGTTCCTCCAAAGCCCTAAGTGTCATCAGTGCCCCATGGATGATGCTCCTGCCTCAGAGGGTCTTCACAACTGGACTTCTTCACTCCCAGGAGCTACCCTCATCCTTCTGCAAACAAAGCACTTACAGGCAGCAGAAACCCTATTCTCTGCGTGTATACCCTCCTTGTGAAGAATTATGCAAAGGTGCTTTCTGCCTTATGGTAGGCCATCGATACATCGCCCTGTTGTCTTTTCTCTCCTGCCACAGCCAAGAACATACATGCAGGAAGAGCATATAGCTTTAAGCAAAAGCCAAGAATCTGAAGGATTCCTACAGGTTCCTGTAGAGTCAAACTGTAGCTGAATATAAAAGCATCAGAAAACATTTTCAAACAACAAAGGACTGGTTTCCTGAGAAACCAACATTATCCATGGCTTGTGAGAATGCAGTGAAGGAACAGGTTTTGGATGTGTGAGAAGGAAGAATAACGAAACTTTCCTGATCAAAGTGTCATTCAAAATTGATGCTTCTACTCCAAAAAAGTTGATTTGAAGAATCAACATTTTGTAAAAAAAAAATCTTCACATATTCCTGATCAGCCTTAATAGCAAGCCCTGAGATGTATACGTTTTCTCCTACCATATATTGACTAGATCACTAATATTAGTTAGGCATCAGTTAAAAGAGTCCAAAAAGATTAATCGACTTGCATAGATATAGTACAGTATCTTACCAGCTGTTAGTTTGACATGTTAGAGCTGCATTTTCTTGTAACATTTTGGAGATAATTAATATCAAAGTTGTGTTTAAATCATTAAGTATATATACATATTACCTATTTTGATATAAATGATAAATGAAAGAGATGATGTTTGCAGTGTTATGGTATCAAGACTGATCTTCTCTGGGCTTACAAAAGGTTAAAAATAGGTCATTCCTCTGAAATGCTGATATATTATATTTATTCCAAGACTTAGTGTATTTTTTGCATTTTATTTTTGTTACTTGAATGATCTACAAGAGTGTATCCCTAATCCTAAATTTTGTAAAAGTGATATATATGAAGCTGATCACATAAGAGCCATTGCAAAGTTCTTATTTTCAATCAAGCATGATCCCTGACCTCCTCTTGGATTTCTCACTTTAAGTTATGCATTAAGAACAGCTTTTAGTTATTGACATTATTTGATAAAATAGGGCTAATAGAGACACTAAAAGTGTGTCTGATCATAACCTTTATTGCCCTTCATGATTATTTATGAAGCATGTATCTTTTCAATATAATAGCCATACATCAATCAGTGCTATGATGGCCCAGTTATTTTCACCTTATTGCATCTAATCTAATCTAGTTTGTCACTTTTTAAATAATTACTCTAGCAATCAAATCATTCTGATCTATCTTTAGTATTTCTGAACTATTAATACAACTCACTGTTTGATTATGAAACATTTGTGCCTGCAGATGCATTTTTTTTTTACTTTTATACCAATCAACATTTATAAGTATATATATCATACATGTCTTTCTGTGTAGTGTAGTGTAATGTACAGGAAATGCATCTGAAACTTTTCCCATGAGCATATTAGCTGTTCTTGCTGTAGTATTTGCTGACTGTCATAAAACCTTTCTATGATTCAGACACTTGGCCACTGGCTGAACTGGTTCTTGTCAATCCATGCCTGCCATTTTATGTATTAGTAATGTAATCCTGATGAAGGAGATGGAGATCAGTTTTGTCCTCTTGGCACACTGCTGTGGAATGCATACTAATGGCAGGTCAATCATTGACCATTTGTCCTTATGCTGTTTTCTGAGATGGTTAGTAGTATGCTTGGCAGACATATTCCTTCAAATGATACCCAGTAAAATATATACTTTTCCATGGATGCTGCAATGCAGTTTTAGTGCAATATAAGCATGAGCCAATATGAAGTTCTGGATGATGAACATCTGTCTGTCTGTCTATCTATCTTTCTATATTTATATACATAATTTTGAAAACAGATCTGTGCAAATTTATATGTGTATAAAACCATATTAATGTTATACCTGTATAGTATATATATACACATATATATATACTTGTTTCAAAACTGTAAATAAAGACTGATCTTCTGAGCTGTTCGTGCTTGTACAGATTTCCTGTTTTCATAAATTTCAGTACCTGATTTAATGTCCACATTTGTAAGGCAAGAACATTTTTATTATTTTGTGAAATAAGACATGCTCAAAATACTTCCACTAGAGCATTTTGCGATCACCCCTTTCTCAAATTAAGACCAGTGACAAGTGCAGCCTGTACTTTATGATAATCATAACTGCTACTGTATTCTTGTTGCTCAACAAGTGCATGTGATCCAGGGGAATAAGAGAGTGCAGGGCCTTGAGCCCATACCCTCTCATATTTGGTTGTGCAGAAGAAGTTAAACTGCAGTTCAAAGCAACAGTTTTCTTCAGAGTGATACCAAAATCAAAAAAACAAGTCATATTCTCTTGTTCTAGGCTGCAGGTAAGCGTAGAGCTTTGGCCTTTTACTCTCTGTGGCGGACTTTTTTTTTTTTTTTTTACTGTAACAAATATCTTTTGTGGCAACAGTTCATCATTTATTCACTATGTGAAATACATAATAATGCTGACAATGTAAAGGGGCTAATAAATTGCCAGTCCTTCTGCAGCAATAAAGAAACATAAAAACGGTGATGAAACATTTATAGTTCTTGACATGATACAGCATGTGGAGAATATTATCATCAAAGATTAATTTTATTTGGAACAAGCTACCAAGGGCAAGTACATCATTAAAAGCAATTGCATTTTAAGCTAGATATTCAAAAAAATGGTGGGCAATTCGTTTGTCCTGAATGAATTGACCACATAACCTTGAATGAAAAAAAAAAATGTATCCAAAGGATTGAGGCACACACTGAGAAATTGATGGAAGTCTGTCTAATGAATCACACAAAGTTGTTTAATCTGTCATTGAAGAAATCTGGATTTTTAAATGAATTGAAGGTGTTCTAACAGTATACTCTTTTAGCATTTTTTTCTACTGACTTCAGATATTAGTATTTTGCTATCAGCTCAGATGGTCTTATTACTCTTCCTCTCTAGGTCACTTTCAGACACTTTTTTACCATTTGCAAAGAGACTCTTCTGGAAGGTTACACATAATTTAAGAGTACAAAGCAATTATTTTTTTTGCTCACATATAAAATAGATGGCCAAGACTAATGATTTACTAAAGTAACATTTAATAAGCTCACTCTTTGAGATGAGACACTTGATGTGTCTTTGCTGGACAGGCAGTCATTAGTCAGATGGGGAAGGGTGGCCTTTCTTGTTCCTAGGAATGGACTGATCGTTGATGTTGATGAATTGTCATCTTCTGACACCATTTTATTTTTCCTTAGGACTTTATACATTTTCATATCAGTTTTTTTTCCTCTTGAATCCCTGAGATGCTGACTGGCATGTCTTAACTATGCCATTTCTGCCTGCATTTTTACTCTTGTTATCTTATATGGCTTTTTCTTATGCACCTTCTCACAGCTCTTTCTCACAACTTATTTTTCTCAAAAGTTTGATCCAAGGTTATACAGCCTTGTGTAACACACAGTGTTGTATCTAAACGAGTCCTTGCACCATGGACAGCTGAACCTCTTGGAGGAGATTTACAGTTGTATTTTATTTCCCTGTTCACATACATTCAGCATCCTTCATAAACACAAAGCCTAATAAAACTGTGGTCTACATGGAGGGAACTAACACATCAGAGAAGAATGATGATATACATCTTGTCTTAAGGCAGACCTATAGTGTTTTGTTCAAAATTCACCTTACTTAACTGAAAAGAAACTAAGACTAAATAAAATTATCAGTTCATATCAGTGAATATCTTCTCACTGGTTTTGATTGGCTTTGTACCTGGTATGGTGAAAGGGATTGATTTAAAAAGTGTTAGCTTAATGATGTCAGCTGGGGAATAACTTGGTGATGGAACATGCTAGATTTTTTCCAGTATTCAGAATTTACTGGACCAACCTCAGAAGGAATTATTCAGGAGGAGGAGGAGGAGGAGGTATAAACTGACTAATGGCTATGCAGTAGGAAAATATAAAGCTATGTAAATGTTAACAATATTTTCATACTGCTTTACTATTCAGAAAACAGTAACTTTTTCATTGAAAAAAGGAAAAAATGTATGAAAAATTTCATCCAGATCTGCCTCAGTTCACAAGGCTGATTTCATGGCCAGGCTCTGAACACACGCAGAACTTCAATTCCTTGTGGATGCAGGAGATAACCTAGAGAGATCAGCTGGCAAAAATGGGCTTGGTATTTTATATTAACGACCATTGTGGGAAAATGTGAAAATGAGCGGAGCACTCACAAGTTCTCAGAAGAAAGATGTAAGCTTAAACTGTTAAAATCAATCACCTCTCCACAGATTTTCAGATGCATTCACCCTAAACTGTAAACATATTCTTCATTCACTCTAAATTATAAAAAGTTTGTTTATCTGAAAGGAATTCTCTTTTTAATTTATACTGTTACCCGTGCTGTCCTCCCATATCCCTCCTCATTGCTATATCCTTGACTACAGTGGCTAACAGCAAATAATACTTCTTGCTGACTGATTACAGTAACAGTTTGCTACCAGTTTGGTGTCGTAACACCTAAAGGACAGTCAAGTATATTAAAATGAAGCTGCTAAGAAAAAAAAAAAAAACAAGGAAAAACTAAACTGTCATAGTTGCAGGTATTTACTTAACCATATTTATTTCTTATTTTATTCCATCTGAGCTTTGCTTAGTATCAAAATAAAAGTCTTGTGATGACATAACAGTGACTGAAACCTTTACAAATCCCATTTTCTTGGATAAGCTGGGGTCTGGTTACACCAGGGAAACAACAAATAGCAGACCTGACTTTTCAAAATTGAAATTATGATGAAAACCCATATGTCAACAATCAAGGATTATAAAGAACACAAACTACTATAGCACATAACTTTATTTTAGTCATATCCTTTCTTTCTAATCATGCCATTAGGAAGGTAGTCCAGAGCTGGTACAAAAAATTTGACAGACATAACATCTACGACAAACATTGATTTCTCTGGCAAAAATGAAATTACATTTTCCCATCTATTGTGTTAACACAGGAAACAGTGGAGACCTAAGAGCACAGCCTAAAGACTTCATCCACACACATTTCATGCATTTTCTTGCTATTTAGGTTGTTAGTACTTATTTTATAAAATATAGCAAGTTTTTGAATTTTATGAAATGACCTGAATATCATATTTTGTGAATAGACTAGAAAACAAAAGCCAAATCAAAATTTCTCTTTAATCCTAAGGTAGGATTTGTAATACAATAGGAAATTAATGTCATTTAGAAACTGAAAATCTAAACTGAACTAAAGAAAACTGTCATCTAGAAGAAAAGTTTCCCACTCATTACAAACGTATTTATTTGTGTGAAGGCTTATCATTCCAGAAAAACAAAAGGCTATGCAAGCCTGTTTACACTTACTAGTTTGTTATTATTAATTTATGCTGAGCACCTGTGATACTAGCAGATGGTATGTCTCATTCTTCTCAAGAGGAAATGTATAGCATCACAAATAAAAATTGCTCTGTTTAATAATATTAACTTATAATAACAATTTTCACCTTTTCTTTTTGTTAAGTGCAAATATACTGCATGGTGGCCACACTGTTTTACCAATTTTTCTTTCAAATTGTTTGCTGGGGTTCTCCTTATGGGGGAGATACCCATTAAACTTCTTGTCTTAAGACAGAGATACTTTCAAGCTTACCAAAGGTCATTTTTTCAGTCATGCTAATATGACTCCTCCATGACTTTAATAAGACTCTCTGGAAGCTTTTTTTTGTTCCTTTCAGGGAGCTTTTATCACTTCTAAAAGCACAGGAAAGAATGACTCATTTTTTTCACATTTGTCTTTTTGCCAGACCATAAATTCAGTATTGTGCATTGCCTACCCAGAGGAATTAGGATTTAATGTATTTCTACAGAATACTATACTCTCTCTGTGAACAGCCAGCTGGCAGCTCCTAAGCACCTGTTCTCTGTATTGATAGAAAAGAGAGAAAGAGAAAATATGTAATAGGAAATGAGGAATCAGAAGTGTGTAAATCTCAGAGTGATCCTCTAAATGAATGATCTTGCAATTCATCTAAAAAACAAGCTACGAAAACTGCTCTATTTGTGAGGAGAAACCATTCACTAATTTCTTTCTTTGTTAAAAAAAAAATGCAAGTTCATCATCACAGCTTGTTTTTTAAGACCTGGTTTGTATTTCGAGTTGCCGGGGATAGCTGTGTATCATGTAGGAGACACAGCCTGGCATTCAGGCACTGAAGCTTGGTGCTGCTCTGAGGCAGCCCACAGCCAGACTCTGTGAACTCCTGCAAGTCATCTCTTGTGAGGTTTCAAAAGAATCAGTCCTTGCTGCCCTTGATGGCCACATTTAATAGATGCTACTGCATGCTATTCTGTCATCCAGATTCATGCGAATGAAGCTAAGAAGCAGCACACCAGCATTGCAATGTATCAAAGAAAAAATTAGTATTTTTTACCTCTTTTAATACTTTGTTCAATAGTGCACTTGATTAGTTGAAGGAGTCTCAGATTTAACTGAACTGAGTTCAAACAAAAGGGACATTTAACTTTTGACTTATGTAAATCCTGTGCCTTAAAACAAGAGAAACAAAAGGTGACAGAGTGAAAGGGTCTCAGACTTTTCTTTTTTAATAAAAGAGTAAAGTATTGCTGCATGCAAAATGTAGAGCTGACTGAGTAATTGCAGAAGGCAGAAATTCGGGGAGTGTGGCAAGCTAGCTTTCTGTAAATGTTTGCAGGATATGAACATCATGAGTGAGATCTTTACTCCTTTCAAAACAACAGCAAAAACCCAGTTGATTTCGGTGAGAATGGAATTACAGCAGCAGCAAGAAAGAAAAATTAGAAAGTGGAGAGAAAGCATAGAAATAACCCATTATAATGAAAAGGAAAATCTGAGGATCAGCAACCCCGTTTCTTTGGAAATTGTATATTTATATTTATATTATATATATATATTTATATATTTAAACATGCATACAGAAACATTCTAATGAATACTAATGAAAATTAGTATTTCCATTATGGGTTTATAGGTTAATAAATTCACAAGTAGACGATGGAAGCTGATGTTATTTCTGAGATCCATCAGGTTTCTTTTAGAGTAGGAGACACTTAAGAGGCCATAACAGATGCTTGGAGATGAGACAGTAACATGCAGGCTAAGATTTCTGAAAAAAGATGTGGTAATTGGAGCTCCTTGAGAATTCATGAATTACTACTTCTTCCTCTGCTATATGTAGATATTTCTGACAAAACCTTTCACAGAAATGTGTAGTTTTATATAGAAGGATGGTTCCCGTACAGGAAGAAGTAAGTCACTGAAACAATATATGAAGAAAACAGATTCTGGTTAATCAGTACAGCATCCAGTTTGAAATATATTACAATTCTGATTCAGATTCCAAGAAATATATATTTTCTTGAATCTAGAAGAGCAAGTATCACTTTTACCAAAATCAGTCACATCCTTATTTGTTATACTCTTGTCCTATTCCTCATTTTTAATTTTCTTGTGAGGACTTTGAAAGACAAGGAGTCATCCTAACTAAGAGTATTATTTTTGCTTCATTTATATTTCAATCTTTCTACAGACAGGAAAAGAAAATTCTCAGCTCTTTCTATTTGTGAAAGTCTGTGTTCTGATTATTATGTATAAAGGAAGTAACACTAAGAGTATGTACTCTGCTTCATTGATTTATTTGGCTACTGGGGAGCCGATGACCGGCCCCAGACATCTGACATTGCTCAGCAGAGAGGTAATGGTGCTATTGGCAGCAGAGCATTACTGTCAGAAGAAGTTGCAACATTTTCTTCTTGGTGATAACAGTAAGCTCTGTAACAACCTTTGCAACTTGTTTAATAATAAAGTGAAACTTTAATACCCTAACAAAATATTCTTATAGAATTTTGCTAACAGAACATCCCTCTCAGCAGTAATGCAAATTGAAACAATAATTAGAAATACAAAAAAAGGTAGCAATTAGGAAATTAGTTTAACAGGTTAAATTTTAACTTGCTGATAATAGCTTCAATGAAGGCATTTCCTTCTCCTCCAGGAGATAAACTGTCAGCAAAAAAAAAATAATCAATATCACTTCCAGACAATAAATAAATCCTGATTAGCTTTTACTGCATGTGGTTTCTGATATAGAGGCATTAATTCCATGTTTTCCAAAGAGCACTGCTTTGTTTCTTCCTGAAGCTCCAGAAGCAGAGCATCTCTGAGTTAGCAGAGTGGTAAATAGGATATAGGATAACCTGGTATAACGGGCAGCCTTGAAGCCTTGGCTGTGTGATATGTTCTTTCCTGTTCCATCTCCTCATAAAGCTTTTGAATCCCATGAAGACTTCTGTGTCCCAAACTCTCCAAAGAAACACCACTTATTGAAATAAAATGGATAAGTAGCTACTAGTATAAAAGAGGAGGATGGTAATAGTTCTTCCTTTTAAATAGGGAAATGCAGGAGGGAGGACAGCTTAATAAAAACACTGCACAATACTTCCATCATATTACTTCTGTGTATTCCTATTTGGACTGGGAGTTTAATTATTTTTCAGGGAACATAGAACTTGTGTGGAGACACTTCTTTGCATATTAAAATAAATCAAAGAAAAAATAAATAATGATGCATTGTAATATGGTCAAATGAAGCACTTTTCTTAAAGAGAATAACAGCATGCTATCAGAAAAGCTGAGCAGACACTGAAGATCTCATTGACATTCAGCATCATTGTCACATACAGTACAATTTGATTAGTTGCTAGTCATTTATTTTTCCACTTACTCTCAAAGTATTTTGAAAGCCTTTCAAAGTAAGTATTTTTCACCCAAAGAGAGTAACAGCTTCATTTTCCTCTTGATTATTTACAATTTTCCACAATTGATCTTTTTTTTTTATTTTATATATATGAAAAAGAGTAAAATCCAGGTAACTGGCAAGTCAGTAATCAACTCACTACTACTGTTTGCATAGTACATGAGAGAAAAATAATCTCTTTTTTTAATTTTTCAGAAATATAAAATTGTCCTGCATGCTTTTTGCTGAGTAGTCATGCATTGAATGTAAAACTAAGGCAAATAAATTAATACTTTCATTCAGAGGACCAAGGCCCTTAAGTTCTTTTGTCAGTTACCTTTTCTATTTCTACATCATATCACCTTTTCCAGAGAGGAATAAACTAAGACTGTAATTTTATAAAACAAACAGTACAGATGAGAGCTCTTGCCTTTCACAGTCTCTCCCTCTCCATGAGACCTTCATTGCAATCCCAGCCTTTTGGTCTAGGTGAACTCCTCCCCCTGATTCCCTTGTCTGGGTCCCACTAAGACTGTCAATTACCAACTTTGCCTATGGGTTCCACAGCTCAGTCCCTCGCCCCAAATTACTCTTCCCAGTTTCAATCCTCTTGCTTAGCAAGTCACTCCTATCAGGGCTATTGTACTTTCACAAGTCAAAAAAAAAAAGTTTTCTATGTTCTGCCATTTATTAGTTCCTGCTGCTGCAAAGTATCAGCATTTTGTATGTTTCTTTCTGTTTCAACTGAGTAGTTGTAAGATATTTATTTAAGTATGGCCAAATGTTTTCTTTTCTTAAGCTCTTCTTTGGGAATGGCTGAACTTTTTTAGCAAATATAATTATGACACCCAGTCTTAGCACCTACTACATCAGGTATCAACATTATATCACCTAGTCAGACTCCTTAAAAGCATTTTGATTTCCTTCAACACCCCTATTAGAAAGATGTGTTAGGAACTATAACTAGACATCTGTATAGAGAACATGCAGCTTCATAAGTTTTTATGATTTGTACAAATACAAGTAAACAATTTTTATATGTAATTGCATATATATTCCTATACATTTTTATATGTATGTACCCATATAATCAAATTTTCACTTGTCTTGTCATCTGCCACAGCTTGATATTCTCCACATGTACATTAAAATACAGGCATGGATACCACCAGACCACATTGACATCCATTTAGGGATTGTTTTAGAATATGAGTAAGAGTTAAGTCTAATTGTATTCTGGATGAAATGTCTTCTAGACCGAACCACACAGTGTGTACAGTGAGTATCAGGCAAGATGGGGATCCCTGGACATACTTAACAAATAAAACAAAATCTAATCAGGACATGTTATAAAGTACCTTTCCTCTTTTTGGCATTACAGTCCATAAATATGATTGACAAAGCAGCAGACTACTAAGAAAAAACTGTGTTAATTGCATACTTTGTTTTCTTGCTTTTTTTTTTTTTTTTTTTTTTTTCATTTGGAAATTGATTGTAACTCCAGTAAGTGTATATATGAACTATGCAGCAGAACAGGCAAACCATTCACATTTCACATTGCAGTTAAAGACTTCCCTGCTTTCTTAACTCCTTTAATTTCAGAAGCTGACATCCCTGTACCAAATTGTTTCATTTATTCCAATAGCATCCTGTGAGGAATACCACATTAGAAATACAAAGAAACTTTTTAATGGCATGCACCCTTCTGAGCCAGCACACACCTCGATTGCTATTGTCTGAATTAATCACAGTTAGTTGACAAATCTAGTCTTACAGAGCAGTTTTTAAAGTTAAACATCTTTGAACAGCTTGCAGCATATTTAGTTTCAGTCAGTGTAAAGCTTATTTCCCTCTGTACAAAGGCTACAATGTTGGTGGCTTGGGAAGTAAGCATGCAGGCCCCACAGCTCATTAGAGCACTGTATCTGTGTAACGGAGCTTTTTTCCCCCACTCATCAGTTCAGTGCCTACTATCGGCTGTCAAGTCACACTTTTGTGAATTGTGGTCTACAATATTTGAAAGCATCCGAAACACTAGAGTTTTGTAAATGAGGCCCACCATTAATGGTTAGGCAAACCTTTTCATATGCTTGATGTATGGCGATATAAGGTTTTCTAAGATTCTGTAGATTCAAACTTTAGACAACAAAGTCTGTAGTATCTGATAAATTCCCAATAAATTGTTATTAGGAAATGTGACAGGAAAGCAACCTTTACAGAGGCAGTAAAAAACAATACAGTGTAAATACCCTCAATGAAGGACTTTCCAATAAGGAAAAAGATCATACAACAGTAAGAGAGGTTCACTATGGTATTCTCTTTGGAAAAGTTAGTAATTCTTAGAAAAGTGGATAAATAAGTAGGATACAGCTTAACAGACATAACAGTTCATGTGGCACTGTGATTTATTTTATTGGCTATCAGTAAGTGTTACAATACTTACAATTAAAAATTTTACTATTAATATAAGAGATGGTAGCAAGCAACAAGGAATCTTACCATCTGCTTTAATCTCTCTAAATAATGTCATTATCTAAAGCAGAACCTAAGCTGTCTTTACAGTTACCAGTGAAAAATAGGCACATCTAAAGGTGTATCTGCCTATCTTGGATACCTATTTGTAGGGTAAGATAAATAAGCTTCCAGAGGTTCCTATAAGACCTGAGAAACCAATCTAATAAATCTAGCCCTCTTGTAGCTTACAATGAGCATAAAGAAGAGAGTCTGAGAAGTAACCAGTTATTTCAATGCCAGCCTCAATTAAACAAGCCCTAGCTCAACAAATTTAATGGAGTTGCATAGGATTAATGGGAAAACCTAATTTGCTCCAGATTCTTTTAAAGCAGAAACAAACCTCAAGCCAACATAGTAACTGTAGTGGTTTGTGTACTGCATTTGAGTAAGAACTATCTTTGTCATAAACATTATAAATAGTTTGTAAACCACCCATCTTTACTGTGAAAAAAATGAATGTTTAGTGAAGTATTTAATCTTAGAAAAGTCATCACATGGATTCGAAATATTTTAAGATGGCATAGTGTGTCTATATGAACTAGATTCTTAGACTTATTTATTGATCTACTGTGAGCAGTGTGCCAAACTTTTTAAGGAAAAAGAACATACTATTTACAGCTGCATTCAACTTCTTGCTTTTTGCTGGGTCAATAGCTAAAATACTATGAAGTAAACTATTCTTGAAGAATTTTTCTTCTAATTCCAATGTGGTAATGTTAAAACCTATGTGGAGATTAGAAAATGTGAGAATGGATTTGTTCTACTCTGTATATTCATCCCTATAGTTTGAAAATATAGCTAATATCTCAGTAATCTATATTTTGTACATATAAAATAGAAACTGCACACTTAATTTTCAGTTCAGGATTAGCAATACAAATAAAGATAACATTTATGAACATTTTAACGAAAAATAAATGAGTAAGATTTATAAAATACTTTTACAAAGATGACATTAAGGAAATTAATTATTTTAAAATATGTGGCAAATGATATTTTAGAGGCCATTATAAACCCCTTACAAACTAGAATGCATGAAATCATTCATAAACATCTCTGCAGTATGATGGAAAGCATCTCATTTATTTCTAAATATCTACTCTGTTAAATTTTTTAAATATCAGCTGCATTTAAACTCTTACTACTGCAGCTCAGCTGGGAGGCCCCAAATCATTTTTTTGTGTGTTCAAACTCCATTCTGCTCAGTGCAGGAAGAGGAACGTAAACCCGTGCCCACGGTTCCCTTCAATTAACCTGGATTAAGGAATACATCATTTTGCCAGGGCCTTCTGAGTGCCTCTTCAATGGCTCTAAACCATGTCAAAACATAAACCCCCAAAATGATTAAGTCCTCATAGATAACTTATTGATGTAATATCTAAAAAGACAACACAAACTAAACTGGAAAATATATATAAAATATAACGAAAAAATCAGTCACTGGGACTTAACTTTTCACTCTCCCGAAATAGTTGTTCCACACTTTAACAAAGCAGGACAGATCATTAACACTAATATTTACCATTGCATTTATATTTTTGAAACTCTGTTTAATTCTTAATAGCAAATGTAAATTAAAAGAGAGCGCAAGTCAATCTCAGCACTTAGCAATGAAAAACAACAAGGGAGGATTCCTTTCCTACCCAGTACAGAGCAGGAAGCTGGTGTCCAGCAACTTCTCAAAATATCCTTTCTCAAATGAAGAGGTGGGTATAGCTATTTCTCCTGCTAACTAGGCACAAAGTCTCTTTGAAACTCTCCTTCTCCAGATCTAAAGTATCTGTTTCTCAGGAAATCACAACACGCTTAGAATTCAGAGCTATTTCCTCACACTTGTATCTGTAACTATGCTTTACCTGACCAGGATGTGTTCTTTTCTTTTAAAGAGGAGAATACTTTGCTTAGCTGGTATAGACTATGGATTTAATGTTCTCTTCGAAACATATCACATTTCATATCTCATAATTTGCATGTTCTTTAGCTTTCATATGGCATTTGCTTTGAATTGTCTACTCTTAGATTCTCCTTCAGAACCAGTTAGCGTACTTCACGTCCAGTGCCTGTTTTACATAGTTTTTCTCAGGTCTCCTAGATACTTTATTTAGTCTGGCTTCACAAAATGATGCAGTAGATGCACACATTTATTAGCCTTTACAACCTGTCCATTTACTATTTCACTTGAATGGCTTTGTGGTATACTAGTCCACTGTCGTTTTAGAAGTCACTTTTGCCATGTCATTAAGCCAACTCTTTTTCTTTCAGCAATTATTGATTTCAGGTTAAATTAAGTATACTGTGATCTTTTGGCCTTTTCTGATCTCTTTTAAAAATATATGTATAGTATTTTGTTCATTAGCACCATACTGAGACAATGGCTTTCACGTTTAGATCTTTGACACTCTAGGTAAGAAAGAAGGCAATATTTCTAATCATTATTTTGTTTCCTTCTAATAACTTCTCAAAAGGCTTCCCACTTCACATTGTTTCTTTGACAGGATCATACTGTTTCTGACACTAGCTGGCAGAAGGGGCAAATTTCTCAGTTGTTAAAAAAGATCTATTAAATGGATAAAACCAGAAATACATAAATTACATAGTTGTCCCTCTAAGGACCATAAATATGTCAATCTATATTTTCTCTCAAAAATTTTGACAATGTGCAAGATCTGCTAATTCTTTAATTAGCCTACTTGTTTCTGCATCTATTCCCATGGTATTCACAAGTATGAGAATAAAACATGAGTTTTTTTTTTTTAATTTATAAACAGTTCACCTGTGTTTTACTCTGAAATCTTTCTCTAAAATTATGGCACTGATCAGGGTGAAATAAAGGCAGAATCACAGATGCTGTATGACAGAGATATGCTTGTGTATGCACATCTTGTCTTCAAGCTAAAAATATCTCTGACTCTGAAGATAATGCAACTTTCCTTTTTGTGCTAGTATCAGGTGTTTTGTGGGGGGCATATTTGGACTTGATTTTGATACCTTTAAAGGTACTGGGAACTGGTCCTCAGGTGACCAAACACTTAAACTTTGTTTTCCAGATGCATACTTCTTTTCATAAACATGCATAAAATTTTCTTTTAAACAGTGATCTTTCCCAGCTTAATTCTCAAATTTATATGACAAATTGTTTTATTTGCTAGGTTCATAAGCACGTTTTTCATTCAGCAACAGCACTCAGCAGTCAAGAGATTGCTACATGTGATATCTATTTTAAATACAATACCTGAGTCTATTGTTGCACCAGTCTTTTCCCAAGGTAAATCTACTGTATCTGATAAAGCTACTGTTAACTTCCACAAGCGCATGTGAGATACCATTAGTAATATGTAGCAATTACATAATAAATTGTACTTGTCTTAAACCATTTCTCAATATGAATACACCTGTTTATTCAGAAAGATGACTCAAGTTTGCCATGCCGAGTGTGAAGTGCTATGGGTATGTGTCACGGCCCGAAGGGAGTCGTTCAGGACGACCTCCCTCCCCTTGGGGCCAAATGACCAAGTTCGTGATGCCCTTGGACTGAATTAAGGTGAAACGACACCAGCCAACCAGTTTTAAGATTTATTAAGGCAAAATGGAATCAACTAACTAGACACATCCCGCGTCACACGTTTAGGGAAAAAAGAGGAAAGGAGGGGGGGGAGAGAGAGAGAGAGAGAGAGAGAGAGAGGGAGAGAGAGAGAGAGAGAGAGAGAGAGAGAGAGAGAGAGAGAGAGAGAGAGAGGGGGGGGGGGGGGGGTCTCCTGCTCATGCGCAGTTGGCAAATGAGTACGTGCGGTTCATGCCCTAGAGATGACCTTCTGCCCTTTTCGCGCCCTTTTTACCTCGTGCAGGTGCACGAGGTTGTTTACCTCGCGGACGGCTCCTGGGGGCGCCGGCGCAGCATTGGGCGACGCGCCTTGGCAGCAGCGGCTTTGCAGCAGCAGCAGCAGCAGCAATGTCGAGACACAACCACATGTAGAGAACCGGTCCTCTACACCACCCCGTGTCTCAACATTGCAGCTTGGCAGCAGGAGAGAGAGAGAAAGAGAAAGAAAAAGCAAGGAAGGAAGGGAGAGAGAATTAGGGACAGGGGGAAAGTTGCGGGAACAACATAGGTTTGGGTAAAAAAAAAAATGAAGTGCTTAACAGTGATTAAACAGAGGTCTTGCTCAATGCAAGCTTATTCTTTAACAACTTCAAGAACATTTAACTTTACAAAGCAGACATCAAAACTGAGTTAATGAGGTAGTATCGTTACAATAGGCATAAAACAGCTGGCAAATGCGCTGTGGATGTCAATATGCAATTTCCTCCTTCAGGAGAAACTGGGAAATGATGGGTACTGTGGCTGGCCATGGCCAATGGATGGCACGGATTTTCTTTATGCCGTCAGGCAAGGTGGTAGGAACAAACTGCATATTTGACACAACATGTCAGATTAATTGAACAAAGCAAGGAATGATACAAGAATATTAAGGCGGCAACTGCACCTAACAAATACAATATTAACTGTTTCACCCACAGTGCTCCCAGTAACCAGGACTACAAATCGCCACTCCAGCCGTTCCAGGTTTGGACGGGGACATGGGCTATTTTTCTGATATCTTTGGTTAACTGGAGAACTACTTCGCTTACATCATCTATTTCCAAACAACAGTTAGGAATATTTAATTTCCCACACACTTCTCCCTCTTCAGCTAACAGGTAATCTAAAAACCATGTGGTGCTGAAGGATTGCCGTGCGCATCTGTTGGGATTGCAGAGTTAAAAGATCTATTGCGTCAGCGGTTTTGTTGGTAATAATTTCTAGAGCCGCTTGTAGTTTGATTATTTCCCCATTTTTGCGTCCCGCCCAAATTTACCTTAATGGATCGCGTCTTACAGGCAACACTTCTGTCTCCAAGGTTATCATATAACTTTATGCCTAACCGAGCTTCGCTTGTTTCTGGTAAAAGGAAAAACAAAGGTCTGATAACCTCTATATAACAAATTCTCAACCACCCCGCGGGTAAAAATTTGTGTGCTGTGTGTCCACAGATCCAGTAATGCCCTTTCTTAGCTCCAATGCCCTGAGCAAATGGCCCGTTTATCCCTGGTGGGAACTGAAAGTTGCCCAGAGGGCTGAAGAAGGTGGTTGTCTCATCACCTATTCGGCCGTTACAATACCAAGCCCCAGAAGTGTATTCTGGTGATAGCTTTGCCATAGCACATATAAGCATATTAAGACAAGAAGTATTTTTCCAACACAGGTTAAGAATGCCATTCTTGGCTGTTTTCAACAATAAAGCTAATTGTGATCGCAGCACACAATTACAAAAAATGATAAAAATAACTATTATAAATACCACAGGTAGTATCGTTGAGGACACTCAAGCTCAACATAAGACAAGTCTTCTTCCTTAGTGCCCTCTTCCTTTACATTGTTGACCTAAAAGGAAGGGAGGATCCACCTGGTATGGATTCTATGATTTTTCCTACGGGCGTCAGTAGCTACCCATGCATACGGATTTTCTGAAGCTTTTAGTACTAGAGGTATTTGTCCCACAGTGGGTAAGTCCACTGTGGACACAAATGTTTACCATTTGTTCCCAGATTCTCCTTGTATATTATTCTTGTTTTGTTCATTGAAAAAGTAGTAGCGGAGGAGATGACTCTGCTCATGGCTTCCTTCTCATAGGAATCAGAAGAACTCAGGAAGGGGGGCTTAGATCATATAGGATTCTTTAGGCCTCTTCACAACAGTGAGCTACATGATGATAACACAAGACAACTTGTGTTGATGTCAACATTTTTCTAAGTGTGTGGATACCCAGAAGACTCTTTTTTGAATGATTTCCGTTGCTGCCAATGGAAAAATGTAGAACATTGTTTAGATAAAATATCCTATTGCTAAATATTTTGACAACCTCATAATTATAACACCTCACAATTTGTAAACAATTTGCATATTTTTTCATTTTGAAATTTCATAAATCTAATGTTTCACTATGACTATTATCTAACACCTACTTCAATACAAAATTGCAAATTAAATTGTAAACATATTTTAAAGTCACTTGTTAATGAAACTAGCTGAAGTTGTCACATGAGGCACATTATAATAAATACAAAGATAACCCACATGGGATTACCTAAGAAAGAATGTATTCACTTTTTATGTGAAAACATTTGTTACTGAAAAACTGTAAGGATCATGTTGATGCCATTTAGGATAAACCAATATACATTACACTGTTTTTATTTTTATTTCCTCTCAAGAATAATTTCTCAGTCAATTCTTTAGGAAAAGGCCCTTTTGGAGTGATCGTAAAGAATTTTTTCAGAAAATGCCTTGTTTTTTCTGTCATCTTATTTTCAAGATTGATGGTTATACCCAAGATAATTTTGTTAGTTAGTGGACCAAGATATTTGCAGATATTCATGATCATGACAAATACAACTAATACATCATTTCCACCACTCATTTTCTTCATTTTGTATCATCTGCCACTGGCTCTTTCTCATTCTTCTCTTCTCCATTTTAACTATCTACTGTCCATTGTGCAAGTCTTGCTTTAGATCCTGCTACAGAAAATATTTTACTGATAAGACACTGTAATAGAACACTCCTTTATTTCTAGAATAATTGATAATTGGAGTAGACAACTACCTCTGGTAACTCATGACAACATTAGTACTCAGAGTGAATTATCTGTCCCACTCTAAAGGTCTAAGTAGCACTAAGTAATTAAATGAGAATAATCCTTTCAGTTATGTGCTTTTGTCCTCTGTTTTTTTGTGTAAAGGGACTTTTTTGTTAGTTTTTGTTTCTAGAGATGGAACTCATCCCCATATACCAGATAGTCCATAGGAGAACAGTTGCGGGAAAAGACAGATTTTAGACAATGGTAGCAGGGTTAGCACGTCTGGCTGAATACCCAGGCTACCTAGCCTGTGCTGTTATTCGGGTACTTTGAATAAAGCACATGACAATTACATAGCTTTGATGCAGTAAGGTTTGAGGGATTCAGCAAAGTGAACCTGCTTGTGGAAATCATTTGTGGAGATAATTTTCTGACAGTTTTATCAGAGAGTGTATTTGTTATTATAGAAATAATATAATGCAGGATGGGGATGGAAGAGGGGTATTTCTCCTGATAGGTATCTGTTCCTTGATGTACTGTTATTTCATTACTGGGCCAATTTATTTCGGTTAGCAGTGCTTAAGTGGGAACAAATGAAATAAAAAAATCTACAAAACCTAGCCAGTTTTGAGTATACTGTAAGAGAATATAGAACTTCCTATTACATTTTTCCAGAAGTTTTATGATATTAGACTTTTCAAGTATGTTTCAAAAATTAGTTTCCAGTTTCATTCTGGAATCCCTCTAAAGTTGGAGTCTCCCAAATATTCTACAAAATTAAATGTGGAAAAGGTTGTAATATATTACAATGCTTTCCCTGTGGACTGTGTCTTAGGAGGACTATGGATAAAGCAAACACTCCTTACAGCTCAATTTCCTCTCTTAAAGTCAAGTATGCATGTTTAAGCTTTAAAAAGGATTTTCCTGTACCAATTTAATTAAACTACTATGTAACCTCACTCAGCTGTTCACCACACAGACAGACACAGACACACACACAAGTCTCAGTATCCAAACAAAACAACAGCAGGGCTCATTTCCACATCTGAAAATGGTCACATGAAAATGGTCATCTTAAATGTCTGTTCATGCTACTTTTTACACCGTCTGCCTGCTCTTATGCTGCATACAATGCTAGTGTTTCTGATAACTTCCTTCTGTCTGACCTAAATCTCATATTACTGATAAGAAGTCCTGTGATTTAATGTTAAACTGGCAAAATGATCACATTACTTTTCATTCTGCTCTTTCACATGCCACAGAAACATCAAAGAAATATGCATCTTTAAATTGGAACTAAAGAAACCTCTTTGATACTTTCTGAAGAAGACTTTATGCTATATTATCTTATTAACCAGTATTTTTTGCTACTAGTAGGAATTTTTCAGTATAAGTTATACCTCAAAATCCTTGATCTGGTATTTCACCTTCCTGTTACCCCTTCACTCCCAAGTCTTTTTCCATTCTCTGAGCCTTGCTGATGATTATAGTTGGTTGATACTTTTATACTGGATAAGACTAGGTTTTCTTTTGTTGCATTACTGCTGCTGGACAACTGTGAGTTCTAACCACATGTTCAGAAGTTAGAGGAAAAAATGGACACTTTCTGAGCTGGGGTGGCCTCCTTTTGAGTATAATTTATCTTATTTAACAATCTACAATTTTGGATATCTACTAAAAGATAGTAATTCAGACTTCTTCTAAGTCAACTGATAAATGTCCCTTCTGGTAGCATCCACTGTTTCCTAAAATTAGAATATAAATTGAGAGAGATGAATCTTGCTTTAGGAGGTTCCACTCTCTCCTTTGACTATCAAGGTAGGTTAGTAAAGACTTTTTGAAACAACAGTTGAAGCTGAATTTGTCTTTCCTACCTCACTATGCAATATTTTTTCCAGTTAAATTCATCCAGTGATTTTTTTGTTACCTCTGTGCCATAAGAAAGAATGCCAGGGATGATGCCAATGACAACACTCCGAATTCAGAATAAACCACATCTAAATGCACTACTTAATATCATGGATTCAGCTGCCTTAGTAAGACACATTCATTTTTTATACACATACTATTATTGTATTATCCACAGGAAATATATAAGACTGTTTTCAGACTGTTTTCACTAGCTGAGCTGTATTCATACCTCTTGTAGAGTACTCTGTTTCCTTCTTTCATTACCCTCAGTTGCATTCTAGAGCAAGATAAACTGAGAACAGTGAGAGCTGGGACTAATATGACTGGTTTTGTCACAGCATCTACTAATGGTCTTCCAGCAACTAATGGTCTGTGGAATACTGCACTAGATGTGCAATGCCATTCTGTAATCACAATATTGCATATGCACTCTAATTAACCCTTTCAGTCAGTGAAGATTAATATCTTGTCCAGAAAGGGGTTTTTTTGTTTGTTTGTTTTACTTCCTACTGATCTATTTTTTTCTCTTTTAAACATTTTGTAATAGTTTTTTCCTACATTCAGAAATTCTCTCTCACTTCCCCTCTTTTTCTGTTTTTCAAAAAGAAAGAGAATGAGATGCCTCTCATTTCTGTCATAAAGAAGTTTTTTAGCTTATATAAAGTATGTCTCTTTTCCTTGCTGGAATCTTAAAGCAGAGATCAGCAAACTCAAAAATCACTGTAAATTGCCACATACTATTGTTACTTGCTATAACAGCTATCTAAATGGGTCTTACATAATAAGGTTGACAGATATCATCCAAGCCATCTCTTCCTCTATTTTAGCACATCCAGGATAGTAAGACTGTAGAAGAAATATGTGAAAAGACAGTAAGCAATAATGTTCAGAGAATTTTAGATGAGTTAGTTGGGCATGACTGATAAACCTAGGAGTAGAGAAGCAACTCTTACTTTATCTACTATATAGAAAAAGAATAGAATCCTCCTTCTACCAAAATAAGCTAAAGATGAGGAGACATAAGGGATTAATGTTACTATACATACGCTAGTTAAAATGGGATATTTTGCCAGTTAAAAGGATTCACGACCAAAACTGAGGCTGCCAACTTTGTTGATGATTCATGAAAACACAATAATTTATCCATCTCTAGACTACAACTTATTCAACTACAGGACAAACAAGTATTCACCTGTTTTTGTCAGAATAAGAAAATCCAAGATGTTAAAGAAGGGAGAATGGTGATTTTTTCATGAGAATATATTTTAATTTATTTACTTATTGAGTGAAGTGTTGAATCAAACTACCTTCTACCATTCTAGCTGAAATAAAACAAATAAAACTAAACTACCCCCACATTATATTATTGCATATAGAATTAAAGTCAGCTTGCTTTAGAAAAGAAGAATGGATTCCCAGTATTTTCCTACAGAGCACCATTGCTCTTCTTGTTAATCAGTCAAAGGGAGGAATAAGGAGCAGATAGGTGGTCAAAGAAATGAAATTCTGACATGATTCTAACCCACTAAACAGAATTCATGAGATAGTGAAAGATTATTATAAAACATTTTTTATTGGATCTACTCTTCCTGGAAACAGCAGAAAGCAAAAAATTTGAAAATGAAATCATAACAAGGCATATTTTAGCATCAGTGTTTACAAAAATTCTGAATGTGCTAGCTGAATATGCAGATGGGGACAGCAAAGATCCAAAGCTTAGGGAGCCCCTGGGACAGCTAAATGGATAACTGCATACCTATCAGGATTGTGCGAGTCTGTAATACTTCTTATTACATTACTCTGATTAAATGGGTCACAAAGAGTTCAAATTAGCAAAAACAAGATTCCTGTAGTTATTGTAACCAAAAAAGGAAGAGAAAGGAAATGACTAAGGAAGTTGCACTGAAAAAACAAATTTCACTGATGACTAAATTAATTATTAGGAGGTGGGGTGTTGACACTGACCTAAACCATACCTAATTTTTCCAGTAATCTCTCATATCATCATTCCTCTAGAATGGAGGAAACAGAACAAGATTGTCCAGGACGAACATAATACTGTATTATATGATGACACCACAACCTGTATAAGCCTGAAGCACAGTTCTTGCTATTTATACAATAGCTTTTAGCATAAATAGTCCCCAAAGTACTAAACATTTCCACTTCTATTATTTTGAGACTGCAGATACATGAAATATTAGTGAGAAACCTAAGTATTACTAGTCCTCCTGGCTTTATTCATAACTTCCACAACCTGATTGCCATTTAGCGAATAGCAGCATATTAAAACTGAATGTGCTTGATGTAGATTTAGTCATGTCACTAATTCATATCTGGCAAAAGATACAAACGGTATTAAAGGAAGTAAGTTTTGGTTGGCGAAATGAAATGAAAAAGAAATACTCTCAATTATTTTTCCACTTAAAAAAAAAAAAGATATCATCAATTAACTTTGGAAGGGTTAAAGGCTATATAGATTTGGAAAAGAGACACTTTAGGAATAAAGAAGAGTACTTTAAGAAAGGTGACAACTATTTGCACTCATGCCTCTTTAAGATCATGAGAGATACTACTACTAC